>NC_051200.1:21911956-22224170 GCF_015220075.1 Falco rusticolus | reverse complement strand
TATATTTTCATACCTGACATTTATTTATGTTGCTTTAGCTCAGATGCAAATAGCAGTTCATAGACTTATGAAGTGAAATATAATGGTCCAGGACAACGAAGAGAAATGAATGCTGGAGAGAGTCTGGAACAGGCAATTCCTGCACTAGGTCAAACAGTCAAATGTTAAAGAAATATCATTTTCCTATCTTTTCTGTGTTAGGTGGACTGCAAGCAGGGGAGGACACCAGAATCACAGAGCACAGCAGAGAGAATGTTTCTGTATTCTCAATAAGCTGATTAATACAGAGACTTGACCAGCCTAATTCCTGCACATTTAGCTCATTTGGAGAAATAAAAAACAACAACCAACAACCACACAAACACCCCAAATGCAAAAATAATGTCCTGAGACAGAAGAGGATGAAAGAATATGATGAAAAATAAGCCTCCCAAACTTAAACCTAACAAACCAGCCTCCTCTCCGTGAGGAGGGAGGATCCCAAGGTGCAGACCGTCCCCAAACTGGACAGTCCCTGGCTGGGTGCTGCTGCCTTCCCACATTTGCTCACAAGCTGAGAGAGACTGACTGCTCCTTCTTGGTACACGGTCATAACTGCTTTACTGCAGACTCTGCAGCACATTTCAGCTGGAAATACAGTGTATTTCCAAAATGAAATGCAGGCTCCATTTTATTTTTACATTTGTGTATGAGCAACACATTTAGGCCTTGATACCTGTACCAGATTCTTTCCTCTTTACTGCTCCTTTACACATAGCATCCTACTTCTGTTAGAAGCAAAGGTGATTTTTTGCAGTGTCTGGTAGAAGAAGCCTTAAGAAAGTCTTTTGTGCATAGAAAAAGACTTCAGAAAAAAAATTTATAAACCTAGGACATTAAATATGTACTTTTCTCCCCTCAGAAACCACTTTTCAATCAGAAAAAAACAAATCAGTACCAAAATAGCCTCCATGAGTCACAAAAAAATTATCAAAACTATCAGACAGGGCATTACCAACATAGGTGGTAGCATATTCCCTGGAACATCCATTGTGGAGAACCTTTCAGAGCACGAACAATCAAAACCAGAACAGACAGCCTTGAATGATGCTTTGTAAAAAGCTTAATTGCAATCAGATTGACGCGATGCCAAAGTACTATCAACAATGGGCTGGTAGAGAGCAGGAGTTAAGTGGTGGTGCAACACGAATAATACTGCTTTGATTTCCATAACACTGTCTGACTGTAAGTTTGTGCAACAGAAAAGCACACAGCTTGGCAAGATTAGTTCCGTTAATACGCTTTACTAACATGGTCCCTAGGAGAGAAGCACAGCATGAAGGCTTGGACCTCGGCATGCGGTGCAGCCCTGTGTGCTGGGACACACCTCACTACGGAGCTGGGCATTAGTCATGCTCAAAACAGTCTTCTTTTGGGTTAAGATACTCAAAGTGTCACCCACCTGAGAAGGCAGGGGGGAGCTACAGGCTCTACCAACTCCTGGGTACTTGGATGATAATGAAAACTGGCAACGTTTAATTTTTCATCCATTTAGTATATTTCTTTCATCAATAAATTCTCCGATAACAGCTATGCTGTTGTATGTTGTGATGCTGCAAGAGGTTCCCAAGACCATGAAGCTACAGAGCATAATGAATTTTACTAATTGAGCTCTGTTGCCATTCTCCATTGGTGATAAAGCCATGGAGGCTGGCACAGCACTGAAGGAGAGGGAAGCCCGACGGGGCTGTGAATTGTCTGGCATCACCCTGCGGTCTGTGGTCCACCCAAAATCCTGCAAGTCCCCAAAATTCACAGCGGGTAAGCTGGGAACCAGAACATGCCGGTGGGGAGATCACTCTCCCAAGCAGTTCTAAGGGAAGCAGCTGCCCTCTACAGGGAGCAGGACCTGGGTTAACTGAGAATTCTTATGAAAATGCAGAAAACAGGCTTCTTCCTAGGGACAGGGATAGCCAAGGCAATCGCTTGGTGGTGTTGAGAAATGCAGGGCTGTGACGGGCAGCGCGTCCCCTCTTCCCCTTCTCTACTGCCCGCCTCACAGGGAGAGGACCTGCACAGAAGGCTCGAAACCTCCCTGTTTGCAAGGACTTTGCTGAATCTGTGTATCAAAAAATGCATCTTAAAAATGCTATTAATAATAGCAACGCTATGTTGGCTGGGCATTGTGAATTGTGTATCACTGTACTGAAGGATTTCTTTCCAGTATATGTACACTATGGCTTTGACTACTTTTCTATTATTCAGCCCTTGTGGGCTTTTACCCCTTCCCTTGGGAGTCTCCACTCAAGCCGAATAGTCTGCATTGTTAGAAAATGTTTCCTGATATTCAGCCGCTTCTTCCTTCTATTCATGCACAGCAGAATTGCAAGCTCCTGCCTGGTTGTGCCTTCAATTGTTTTAGGTGCTCCAGGCTCCTTTCAAACTCTGAATCTTTTGCCATCAGAACACAGACTATATTCACCAGCTTTTCACGTCCTTTGGGTTTGTTTTGTTGAAACTTAATATACCTCCACTGCCGTGCTCCAAGATGCTGTCCCTGCTACTGCATGGGGAAGTCAGCCAACCCTGGCCTGCATCGTCTGTTGTTCTCTACTTGCTTCATTAACTGCTCTGCAGCAGCTCTTCCTGGCACCATAGCTTCTCATCCTTCCCAGTTCATTTGGTGAAACTCAGTGTACTCCAGTAAAACACCAGCACTCATTGATGCCATGGTATGGCATGCCTACAGCCCCCCCCCAGCCTCAGCCCAGGGACGCTGTGCTGTATGAAATCCGGGTACGGTACCTCCTGCTGATACCGAGAGCTGCTGCAGCTCCAGTCACACCTCAAACAGGGCTGTCTCTGCTGAAAACCCCAGGCTTCACCACACCTGGAATAGGAGCCATTGGTGGGCTATCACTGGGGTTCAGAAAAAGAAAAAAACAACTCACTTCACCCACTTTTTGTTAAAACCTGCTCTGCTCCCCACCACAGGAAGACAAAGGCAGCCATTTCAGCTTTCCCTTGGCCACGTTCAGACATGATCCTCCACCACGACAGAGGCAATGTCACTTCACTCTGAAATCATCAGCTGGTGCTGGTGGCAGCTTACACAGGCAGCCCAACAGCTTTGCTGGAAGACACCTTCTTCGTTTTCCAGGGGATAAGACTTCAGCATAACTGGTGCCTCTCATCAAAACAATGGTATACATTACCACGTGTTTATTAAAGTGGGGACTCTGAAGCATGCAGAACTGAAAAGCAGTCCCTTTGAAGTGGGTAAAAAGAATCAACGAACACAGATCCCATGCCAAATTAGGACAGAGCAAGTTTCTGAACTTATCCTGGAGGAGCGAATAATCAGGTATTTCTTTCTTCCCTGAAGTAACTCCTGGATACAGTTTCTGAAGGGAGACATAATGGGCTAGATTTGGTCGTGCAAAACGGGAAATAGCCTCTAAGTTATGGGGAAAATGACTGATGAGTGGGGAGTCTGCAAAATTAATCCCTTCTCTGTTGACAGGAAAATATTAAAGACTCTGAAATGACCGAGACACACTTGGAAGGGCCTGATTAAATTACTGCAAAATACGGAAAGCAGAGAGGCATGCTTTGAGGCATGGAGAGGGCACTGTCCAAAAGACTGATATTCTTCTAGCTTGATGATGCTACATAGCAAACAAAAAGCAAAGCTTTAGGAAAAAATGCATGGATTGGAGGAATATTCAGGTTCAGGTCCTTGGTGCCACCAGAGGTTTCTATTTGCCTGACCCAGCAAACAGTACAATTTTTTTCTTTTATTTTCTACACAATGAAATACATTTCAGCAGCTCATAACTGGATGCTTTTTCTTCGAGTTAACTGCATTTTATAAAGAAAGGCCCTCAGGACTCATGGGAATGTAAATAGTTGCTATTGGATGAGTCTAAAAGTCAGAGAAACAAATCACAGGTTAATCGGTTAGTCCAGTCCTTACCTGGATGGACACAGCAAACTGTGTTCACCAGAAAACTGTCAGCACTGAGAGCAGTGAGGCCTTTCTGAGGACTCAGTCACTCCACTGGCACAAGCAACACTTTCCCCCACCCCCGAAAAGCTTTGATTTCTATCATTTATTAGCAAAAAGTCCCGTTGGGTAGGAAAGCAATGGAACTTTAAGTGCTGGCAAATTAACAAACCAGGGCTTTTAAATGAAGCTTTCTTAAAATTGCAAGGATACTGATTCAATTGCGCACCTGTCTTTTGGTGCGTTGTGTCCATTCCCCCCTCCTGCAGCATTTCAAATTATTTAAAAAGGGCCTTCTAAATGCACGTTTGAAAAAAACAAACAGGATGAGGCTTTGCATTTCCATTTGATTTAGAAGTGATTTTTTATGGCTTTGTTAGAAAACTCTTCAAAAAGGATTTTAAATGGAAGCACTGACAAACCATTAAGAATTAGTAAACATTGCAGCTTTAGTAAGTGAGCTCCTGAAGGGTTCTGCTACATCTGCTCAGGAATTTTCCTTTAAAATCTTTTCCAGCACAGACTGCGGTTTCTGTAAAGTGACTACTTTTTTTTTTTTTTTTTTTTCTCCCCCCCTCCCGGCCCAGCAAAATGTCAGTATTATTGATTTTTTCCTTTAGCTTTCCTGCAGAACATCTAAATGAAATACTCCCTTCTAACAGAATTGAACCTATTGGTTCAGTCATCCAAATATTTCCTTTGCGGTCACCCAGACATTAACCTTATTCCAGAGGAGCTGCAGTCCTAAAGCTGGTGCTTTAACAGCATGAGACCTTAGGAAGCTGTGTGCCTCATAGGATGAGCAAATGATACAGGACATGATATGGATGTATTGCAGCCAGCCAGAATTTCTAAATACAACCAAGTTTGTAAGCTCAAAGAGTAGGTATCTTGGCAATGTGGGGTCACCTACTTCTCCCGCTAGGGTCCCTAAACCACTCTGGCACCATGAAGCCACTCCTGCATGGTCCATTTTTGTCTCTGCAGCTTAACAGGAGCTTGTTCACAGACTCTTCTCAATAAGAGGCAGAGCTCCACTGGGCCTCAGAACATCTGATATGCACCGCTGTACCAGGATGAGCTAAAGCCATGCAAAATTTAGCTACCAAATGACAAATTAAGTCTGCTTTTGCAGGAAAGCAAAGGAAGGAAACAAGCCTTGCCAATGAATAGAGGAGGAAAGGGAAAAACTCATGTCCCTATTA
Source organism: Falco rusticolus (assembly GCF_015220075.1). NCBI lineage: Eukaryota > Metazoa > Chordata > Aves > Falconiformes > Falconidae > Falco > Falco rusticolus. Next base: position 22,218,980 of record NC_051200.1, on the reverse strand, counting down.
TATATATTCTAGTGGCCTTTAAAATGCAATGCTGATTTGGTTTCTGCTCTTTGGCTCCTTTTGAGTGCTCTAAGTGCCCTGAAGTAGGAATCCTGGCACAATAAAGCATCAATCGACTGAAACTAGTCAGTATGTTTGACAGCAGAAGAATTAAGCATTAATCATCCAGAAATGCAATATGCTAGTCTTCTGGGCAAACCTGTTCCTTAAATTCAGATATCCCTGCCTGGCTGAAATCAATGGAAATTTCATATACCGGTCCAAAAGCCACCAGGCCACTGACACATTGGACAACCAAAAACATAACAGAAGTATCGCATCAGTAGGGTTTCTATGCACAAGCAGAAAATCCGAGTACTGTAAACAGGGGGTAAAACTTTTGCTTAAACATGTTATGCCTTCTCAGCAGCCGTGGTTTCCAATAAGATAACAGTCCGATTTTCCTTGTTTTCCAAAATAACTAAAGATTATTGATGTACTGCCAATGTTTTAACAAGGAGAGCTTGCTAAAACCCACCCAGTCCCAAGTCTAAGACTGAACACCATGGGATCAGGGTGGGGACAGCAAATGAGTTGCGCAGAGACCAGAGATTAAGAGCTGAGGAGTCTACTCATTGTTTTTCCATTTTAAAGAAAAACACTTGCCTGTAACTGTAACCAAGAAGAGAGGCAGCCACCTCCTTTTTTCATGTTTGGGAAATAAACCTATGTTAAGGGTACTTTGTTGGAAATGTTTGTACTTTATTTATTTAAAAAAACACACAGTGCACATTGATAGCACAGCATTTGGCCTATTTAAACTGGTGTGGAGAAGGACAAAGGCCTATGTGTATTGCTCTGTGCAATGTGCCTTGGAGGGGAGCAGGAACATATCGCTCTGGGGACAATACCAAAACTTTTTTATGTCCCATAGGGGAAAAGGTTGGGATTTTTTTTTTTTTTTTAATGATCTCTAGAGGCTGGAGATTAGCATCACGGGTCAATCTAGAGATTCTACTTTTCCAACTTCTAGTTTTGACTATAGCTAGCAGAAAAAGATGCTCCTTTTAAAAGAAAAAACCCCAAGTCACAGATGACTGAAAAACCTGCTCACTAGAGATGTTTTTGAATTCAATGGCAACCATGGATGGATATGAAGTTGGAACCACTACGATGGTTTAGAAGGATGGAGTCCATAACCAGCAAAAATACCACCCCCAGTCTCCTGTTAGGTTAGAGGTAAGGAGTTCCTGAGAGCCCTCCAAGTTCACAACAGCTGAAGACTTTTGTTAGGAGTGTTTAATTAAACCAATAACTCTAGAGAGAAAGCAAACTTCCCAGGTAGGTACAGCTGCCTATTTACATTCCAACAGCAGCAAAATTGGCACAGTTGCCACATTCTGGCTAAATACTGTAAGAAGAAGAGAATTTTTGGTTTAAGATTTTTGCTGTATTAAATCTCCAAGGAGTAATCATTCTCCCTTCTAATGGGTTTGCCCATCAGCTGGTAGTTTTGGGGGCTGAGGCACATAACGTTAATCTGCAAAGGGTTTCAGTATGCTCACTCTAATCTGCATCAGTATGTCCAGCTTCAAACCACCCAAACCACACTTCTTTCCCTAAAAAGGGCGATTTCAAATGCAGAGTTGGTGTTTAATTGGTCCTCACTGAGAACACTCACAGACCTATAAGAATGGGCCCCGGGGAGTGAAAAGAAGTTGCATTATGCCTGAGGGATCAGGATTTCCATGCAGCCAGCCTGAAAATGCCCACAAGCCACAAAGAGCCAAAACTGATTTCTGTATGCGAGTTTACTGGCGATACTGGTGGATTTTGCATCTTGAGCCTTCTGCCAGCCCCCATATTCACCCCCACGTTTGTACATGGGTGATGGTGATGGCTGATGTCTTTGGCCATCCCTTCACAATTTACCCAGATTGCCATCTTTACCAGTCGAAAAAGGGAAAAGGGACCTTTGGCCATTAGGAGCAGGAAACATCTGCACCTTCACCATTTTCAATCCAAATCCACACTTGTGTTTTTAAACTGTGAGCCCTCAGAGGATGAGGTTTTGCAGACTGGAGTTAGGCTGTTATATGAGATATTCAGGAAGTTACTCGCATCGACTGGATAAAAGCCTGTGGCAGCTGGGCATGCTGCAGAAGCGAGTCCGAGCCCACTGCACCAGCCCAAGGAATAACATTAGTTCCAGCTTCACAGCGAGTTGTTTACTAGCCTTGGCTGCCTGTGGGAACAGCCAAGAAGAGTGGAGGAAAAGGAGAGACAAACACAATGTGAGCAAGACACGTTAGGTAGGAGGCTGGGCTTTAAAAGCAGACTCAGGATTTCAAACCTATGGAACTAGAGAGGGCTGAAAAAGAAATAAAAGGGCACCAGCTGCTCCACAGCATAAACAGGCTGAGGCAAATAAGCCGTCCGCTGTGTTACTCTTGCTGCCAGAAGATCCTCTTCCCTAGCTGAAGGGCTGATATTAAAGGTAAGTGATAAATAGCTTTTAGCTAGTGGCTCTGCTGGAAGGCAGATCCACTGAAAGGCAGCAGCAGCAGCTCTCAGGGCGAGCTACAAAGGCAAGAGCAGCCACACTTCCCTGGAGTATTCGTAATTGTGTCCCTAAACATTTGAATGCCTATAGATTTTCCAGCAGGAGCCCAGGGCTTTCAGAGCAAACTGCTAGGGGACAAGAGTCCAGACTGTTCTAGTCAGCTCCTGTGAGAAATCAAAAAACAACAAAAAACCTACCCCAAACAACAAACTCCAACCTAAAACCCAATCCCTTTCTAAGTCTGTTAAGAAATATATTTTATTCCTATGGCCAGCTTTGCTTTGCAGCTTCCCAGTCCTACCCAATGTTTTCCTGCTTCCCAGCTCCCCCCTCTCCTCCTCACTTTTTTAATTAGAAGGAAAAACAATTACAGCCATGCAAAGGAAAATCTGTGCCTGAAGCAGCAGCTTCCCCCTGCCCGTGACCACCCCGGCGCGGGGGCGCGGGCACGCTCCGCAGGCTGCGGGCCCAGCTAAGGGCTCAGGCAATCCGCGCTGCCACCGCCGGCTGCCCGGGAGCCGGGAGCCGCAGCCGGGAGCCGGAGCTGTGGGCCGGAGCCGGAGCCGGGAGCTAGAGCCGGGCAAGGCTCCGGCCGGGAAGGCAGCGCGGCGGCGGGCGCGGGGCGGGCTCAGGCGCGGGTAACACGCCCCTGCCCAATGGAAAAGCGTTTCCTACCGAGACCCCCAGGGGTTCCCCCTGCCCACAGACCCTGCCCAGACATTGGGCCCATTCTTGTGTCCTGTTTCCCAAGACACGATGGCTGCAGCGTTCAGCAGTTCTGTTTCCTCCCCGAACAAAGGGAGGCCGGCAGCTGCCGGGCGCTGTGGCTTTTGAAGATGAACGGGCGACCTCTCCGCCGGCCGAGCACCCCGGTCCCGAGCGGCTCGATTCCGCCGACAGAAGGAGGAGGAATGGGGGCTGGCAGGGGGGGCTCGGGCTGAGATCCGCCACTGCGGGCATGGGCTCCCCGACCGCTCTGCCCCGGTAAGTTTCTGGTTCCTCGCTTTCTACCTCAGCAGAAAAGCATCCGGATTTAATGTCAGCTCTGAAAAAAAATGGGTTGTAGCGTTTTCTGAAATCTGAAGGCTCGGAGACGTCCGTGGGATAAAACGAGCCGGGGATGGGCTCGAGTTGTACATTTCAATGGAGATTAGCACTGTTTTTTCTATACAGGCAGATCTCATTCTTCTTACTTGAGCTGTGCTGTGGTTGGGATGGGAGAGGCGAATGTTTCTGTTTAAAGTGAGAAAGATGATCTCCGAGTTTTTGCAAAGTAATTACTACATGAGCTACTCCTCCAAACTGTTGCAGTGGAAATCGTTATAATTCACATCGTAATTCTCATTGTGTCACTGCAGATGACAAGTTAAGGACTTTTCCATCCCTGTTGTTTGTTTCAGATTTGTGAAAAATATCCCTTAGGGTTTTGGGTTTTTTTGTTGTTTTTTTTTTTAAGTCAGCATCATAAAGACACTAACGTAGGCTTAAGAAAGAGTTGTATATGAATGTGGCATAAACTTAAGGCTTGCAGCTTACAATAATGCATGCTTTCAGCTTTGTCATTAATTTACATGTAATGTGAGATCTGGTTCCTGCAAACTATATTAAAAGTTAGGAAATAACATATATTTTGTACTGCAAAACCTAGAAGTTTTATTTATCACTTTGCCTTTCATTTATGTCTAAAATCTACTCCTTTTAAGCTCAGTGGCAAAATTCCAGAAGAAAAATTCAAATACAGCTATAAGCAGATAGAAAATCTGGTGTCAAAAGTACAATGAATTATGAACAATATCTAAAGATGCAGCTGTTCGGAAGAAATAGGATTTAACACAATATAAGCCCACTGTGGAAGAATTTGCAAGAAACCTTGGGGGGGGGGGGGGGGTTAACGACAGTCCTTAATCTTTGCTTGAGAGGACACAATTGTGTGTTTTTGTATTACTCCCCTTTATGAACAGAACAGTGAAACCCAGCGGATGGGAAGTGCAAAGTTCACAGGTCAGTGATAAGGATATTCCCTGCTTTGCAGCACTTTTCCATCTTCTTTCCCTTACTAGCATTCTGAAAGCTAAAATAAAACAGGCAGGGAACCAACCTTGGTACTTGAGAAGGTTCAAAGCCTCTGAATTTCAGAAGAAAATCCTGAAAAAATGGGAGGGAGGGAGGGGGAGGCTGAGCATACATTTCACTTTAAACCTTTGAGACTAAAAGCGAGATGTGTTTAAATAGGGTTAGGTCAACTGATAAAAATCAGCGTCTTTCGAATTCTGGAGTTAGGACCTCAGCTGGTACACAGACAGACAAACAGAACTAAGGCCTGAATGCAACTACCCATTCACTTTCATTCAGGGTATTGTAATGAGACCAAAAAAAATGTGAAAACCTGCTCCTCCCAGTTTTCTGAGAGGCAGGCGATCCCAAACGCTGCAGCTCGTGCCAGAGAGAGGATGCACTCCCAGCTGTAAGATGGTTGCCCTCCTCCAGCCTGTGACCTCATGGCTGGAGCACAAGAGCAGGAATTAATGCAGTTTTACCCCAACCTTGGGCCAGATCCTGGGGAAGGGGTGCAACATAGGGGAGCGTGTTACTTCTGGAATGGAAGGCGAGAGAAAATTGCTCTCTGGGGAGAGCAGTAAATGGCAAAACACTTTGGGACTCAGGTATCCTGGTACTGCCTTGGCACTTAACAGCATGGCTGCCTGCAGCCATACGCATTTATGCCAGTGTCTGTAAAGTATTTGTGCAGGCTGCAGCTAACTCTGGTTAAAACATATTTGATTTACCGATGTCTGAGTGTTGCTGGCCAGATGTACACGGCTGATGTGGTGGTCCTAGCTTGATTGTCCCACAGTGCTCCAGGATCACAAATGAGACACCGGTGAGCCATCCTGTCCACAGGCTGAGGTGAGTGAGGATGGCTCCTGGAGCACACATCCAACCTTAACAGGTCTTTCCAGGTCAAGCGTGCGTGCAGAGACTCACTCCGCTCCTTCACAAGTTGCTCCTCCTCCATAAATAAGGATCCGATTTAGTCTCAGGGAAGGGGAGCCACCACCTTTCACAAAAGGCAAATTCTCTCCTTGAAAAGAGGAGTTCTTTATTCACAAGGACAGTGGCCCTGCAAGACTTCCTCTAACGCACCATCTTCCCAGTTCAGTCCTATAAAAGGGGGTAAAGATTCACAACTGCTTTGGAGCCAAACTAGCCTTAGCTGACCCCAGCTACAAGGAAAGTTTTCTGAATTATTTCTAATGGTTTGGTTTTACAGAAAAAGGAAAGTCTCTATCTTGGCAAATGAAATTGAGGGACTTTCATCAGTCCCTAACCCCAAGACAAAAGTGCACGTTAGCAACAGCACAGATTGCTTTCTCTGTACATAGCATGATCTCATAATATTTTGAATATCTATTATGCCTGTAAATAGACAGCCACAGCAGAATCTCTTATTTTCATCTAATAATACTCCCATTTTAATTTCTTGAACCTGAGGATAACACAGTCTTCCTCTCCAGCATGTATTTGCTTTTACACGGTAAATGGAAATTACTGTATTTAGCAGTAAAAGCAGCATCCTTTATACAATGCCAAAACATCATTCCTCTTCTCTCATCTCATTATTAGAAACCTGATTTCTAAGAAACATCACTCACTGGCTGAGATGTGCTATTTTTGCATTGCAAAGTCATCTCTTATTTAACACGCTAGTGCAAATTTACCCTTGGTAGTAGTTCTTACTGAGAAAAAGCATAGCTGTGTGCTGCACTTGCTCATGCATCATTTCATTACACACCACTGAATATTTTTCTAGACCTTAATGTTTTTCCCTAGAGGGGAGGTGAGGAAGAATACATGAAGACCCCAGCCATACTTCCGTATTTCTTGCTGAGAAACGTGCACCAAGGAGAACGGGGAGCGCAGCAGCTCTAGGCAGGGACCGTGCATCTCCAGCACTCACAGGCCAGACCACTGGAGCAAATGAAACTAAGGCTGGCAACACCCACCCAGTCCATACTGCTGTCAGAAGAGTTCTCAAACCTTTCCCCCTCGGAATAAAGCAGTATCAGAGAAGAAAGCATTGTTTTATCAGCTCCTCCAGTTAAATGCAGAGCACAGGTCCTTCAAGGTCCTGAGCAGCAGAGCAGAGTACAGATTGCCTTCTGCCCCACTGAAGGACTGTGCTCAGCACCCGCAAGGAAATTGGCCACACCTCTGTGCACCCAGTTTAGATTGCAAAAGCTGAAATAGGTGTTCATACTGTGGTGCTGGCAGCTGGATGGAGGCTTGTCGGTACTAATGTATGCAAAGGGAAGGAAAAAGCCTATAATTTTTGGATAAACAGAGGTGAAAGTTCAGTGCTCCTGCTTCAGCAAAGGGACTGCAGAGGAACCGGCCCCTGAGCCACAGCCTTTGAGAGCAGTCAAAAAGGCTCGGGTGAAAGGGGGGCTTCATGTGGCTGCAGGCGCCTTGTGAGTAAAGGCAACAAGGAACCAAAAAGCCAAGTGATCACCAAGGAATTACTGGAAATTGTGTCAGAGAAAGCAAAGAAAGGAAGCTTTTTGGGCAGGATGCTGACTGGAACTGTAAGCAAATAAACTGAGTCCTGTTGTTGGATTCCCCAGTGGTTCAGGGAAACAGGACTCTCTTATTTTTTTATTTTTTTTCTTAACCACACTTTGTAAATAAACAGGGTTACATCAAAGATGCAGCTACCTCCAATACCAGCTTCTACTCCTGAGTGAAAACAACCTGGACAAACAGTGTAACTCTGCTTTTCCATCAGTTTTTTCTTTGCATCTAAATCTTCTCTTGCTGGGATCTCTGTTGAATCGAGCAAAGCTATTATAATGCAATCTCCCCTTAGTGAGACAGCTGAGGGTCAAAACAAGCAACATTCCTACAGGGCTCCAGCATCAGACTAAGGTTCTTTTGCAAGCAAAAAAGTCCCTCTCACAAGAGTAAAATACCAACTTTGCTGGGAAGTTTGGGGCAAATTCCATCATTTCTGAGCTGTGGATCAGACCCTCTGAATGCCGTAGTGGATGGGGAAGCCCAAAGCACATCAAGGGTTAAAGGGGTGATGTAAATGGAGAGAGACATTCTCAGTGAAAACAAAAAGAGAGTCATGCCCTGAGGATCAGTGTCTGAATATGGGGTAAGTCAGTTCACTATTCTCTTCAGAAGGAAACATTTTAATTAGCTCAATACAAAACAGATACAGCACAGAGAAGTCACCATGAGCAGGAAATGCTTTGTAAGTCTCAGAGGACAGTTAGGAGACAATGGCAGTGCTGACCAATTAAAAAAAAAAATAAAAAAAGGAGAACACCTTTAAGATTAGGTCTGATAGACAGAGTAGGGAAATGGAAACCTGAGCCTAGGGGAAGAATTAAATTGGGGTCCTGCTGCAATTCGTTCGCTGACTCACTGGCAAGAGAAAGTAGCTGTTGAACTTGAAGGGTCTGGTTCCTGGAGAGCCAAAGCCACCAAGGCAGGAAGGAAAGGAGCTGCCGGTGACTCTCACCTGGTTCCAGCAGGTCCCTGGGATCGCCCTTGGTGGATGAGTGAGGGGAAATGCCTCATGGGCTCCCATGTTTTGTTTTTCTTCTATCAAAGAGAATTTGAAAAGCAGACGGTAAAACCTGACTGACAGAAACTATCAGGAGTAACTCAAGGGTTTCACCTTCCTACCAGGTGCAGGAGACATTATTACACCCACAGCAAACACCAGGGCAGGAAAGCACGGTGGTATTGAAGACCCTTGCACAATAAGTGTCAAAGCCATGAATAAGAGTCCTCCTGCCTTGTCTTTTATGCTACTCATCAGAAAACGCCCCCCTTCTGCCCAGCATAACGGCTAGGCATTCGCTCTGGTAAGACACAGGGAAGAATGGCTCTTTGAAGCTAGGAAACCTTTGCTGGACTTCAAAGTCACACTTCTGTCTACTTCTTTCCTACTGTTCTCAAATACATCACTTTTAGGATTAGTAAATGAAAGAGATTAAAACATTTCTACTTTCCATTGCTTCCTATAGTCTATAGCGCTTTGTTTACAGGCAGCTGCTTCATTTCCCACTGTCTAATCCCACCCTTACTCCTGCTCCTACCACACCAGGGAAGAAACATAGGCGAAGGTTACTGTGAAACTGCAAGAAGCTCTGGGGAGGATGGAGAGTTCACAGCAACTTGCCAAGCGGGTTGGTTTAAAAGCCAAGCCCAAACTTGGTGTCCCAAGCCACCTCCCGTTCCCAGCCACATCCCTGCAGCAGCAGCGGGGTCCAGCAGCACCTGCTGTTCCTGGTACAGTTTTCCATAAGCCCACACTGCTGGCACCAGGAAAAAGGAGCAGCAGCACTGTGCAGCACAGTTAATGCCCTGTCAGCCTCAAGAAGGGAAAAGCCAGCTACCAGATTCTCCCAACCTGGAGGTTTGTTCTTATAACTGCTTTCTGCTGAGAGTTCTTTGCAACCAAAAATAACTAGTGAAAAAAGAAAAGAAGAAAGTATTATTAAGTGGAGGTCCCATTACAAGCACTGTGGTATTGTAGGAGTAGCAAAGCAGCGGGGAACTTGGTGGCAAAACGGTTTTATTGCGTTTTCCTCTTTGCTTTCTCCGAATTCACATTTTGTGGTTTTCAAGCGAACACTTGTAAGCCTTTAGAAACAATAGTTTGGTGGTGTTATGGTTGCTATTTAGCACTGCCACAGAACTGTCAGAAATATTTACTTTTTCAGGTAGAAAAAGTTTGTTTATCTGTTAAGTCCATATTTACACTTTTGCAGTGTATCTCACCTGACCTATACTACTCATACCAGTCTGGAAGAATCCAGGTCCTATAGTCCTATGGAGAATTATCATCTATGCAAACATCTTCCAAAAAATGAAACACATCCACCTACCTCACCCCACCCCCAACCTAACAAAATCTTTTTTGAACGTTCTGCGTAAATAAAGGGACATGAAGAAGGGAAATAAAACCCAAGATACTGAAGAAATGAGAGTTTGTGGTTGCAAAGTCATAACCTTGGGCTCAGTGCTGGGGATGAGTTATACATCATACAATCATTGCACTGCCTGAGTAACAGTGAAGTGAAAACCCCCTAATGAATGCAGTTCTTGTCAAGAGAAGGCATAAAGTGCATGCTGTGCCCAAGGAAAATACTGATTTATTTCCAAGGTCAGGGTGAGACCATATCAAAACACAACAAGTGCTGCCACAACCTAGAGATATTTCTGGAAAAAACCCAGAGAAGCCCCTCCCAAACCCGATATTCCCACTTTTTGGTGCATCAGTTTTTGGCTTCCATACCTACAAAACCTTTGCATCTCAAGATTCAGAGATAACCTGGATACACATAGTGATAATCTAGAAAGAGATCCTTCAGATTTAAAAGGTTTTCACATTTAGTCTGTATCAGACTCCACAAGGAAAGGTGTTACAGTGTTTAGTTATTTAAATGAACCCACACACAGGATGTCCTACATATTCAGACTGATAAAGTTACATTCATCTTAACATCTGATATGACAATAAGAAAATGTGCGCATATGAGAACATCAGTCCCAAACATCACACTTTTTTTCTGACCTCAATTTGGTAGATTTGTGGAGGATGGGATGTGCATGAGCAGAAAGAAAGGGTTTAACAGAATTACAGAATCTGATTTTAAAGTGTGGTTTTTACCTGCAGTAATTTTCTGTGCTAACAAATGGTTGATCTGAATTAAGCTGCAAGCTGGCTGTTTTGAAGATTTCTTGGGGTGCCAGGAGGAGGAAATGAAAGAATTGTAAACAGGATACTTGTGCAGCATAGGAAGCGATACGTAGAAGTTTTCCTTTATTTTCAGTACATAGAAACCAGGGATATTTCTACAATAAAAGGCAAGTGGTAGCAAACCCTGCCAGCTACTCTGCTGAACCCCACTTCATAACTCTGAGAATAACAGGGTTACCTAAGTGACAGCTGCTGTAGGTTTGCTTGTACCATCCCTGCTACGAGATATTCTTATTCACTAGTTTATTATTTTTATATATTATTTAATATTATTTTATTTCAGTATTACCACACTAAACAGGCTGTATGTTGGGTTATGGTACCACTTCTGACCACAGCTAAATACATTCCTCCCTTCATGCACTGCCCCGTTGTAGATACAGGATTAAAAGTCTTGGCCTGAAATACAGAACAGTAAAGTGGTTTTCACCATCTTAAAATGTATTGCCCCCCCCCAAGTTAATAGCAGTAGTGAACGTTACATACATAAAGAGCATCCTATTGCTTTAATCCTTAGTGAAGAGGAAGGAAAGTGGATTTTACATTCAGAAAACTGAACGTGTAACTCATACTACAGAATTTAAAGCACATGGCTGAGTTTCAAAGCAACTTATCAGCTTGTTTAAACACCTCAGTGTTAGATACATAAACAACATGGGCCTATATTTTAAAGACCATAACTTAGCTAGATGATAGCTGGCAGGCAATTCCTGCAGACTTATACACCAGAAAAAACTGGCGTTTGACCTTGTGGCTGTCTGATGCAGAGCAGGGAAAAAAGAATCATGTGATCAAGCATCTTTTCTCCTGTGCAATGAGTATCTGGGTCAGGCTGCTGGCAACAACCACTTATGTCAATAGTAAAGGTAAGCATCTGAAAGCTGCCTTTCAAACCTGCTGCGTCAGGCTGTGTTTTGAGGAACAGCCAAAATCCTGGACTGTGCACACAGACTGGAAAGTGGGGTTTCCATCCACCTCCCAGGGACGTGGATATGTAAGGTTTTAGACACCCAGTCCCTCTGAAACCTCCCCTGTTACGACCCAGACACAAAGCCTGGACCAGGAGAGTCTGGCACACGTGGTTTTTACTCACTGCAGAAGGAAACTATCTACTTATGGAGGTTACATTGCAGCATAAACAAAAATTGCTCCTGATGGAGATAACATGCAGTCTCTTTCTTTACTGAAAGGGATTTACAAGCCAAGAATTAAATGCATTAGGCTGAGGGTTAAGCTAAGAGGCTCATCTATTCCTTTTGGAGCTCATATGTGCTTTTGAATCTGACCGAGTTCTTGCTTAAAGGCATTTCAACTTGTAGGTGAGACCTTTGCTTATTTAGATTACCAAGCATTCAAAGAAAGTGCACCTTTGAGATTTTACTACTATCCTTATCATAAGTTTAAATGTTTGGTATCTTTTTAAGAGCATTTCACAATAAGGTTCATTTAGCCACAAATTTAGTAGGAAAAAACCACTGAGATGAGCGCAAAAAGCACAGAAGGGTGCAGAGAAGGTTTTGCTCCCCTACACAGTGTGTTCCCTACTCTGCCTGGCTGTCCCCAGCACCTTGTAAGGTTTGCACAATGAAGAGCCTGCGTACGTATGCTGTAGGGAAGGCCCTGACACGGATTGGCTCTACCATTGCCACAAAATCATCAGCAATCAGATAAGGGCATATCTACTTCTGGTTTGGACATTTGCTAAGGCAGGGTATTGCAAATGTGTAACTCAAAATGCAACTAAAATGAAGGAAGAATTTACAAAGCTGGGTGAAGAGCGTGTACTAAACCAGCCTACGCAAATCACAGGGAATTGCAGTAGTTCAAGGCATGCAGAGCAAACACAACCAGCACAGCAAACCACGGAGCACCACTTTGCTGCCCCAGTCTTGATGCTGCCCTGGCCTGTGTAGAGCGTGAACCCCCCCTGACAGGAGAGACCTGATAGTTCCAAGTCATCTTTTTGGATGTTAAAAAGTTCCAGTAATTTGAAAGTCATCTTTCTGAGGAGTGAGAGCTGGGGATCCTCCCTTCCTGCTCTTTTGCTTTACATCCAGCTAATCTATAAGGTGCAAAAGCAAGGTGCTGCCTGCTTATTTGTTAAGTTTGTTAAACTTGCTTATTGCTTAAAAAGCACTGGTTTTTGTGGAGCCTGCAGTTGTGCAGGCACTCCCAGGTGAGGGCAGGATCTGCACCTAACAGCTATTACATCTTTCTTAACACTTGACATTTTGCCAGCTGACTCACTGACAGACTGTGTGCAAGAACAATTGTCAGCATGAGCTTTTCCAGTAGGAAAACATATGGAAGGCATTTGATTTTCATCAGTTTGCATCCCAAATTGTCCTGATTCTATGCTTGCTTCCCCAGTTTGTTTATATGTTGCCTTTCAGCCTTTAACACAACTCAGTTACGTTTGCTGTTGAAACTACATTGTCAGAGAATCGCTTTCTGGAAATGATCCTACTCTTCAACAAGGGTTTCATCTGTCTGAATTCCTCCATAGTTGTAACTACTGCAACGTTTCTTAGATTACAATCTTTGTTTCGCATTTGGTTTGCTATAGTTTACAAGGCAAAGGTCTTTCCCTTGGCTACCCAGCTTCGCTCCACATTTCCAAGATGTACTGACTACCGTGCCCGTTCCAACTCACAAACCCTCTTTGCTCCAACGAGGGAGATTTTCCAACTGCTTATGCTCACAGGCCTTAACAACAATTCTTAGAATAACAATAAGAGAGCATCAAGGCAGTTCAGAAAGCACTTATGTCCAACAAACAGCATGCGTGCTTTATATGTATTTCTCTAAAGCTTGCAGAATTGGGACAAAGTCTTACAAGAATGTAGTTTATGAGTTTTTCCAAATTTCAGGTTCTGAATCGTGACAAAGAGTAGAAGTGAAATGAAGCTGCTGGTAAAGCTTAGAAGAGTCCTTTTTGCAAATCATTCTACATTTGCAAAAAAAGGTCCTGTTGAAAGCAATACCATTTTTGCATAAATTTTTAAGGAGGAAAAAACCAACATTTTCCAAGTGGCAAGCATAACTTTGGAAAGTATTTTTGAAAAACGCTTCTGAAATACAACATTTAAGTTTTTCACTTTGAAAACATGTGTAAGGATGCTCCTATTTTCAAGTAGAAAAAAGGCAAAGCAGTACTTTATTAATGCAGATTTGGTTTTTTTTTTTTTAATACTTTTGAACCAAAACCCATAGAATTTTAATTTCTGCACAGTTAAACGTGAACGCTAAAGCTTTCAGCTTCTTTCTCCTCTTGTTTCAAGTTTGGGTGAACATTTCAGACTGTTTGATTCTATACCTGAGCAAAATTGTGGGTCCATGATTTCATTTGTTTCCAAACACACTGGGCCAATTCCATCTCAAATTTTAAAGAAAAACCTTTCTAAGTGGAAAGTTGGAATTAGCAATCACTCTCCTTCCAACAGGAGGATGGGGGAGTGATGGGGGAAGGAAAGGCAAGGCTGAGTACAGTAACTGCTGTGTTCAAATATGAAAAATCCCAATAATAGTGGAATTTATAAAAACTACCTTGGAAACTAATTACTGGCCTTGTTTGTACTCCATTCATTTGGAAAGGAAAGAGTACGTGTTCTCTTGCACAGCCACTTTAGGTGATAGCAGGTCGCAAGACCAATGTAATTTATTTCTCTCTCTCCTTCAGGATGAAAGTACTTGTGACAGAGACGCGGTGTAGCATGGTGTCAAGCAACCTTCCTGGAATGTGTTTCTTCAGGAAGAGAAGAGATCACTGTCTTGTTTTATGGATGTCACTGAAGTAGACTTTGAAGTTCTTTGGAAGTACATCACAGACTTGGCATGGGAAACCACAGCAACAATCATACCTGTTTGACAGATGATTCCTTTAAGTACAACTTGTATGGAGCAGTGTACAGCGTGGTCTTCATCCTTGGTTTGATTACTAACTGTGCTTCCCTCTTTGTTTTCTGCTTTCGGATGAAAATGCGAAGTGAAACAGCCATTTTCATGACAAACCTAGCTGTTTCAGATTTGCTTTTTGTGTTCACTTTGCCTTTTAAAATTTTTTATAATTTTAACAGGCATTGGCCTTTTGGAGATAGCCTGTGCAAGATTTCTGGTACAGCATTTCTCACTAACATCTATGGGAGCATGCTGTTCCTCACCTGCATTAGTGTTGACCGTTTCCTTGCTATCGTCTATCCATTCCAATCTCGCACCATCAGGACCAGGAGAAATTCTGCCATAGTCTGTGCTGGTGTTTGGATACTGGTCCTCAGCGGTGGAATTTCAGCTTCCTTGTTCTCCACAACCAACATTTCTAACACCAGCACGACCTGTTTTGAAGGTTTTTCCAAACGTATCTGGAAAACCTATCTGTCTAAGATCACCATATTTATTGAAGTGGTAGGTTTCATAATTCCTTTGCTACTCAACCTTACATGCTCTTCTTTAGTTCTCAGGACTCTCCGGAAACCTGCCACCTTGTCTCAGATTGGGACAAACAAAGAGAAAGTATTGAAAATGATCATTGTGCACGTGGCCATTTTTGTTGTGTGCTTTGTGCCTTACAATTCCATACTCTTCTTGTATGCTCTTGTGCGGTCCCAAGCGATAGCAAATTGCTCCTTGGAGAGGTTTGCGAGGACACTGTACCCAATCACATTGTGCATTGCAACAATGAACTGCTGCTTTGACCCCTTCATCTATTACTTCACATCAGAATCCTTCCAGAAGTCTTTCAACATAAAAACCCAGATAAAAATGGATTCTCTTTTCAAGACTGAGACACCTCTAACAAAGACTGCGCTACCAGCACCACAGGATGAAATAAGTGACCAGGCTATTACGAATGGAGGGGACCCAACATCTGAATCGCATTTCTAGCGAGATGTTTACACATGAAGTTAGCCCCCATTAACTTTTGATTAACACCATATGTGAAATAGTTGTTTCAGAATATGTGGGCTCACACGTGGTGTTAATGAAGAAAAGTTGCCTGGGGGATAACTACACAGGTAAAAAAATCCTTACACTGGGATGGTCCCATCAGATGCAACAGGTGAACATGAAATATAAAAATCCCTATGGATCTCCCTTTGGAGATTATGGATTGGTAACGACATACGTGCCAACTAAGGAGGGAATAGAACAGCTTCTTTAACCAGAAGGTGCCAACATTTGGCATTTTTTCCCCCAGCAGTTGACATGGGACCAGTTGGGAAACAGAAAAATTAATTTTCTTAGCAATATCTACCAATATTTCATGCCTTCTGGAGACACATCATATGTTAACTCAATAACTTCACACAATATGTTTGCTTAAAAAGGCATAATAAAAGCTTCTGGCTTTTCCTTACTTCACTGCTAGAGTATACATCCTGGTTTTACTAGACACAGTCATGCTGAATTTAATGTATGGAGAGGTTTGAAGTGTAAATAATTGTTGTAACAGTAGGCAAAACAGTTCCTTGATGATAACAAAAATAATAAGAGGAGAGAATAATTAATAATGCAGTTTTGAAATAAGAAGTTTCATTGTTGTCAGATTAAGCTGTCTTTTAATTTATTCTAAATGCCACCTCTAGGGAGAAGTAAAGAGCTCATTGCTACTCTGTTACACCTGGGCTTTTATGTCCCAGGAGAATATAAGTGACTATTTCTGGTAAGGGCTAGACTATAAACTCAGCTGAAAGAAAGGGCCTGAAACCCCAGAGCTCTTGCAAGGGCAAATCTCTCCTATGGAAACCGAGTGCAGCTGAAGGGCTGAAGAACCGCAGAGGGCTGACCTCACTAAAGAGCTTGTTTGGCTCCAGACAGTTGGTGTCAGAGCATGTAATTAAGAGAAAATCTTGTAAGTGATTGCTTGCTGGTTTTTGCTATACAGTCAACTAATTAAACTAGAGGGTCTCAAACTAACTCCAAAAGAAGAGTAAGTAAAACAAATTAGCCACACTCTTTTCTTAGTTGGTTACAGCAATGTTTTCTTGTTTTTCAATTAATTTATTACATGTCCTGCATTTCTTTTATAGGTATATATTATAGAAATATATGGAAATTTTACTCTCTGTATGTCATTGCATTTTACTAGTTTACCATTTTACTGGTTCATTTCTCCAGCCATTGTTTCATATCTGAAGCAATACTGACCTTAACAGGCTGATTCATTCTTAAGTGTAAGACAGATAAATGAGAAAAACAATTTAACTTGAAAAAGTATGAAGTTACAGCTTGTTAGATCAGTATGCTACATTTTCCACAGTACAGCACAAAGCTACTTCTAGGACTATGTTGCCAAAAAAAAAGGCAGACAAAATATTGAACAGATGTTTTCCACTCAACTATTTATCTTAAGTCTGTCAGATCAAGCCTCACAAGATGTTGAGAGCTACACATCAAATGCGATTGCTACTTAAAGCAACAGAGGTTTTTGAAGTGTGAAGAGAATTCAGCTGCAAAAAAATGTTAATGCTTTGATGGGAATATTTATTTAGCACTACATTCACTTTGAATAAAAAAGCCAGTTGCTTACCACAGCTAAGACAGACCCCAGAGACCATTCTATTTCAGCCCTAAAATGACTGTCACTTATCTAGTGCCCCTGGCTTTTGGCTCCTACTGCAGAAAACTATACGATCAACTCATACGCAGGGAGTATGAGAGCAGCCAAACTATTATATCTCCTAGAAACGTGTACACAAGACTGGCTTGGGAGGTTTTTGCTGTATATTAAATCCTCAGACAACACCACTTTGGAGCAGAAACAAAATGAAAACAAGGACAGATCATCCAAACTAGTTGGTGGCATGCGGTAGATGTGACAGGACAAGGGCACAGTCAATTACAGTGAATTTGTCAGCAGCTGGGAAAGGTTTGCCTCAAACAGAAGCAATAAGTTGTATTTTAAGAAGCATCAGTATTTGCCATTTAACTATACACAAAGTGCTGTGCCACTTTGCTTCCCATACAGACCTGAATCAAACTGTTTAGAGAGCTTCTTAAAAATCGTATTTCCTTTGACCGATGAGCCAGTTTCAACACCTGCCATAAAATGTAACTATTTCAGAGAAGCTGTTTCCATAACTTCACATCAAAATGCAAAGCGAGGCAAGAGGAATTTTACCCGCTTCGATACAGGCAGGGTTTTCCTGGGTGTATCCTTCACACCACTGCGCTGTGACATGAAGAAGAGGGGGGAGTGAAACCATCTACAACTTTGACGTGTCCTAAGCTGTGCAAAAGAGGCAGCACACCCCTGTTCCACTGCCCTACCATTAACTGTTTGTTAAAAATTGTATGCAATGAAACAAGAGCTCAGTTTTTAGGGATGGGAGAGAGAGGGAATCACTAAAAAGCTGAGGGTGCATTTAAAACCATCTTCCTATTTGCAAGAAAAATAATATGGTACATGAGTAAGTGTTCTCCAAGGCAAACCCCCTTATTACGTCAGTTTTACAAAGAGATTAAAAAGCTTGCTCTCAACAGGCAACATATAACTGTCAGCTTGTAAATCTGATTTTAAAGCTGCTTCTTTCCACTTGCAAGCAAGAAGATTCCCGAGTTACATGGGGTTTGGGATCTTTGTGGGACAGGGCTGTTTTCACACATGGTGGCTGCTCAGTTGCTCCAGTGTAAGCAAGAACAGAATTTGGCCCAGCACCTCAGAGCCGACAGCAGAGGAATATCTCATTTGGAAGAATCCTGGAAGACCTTCTGCCCCACAGACCTTCCTCTAGTTAAATCCAAGAGAAGGAAAAAAGAAAAAAAAAAATCTAACCTAGAAACCACTAGGCTTCTTAAGGAAATGTTAAAGGAGAGAGAGGGGAAAGAACTGCGTGTGACTGGACAACCTCCAGGCTGAACGTACATAGCTTAACTGTAATCCGAGCATAATGGGTGTCTTTTTCTAAGCGAAACTAGTGCCAATGCTTACAAGTTTCTGTTTGCAGTTTTATGGGGCAAGAGCTGTGGTCGATATTCTCACATAAAATGTAATACCATCATCATGTGCCAAAATGCTAACTGAAAAGATTCATTATTTTGTAATTTAATACCTTATAAATTATATGGAGATCATATGTTGACTGACACAGACATCTGGTAGGATAGTTCTTGACTAGTCTTTTTTTCTAGGTCAGGTATACCAAGTAAAGCTCTACGGTTTATGTATAACCAACCAATTATGCATTCAGAGAGAGGAAGAGTAATTTTTCAGATGTTGGTAAAGCCAAGATGGAAGGAGTGATGGTGGTAAAAGAAAAGTGGATTCACAGTTCTGGCTGAGGTGCAGCTGAGTGTTCCTTCTGTGTCTGACAAAGGGCTATTGTTAGCAAATGGCACACACCAGAACTATGAGTTTAAAACCAAAAATCAAATTAATTAGAAGTTGATGCCTTTATCTAGCTGAAGCTGAGAAACCAGACCCAGCAATCCTCTCAGATGCTAAACATACAGCATTAATCAAGGAATTTGTTGCTCCCAGCCAGTTCACTCTTCCTATTCCCCAGTCCTCCATATGCAATGCATTCACTATAAGCTAGCCGCCAGCTTTGCAGCTCATTGCCTTGCTGCAAAGCTGAAGCTCTGAAAGGCAATCTGAAAAACACTCTGCCCAAACTCACCTTTTTATGTGCACACATCTGCAAGATTCCATGCCAGTGTGAGTTTTCATGGTAGATGTCATGATAGGGGGAAGAAAGCAGGGCCCAGTATTACAGCCACCATGAAAGCCCCTCCTCTTACAGCAGGCTTTTCGTAGTAACACAACAGGCTCTACATCAGATGAAAGATGCCAGGTGTTTGTGGGACAACGTAAATCTACACCAGCTTTGTAAAATCAGTGCTAACTACCCAGGCTCAAGTTTATGAAATGCAAGGGCAAAGAGGCAGCACAAGTCACATATAAAAGTTGTGTGCTGGCTCCTTGAGTAAGAAGGATGAAAAGTTCCTGTGCTGTACGTGCAAGCACAGAGCTGCTCAGACAGCGAGGCTCTGTTCCTCCAAAGCTTGCTTGCTGCAGACCTGCTGCATGGATTCAGTCTCTAGGTCTCTCTACAAAAATCCCTGTGACATTGTTAGGAAGTTCTCCCTGAGGTGCTGTGTGGATGATGGAGCGAGACTCTCTGCTCTCCCTCCCTGCCCTTTACCCAGCAAAACCAAGCTGTATAACCCAGAGAGCTTCCCTCCGACAAACAGCTGGTGAAGGAAAAGGGGACCTTTCACACTGATAAGCTTATACAGCACCTCTGATGATCTTCTTGAAGGCCGGTGTCCCTAAAGAGCTCCCCAGTAACACTCCATGTCATTCCCAGTAGATGGATTTGCTGTAAAATGGGCAGGAAATTACCATCTAGGAAATGTCTCAGAACAGGGACAACCACAGACAACAGCGGTTCCTGTGAAAGTGTGTCTACGCAGTCCTCTAGAGAAAGCAAAAAATAAAAGGTGTGAGGGAACTGAGGGGAACAGCTGAGGCTGTTTCCACAGCCCACCCACAGCACGGAGATACTCAAAATATCACCAACTCAGGCTGCAAAGGCCAAGCCGAACAGGCAGAGCAGTACATGCTGGGCACACCACTGCCATGCTCCCGCATGCCGCACGCTCCATGCGGCGGCCAGCTGCACAAAGGTGACAGTCCTGCAGAAAGGGTCGGGAAAGGCACCCCCTCCTCTGCTGCCTGCGGAACAAGCATTCCCCGAGTGCAGCGTTGCCATGTCCAAAAGGACAGACCGCAAATAAGAACAGAAACAAAACAGTCCTCATTTCAGTAGCAGATTATGTTGCTCAGCATTAATTTAAGAAAAAGGCAGAGCTGTTGTTCAGAAGATTACAAGTCCAAGCCCTGTTTTCCCCCCTAATGCTGGAAAAGCTGTAATTTTAACTTCTAAATGCTGACCTCAAGCTTACCCCTGAGAGTCCTGTGTAGGTATGAGCTGTGCATTCACTCTCTGACTCACTCCTAAGGACCATAACTCAAACCAACCCCAAGATGCTGTACTATAGAGATGACTTGTTTGGAAAATTAAGTTTCTGGGAGATTCAAGATGATCCACTCAAAAAGCCTAGAAAGCAAGGAAGATCTACTCAAAACACATTTTTTACGCCCCACAGCAGCGGTCAAAGATCCCTTTCCCTAGGTACCGATTTCAGCTGCTGGAATCTTCTCCTTTTCCTGTTTGTTCTGTCAATATCTGGGTATATTAATAAGAACTTATTCTGCCCCTCTCTGTAGAAGTGAAACATAGTGAGTTTGCACCAACAGATGTGTGAAGGACTGCGGAGCAGAGCTGTAGACAGAGCAGATGCAGACATCTGCAAAGGTCTATGTCTGCTGGAGGTCCTCACAATGAAAAGGGCTGGTGGAGTTTTGGACCCTGCTGAGTTGGGAGAAAGGGAGGGCAGAAGATACACAGTCTTAAGCTTGCTATTTAAGACAGTGATTTTAACCTCTACAAAATGGGCACATTTCACAGCAAAGCATAGTGCCATTCCTGTTTTTTTTTTTCCTCTGGAAAATGTCACTTAAAAATAGTGTTTAACACAGCCGGCTGTTCGTGGGTTTGATTCTGAAGTTTAACTTCCATACAAAAACAACAGGACACACACACCTAAAACACTGGGGCAAGCAAAGAGTCGGGTGGTTTCTCTTCAGGATCACTGTGCATATGTTTTCCCAGAATACTTCACTGTCCAGTACCTAAGAAACTCCTGTGCTAGCTTTTCTCTGCCTGGGGGATTTTGACCAATATAAATATTGTAGAGAACTTAACAACATGCATGTTTTGCACTGTTTGTTCTTTTATGTATCTGTGTGTATGTGTGTGCATGTGTGTGTATAATGAAAAAGGAAAGTTTTTTCTGGAAAACAGTATGTGTGAGTGTGCTTATTTACTCTGACTTCTATAAATATATATATCAACTGCAATAATATTTAAATTTAAGTTCTGTAGATCTCAAACTGAGTACATCCAGCACACATGGAGAATTTCCTGGAAACCATAAGCATGGGAAACCAGTCATTCCTTTTTCTCGTTTCATACAAATCCTCCCAGCTGCTTCTGAGGCAGTGCATCATTAACCTCAACTGTCTCTGCAGTCATGGAATGCCTTTCTTGGAACTTACTCACTAGATCACTTCTGAGATTCAGCATCCTAAGACCACAACAGACAGATAAGACCAAAGCAGTTGCCACTGAACATATTCAATAAATTTGTTTCTCCCAGTTCCCATCTCTCTCTCCAGCACAGGATGACAAAGACAGAACCTGCGCTGCCAAAACACCTTCTGTCTTCGCTTGTGCCTTCCACAACTGCCCTTCCCTTCAGCATGCATGTCTGCAGTCCCTCTTTCACCCTCACATTTTCTGTTTCCCATGCCTTGCTGGAAGGAGTTTGTTTACTGTTGTAATCTGTTACTGTTATCTGTTGTGATCTGTTTACTGTTCCTACTGTAACACACACTCAGCCCAAAGAGGAAGAGAGGGCAGGTATCTTCTCTAAGGGAAAAAGAAAACCTCTTTCTAGACTTGGTGTTTTGGATGTTACACATTAATTTCAAACTCAACCATAGCACAAAATCTGTGTCCTCACGCTAATGGTAGAAAATTAATCTTTTGACCACTGGAAGGACTATGCTGCTTCCAAAGCTGGCATCAAGCTGTGTTATCTCTGGAAGTGAGATGGCAGAAAAGCCATCTCGGCAAAAGTGAGCACTGAGATCTTACACAAGGAGTCTGAGAACCACATGGCACACTTGAAGAATGCAAAGTTAGCAGCAGATACGCAGTGGAGGTGTTATTTCATGTACTAAATCAATACGAGCTGCATTAGGGAGTAGGTTAAAGTGCTTTAAATAGAGGTGTCCCATGGCACAGCATCGGATCAGCACACAGGTATCACAGGGAGGATTGCTTTCCACTGCACAGATGTAGTCTTGGGTTGGGAAATATTTTCACAAATTTTACACAGGTCCCAGGGAAAAAAATTATCCTATGTTCTAACAGTGGCATCCTGTCATTTATCAATATTACCGATTCTAGCTTGCTCTGTCACTCTCCATACCAGTTTTGTGCAGTACCTGTGTAGTAATGCACTCACAACCTGGGCTAAAAACACCACACCACAATAAAGCCCTGTGTAAGCATAGGGCATGATTCAGCAATGTGAAATGCTGACCATGCTGCTCCAGATAAGGCAATATAGACATTTAGCAAAAAAAAATTGTTATAAACAGCATGATCAGCACCGCTCATACAGAGCTTGAGTGTACAGCAGAGATTCACTCACACAGCTGTAGAGCTATCAGAGAGAAACAAAGTTTCCTGCATGTGAACAATATCAAGTATGCAAAATTACTTCTTAAAATCAGTATAAATCCAGGCATTTAGCTACCTGGCTGCAACCATACCCAGGAAGTAATCTGAGGTGACCTTAATTCATTTTCAGGTTTGTGCAGGAAAAGGGGTTCAGATACACTGGAGAACAAATTTCAGCCTCAAGTCCAACAATCACATCCTGCTAAATGTTCTTCTAGCAGTAGTATCTGGAGAAGGCATTTTCTGTTTCTGGTCACTGGTTATGCTGGTTTTGCTACTGGCAGTGGTCACTTGGCATGTGTAACAGCTAGGAGGCCACAGAAAAAGGGGCCAAGGGTTCCTATTAAAATTCCTCCGCTAAAGATTTTACATTGCAAATTATATAATTTGAAGTGCATCTTCCCTTAGCGTTGCTCATGAGAGTAATTTTTCATTTTCCAACCCCTCTCCCATTTGCATGTGTGAAACAACACATACCTGCATGGTAGAACCAACCCAATTCAAGAGAAAGGGGAATATTGGCAAGACCTGTTTGTCATGAAGTTGGTACAGCCATAAATACGGCTGCTGTTTGGCAGTTCAGATGCCTATCTTGTTCCCATATATTATCTCATCATCACAAACCAGTGTAGCAGCTAGGGATCACAGGTGGAAACAAGGATAGGGGAGGTCCACATAAGATGCTGTTATGCAGCAGTCACTCATTCCCAAATATTTGTTCTACAACTCCCCCATTAAATATAACCCATGTTGGTTAATTGATACTCTCTGAAACCAGTGTTCACAATTCAATTGTCCCTCTTTTTCAAGAGGTGGAGGAGAAAAACTGATTTCAGAGGCTGCTGCCTACTCTTCTGCCCACACCCCTCTTGTTCTTCCACTGCCCTTGAGCTGTGCAACAACTGCTTAGGAGGTCACATTGTCTACCAGATCACTGCAGTGATGTGGTTTAAAAATAACTCTTATTTCCACCACCTCCCCCCGAAAATGGGTGTTTATTTTTAACCTGGATCATTTAACCAGGTTCCTGTTAAGAGCTCTATACCATCAATGGTTGTGCTGGCACAACTGAGGGGAGGGTGTCTGTGGGGGTAAACCAACAGGATCTCTTAAAGCCAGCTTTGCAGCTCAGGTCAGCACACCAGAGCTCCTCTCCCAGAATAAAGGGTAGATGTGTAGTGGAGATGGATTTTGATTTCCATGTGAAGTCTTAAATACAACACCTGAACGCTGAAACTCCCTAGCTGATAAGACTAGCACCTCATCCTTAGAAGTCAGCACAAAGGCAGCATACCTGTAGTTCAAACCAAATTATCAATGGTGATTCAAACACTATTTCACTGTTCAATATAGAAATTAACCCATTGGATACGTCGTTTTGCTACATAATCTAGCTGGCTGCATACACACCGCAGCAAATAATCACCTTCCTTTGACAGCTTGACTCATACTCCATTTTTATTTAGTTATCTTAATCTGTTTGGGTTTGCACTCCAGCTCTCACATCAGGGTATTTTCTGCTGATATAGCAACACGACCTTGGAAAAGAGCTAAACAATACTGTTAAACGCATCCTTTGTGGTTATCAGGAAGCCTGCAGCTGAGGGGGGAGTTATCACTTCTGTTAGACAAAGCAGAATGGTTTGAGTGTATGGATCAGTCACAAGGCCAAAGAGGAGAAAAATAAAAATAAAAATCAGAATAACCACTCTCAAGCAGTGAGAACAATTGCCCGAGTTCTCGAGGAGTCCTTGTATGTGACAGACTGCCATGGCCTTGAGCTAGACTTTGATATAAAAACTGCAGAACTGGACATTTTGGCTATTTAGGGCTTTTCAAAAATCACATGTGGATTTGTCTGACACCAAAACCTCAGACACTGTGTGATCTAACATTTCAGTGAAGGGCCCAGTATGTGCTACAGTAAGAAACTCACAATGAGTAAGGTCCTTTAGAAGTAAAATAAAGGGTAAACAAACTTACATAGTTAGCAAACTATGAACTCATAACAGACCCTTCAGTACTCCAGTCACAGAGTTAAACCAATATAAGCCTGCCAGAAGCAGGAGTAAGTGTCATGCTGTAGTAGGCTACTAAATAAGTTTCTAATTGTACCTTCTGCTAAGGCCATCCATCTTTTTCCACATTGATGAGATCTACAGAACAAGAAGTTGTATTAGAGTGAGAGACTTGCTACTCATTTTAAGGGGCATGGTCGAGCATAATTCAAGACTGACAGCAACAATTCATGTTGTCGGCGCCTGAACAGCTGCCACAGCAACGCCTAGTGTACCCTAATGCAGAGGAGAAAGCTCACACGTAGGGGAACCGGCGCTCTGAACCACATGCCTGCCAGGCAAGGTGACAAGTCATTAGATCCAAACACCTCTTGATGACTCTGATAACTGAAAAAAGGTCACATCTGGTTACTTCTACATAACTTCTAAGTGAACTTGGAGGATCTTTGCAAGGTGCTGTAAGCCTGAAGAAACAGCTTAAAAAAAACAAGTCAGACTTGCTGCCTTCCAGCTCCACTACGCACAGACTGACCCAGGCTTTACTGCACACCTGGGTGTAAGACATGGGAGTGCTTGAAGTGATGCATGCCCTGCACTGCTCAGCTGCTGCTCTCCTGCAAGGCACCAGACTCCCTAACCTGCTTCAGAGCACATGGTAAGACAAAACCACCAGAAATGCTGTAAAGGTTTTCTCATCTCTACAGGCGATGGCCTGAAAGCTTGCCCTTGCTGTATCCCAGCCGGTATCCGACTGCACACAATGCTTTAAAGAGCCAAAAGGGCAGAAGGGTAAGCAGTGAGCACAGTAAGGAGTCCAAGATAATCCTGCATGTATGTAACTCAAGGAACTAATTTAGTGACTTCTAGGAGTAGCTCGTACTACAGAGGAGGGAAAGGATATGGGAGGAGGAAGGCTGAGGGAGAGGAAAGAGAGAGAGGTTGTGTGCTGGAATTGGAATATGAACTTCCCCAAATAACATACAGGCTTGAATCTTCCACAGGATTTTACATCCACTTGCCAAGCTGGCTAGATGCCAGCCAGCTTACACCTGAAATCCCTTTCCCTGCCTCAGTACAGCACTGTGCTCCAGGTTTAATAAATCCCAGCTCTCGGCAGGGGTTGCTGGCCAAGGAACAACGCTTAGCTAACACATCCCTGCTGTTTCCATTCGGGGCTTGGCTTGCACCTGGCCAGCCCAGAGCATGAGCAGAGACAGCCCACACCAACTGCAAAAGCACCCAACTTCAATACCTCAGGTGCTTTTCAAAAAGTTTTGCAATGCAATGTTTTTTTGATTACAAACAGGTTGTGTTTTGTTTTGTTTTTTACAAGAACAAGCTGGAAACTAGTTTTGCAAACAAGTTTTGTCATCTTAGGCTGGAGGTTTTATCATCTTCAACATCTCAGACTGGAGGAGGAAAGAAAATCACAACCCACTGCCAAAGCAACTTCTTGCCCATGAGTCACCAGTTTGACTCAGCCTGGTGGGACAGGAGCCATCTGACAACAATAGAAAACTGGCAGTTTACATCCGAGTTAAACAAGCTCACGCACCCTAAAAATAAAGCCTGCTAAGCTGCTGAACTTGTATTTTCCTACCAAATTTCCTGCTAAGCAGTTCCAACCATCATTTGACCACATACTGCCTCACTGATAGACCTTCTTGGTTTATTGTAGACAGAGGTGTAATTAGTAAGGAAGCAGGGAATTCCTGTTGATGTTTTTTTGGAGGGGGAAATAGGAGGAAAGAACAGATTAGACAAAAAGAATTATGAGTGACGTGCACATTTTCCTGGCATCAGAGTTGCTTCAGAGTAAGCAACGCTATGAAACACACCTCCTTCCTCTGCATGTGTCTCTCCTTTCCTTCCCTTCATAAAGTATGCTTTAAATAAAGAAACATCTGCAGAAACTCTGTAGCAGATGAGCCCTAATGAGGCAAAGATAAATATAAGTGTCTGAGGCGTGCACAGAGGTGTAGGATACCGAGGGTCTTTGTGGGAAATGGGTGCCAAGTTACTTGAGCTGCAGATTAGAATTGGCAGGGATTTCAGGGAGCCGAATGCCTGGCCCCGGCACTGGGAAAACACGCTGCAGTACAGAGCCATGGGAAGGACTCACAGGAAAGCACACGGCTGGAGGATCGCGGTACAAAAAGGACATCTCAGTAAAAAAGGAAATGCTACAAACTAATCTACACAGCAGATGGATGGAACAAGTTCCTGATTACATAAAGAAATTTGTGGTGTGTGGAGTTAACAGCTACAGCTGGAATTACCCTTCTGTTCAACAGTGACTTGTCTTATGCGTGGGAGCTCTCAGAAGTAGGTCCTGCCTATCTTTGTATCTTTCTGTCTGTGTTAGGGAGGGAGAATCCAAGGCAAGAGTTCCCATCCTGACAAGGGATTTGTTTGGGAAATAAGAGCTGTTATGGGTACCAGTCTCAGACAAGGGTGCTCTCTGGATGCTTTGCAGGAAAGGACATGGCCTATGCTCCTAATGGATATGTTTAATGCTTTTCACTATAGAAGCAGTCTACATATAAACAGTACAATTGCCCTGACTCATGCAGTGCTTCTTAGCTGTACCATCTCACCATTAAAAATCATCTTTATTTGGCAATGGTGAGCAACACCAGAGTCATCTGTGCTTCAAATGGGAAATTTAAGCAAACACTGTGGGGGGATCTGTGAGCCAACAGTGCTTTTTTCAGCAGCCATTGCTGGCAATATTTTCACACCTCTCTCCTGGATTGCTCTTTCCCTTGCTCTTCTGCTAAATTTTTCACCAGGGGGAGATGGGTAACACAGGTGATTTAAAGCAGTTCCTCATAAAACTTGCTCAGTTTCATAGCCCAAGCTCCAGCAGTAAAATTTCATCTGGTAAGGCTAAACAGACAGTTGCAGCTGGAGCAGGGTGAGACCAATGGCTAGAACAGGATATATTTTTTGCTGGCTTTGTCTCACTTGACTGCTACAGAAAGAAACCTAAGGGCTCTAGGCAAGGAGCAGAGATCAAATTTACTTCCTCTGCAAAGCAGAGTTTAAAGTGAAAGAGCATATTCCACAGCGTGCTCTCATGAAAACATATCAAGTGTATTTTTACTCTCCTTTACCCCCCTTCCTTTCTTTCTTTTTGCAATAGCCTATGCATGGCTGCTCTGGATAGGTACCAGAGACTGGGCCTGGTATCTGTATCATTGATGTTGCACTGGATAGGCTGAGCCACATCACAAACTTTCAGAGATATGTTAAAGGGCACATTCACAGGAAGAATTCAGCCAGTTAATTTTTAATGTGCTTGGCCCCACGTGCAAAGCCAGGGGCTCTGAGAAGCCTACAGGCACCTTGTAGAGCTGATGAAAGCTGCGCAGCTCAGCTTTATAACACTAAGCCAGAACTGTGAGGTGCTTATCAAATAGAGTCGGATTGTGCAGCTCAAGGTCACATCTTACTTTGGACGGAACAGCATAGTCTGACTGCAGCCTCACACCATGGAAAAAGTCCTCCCACCTCAGTAATTTCACAGGACTAAAGAAAATAATTCTTACAAATCCTCCATCTCCCCAGTCATTTTTGTAATGACGAAGCTCAGTGAAAGCATAGCATTTCACACAATTCCAGACCTCAAGAAGCAATTGGCTAAAACCAAGTGATCACAGTGATTGCCAGGTTGCCAGTTAGTTTCCCAGGAAAAAAGCTGGTGGTAGATAGCAAGTTTCAGATTCATGCTCTTTTGTTCACACTGGGAACACGAGAAGCCAGTGAGGAAGGAAGGTCCATCCCCATATGGAAACGAATGTTTTAACTAAGGAAACAGAAGATAAATTGAAATACAAAGGCATGCAGGTAATTCAGAAGCTGAATGACTGTGTTCACTAGCAAGCTCCAGTGGTATTTTGGAGACTATCCTAAAAAAGGCTATTTGTTCCTAGCACCATAGCGACGGAAAATAGGTTCGGTTTAGCTCCTCTTGTACTGCAGCCAGGCTTGCAGTCTTATGTCGTCAGCAGGAAATCAGGCAAGGAATTTTGATTACAAGTGATCACTGCTGAAGATGTGTATTCAGATAAAAAGACTTTTAATCCAGTTCCTTTTGTTTCTTGATTCATAGTCAAACTGTAATCCTGTGCATATGGCCTGGCAAGTTTGAATTTCCATAGCTTCCCCACTGCCCCCACCCCCACCCCCAACTCTTTTTAAGCTAGCTTTAGGATAGTGGGGAAAGGTCATTATTTAAATACCTTATTACTATTACTTCTGCAGGAAATCTGATGCTGAACACACAAGAACAACTGGGCTTATTTTTAAGCTTGATCTATTTAAAAGTAAGAACTCATTCAATGTGAAAATCCTTCATTTTAGGATCTGCAAATTCTTGGTCTGCTCTCCCCGGGTGGCCTATATATCCATACATCACTTAAAACATGTTCCTAATGGAAGAGGCAAGCTTTCGAGTGAAGATATAGGGCAAGAGAGCAAAGGAGGCTTTCTTTTCAGGGGTGTATACTTCGGAGAATCATGCAGAAACATTTTTAATCTTCTCTGTTGTAGTCCCTAATGTTGAAGCAGTTATCTTTTATAGTCACACCGACTGACAGAGGAAGACACAGAACAGATTGCTGACACAGAACCTAACCTCCCTTTAAACAGTCTGGATTTTCTCCATTAGCTGGACTGGCATTTATACTGTTTATTTAGAAATATACAGAAAAGAACAAAACCTGCCCAGCATGCTGCATACCATCTGTTTGCTTCTGAACAAGTACACCCCCATCAGTGGCTTCAGCTCAGAGGTGTGACACAGGTAGGACTGATGCTGACCCCAAATGCAACTTTCAGAGAGCTCTGTGAAGACCTTCCTCCAGCCACCCCCCAAAACCCAAGGGAAAAAAAGAAATTGGCCTTTAGGAGCTCTCTGCTGAGCTGGTTCTGAGCTATTATGGACTTGGAAGAAGCCAGACCTAGCTCAGGGGTCATGCCAAGGTTCCTGTTCTCTGTATACTATATTTCTGTATCAGAATTGGAGCTGTTTGTATAGGGTGTTCTTCCCTAAGTATGGAAATGAGACAGACAGTTTTTCCTTAAAACAACAAAAACCCCAGACACTCACCGAATTGCACAGTCAAACCAACAAAACAAGGCGTAATATCCGGAGTCTGCAAACTCCTGCAGTCTGGACACCTGAAGCAGCAAACCACTGCATGCACTAGCACAGGGGCTTCATGCATGAGTGCTTCCATGGCCTGCATGTTGACAGCATTGTTCTTCCTCTCTAAAAGCTCAACACTTAAGTAAAACCTACCAGTGGGAAGGAGGCAGCTGGTCATTACTTGACTGTGAATATCCAGGTGTGCTGGGTTTCACTTCAGGTGGCCAGTCATCCTACCATGACCAGCATGCCTGGCCATGTGATGCTAAACCACTGCTGACACATTTCATGTTAGAACTGCTGGGACAACAGCTGTGCAATTATTTCAAAATATCAAGAAATTAGTTTATAGGCAATGTCAGTATTTCTCTTTGGTCTTTGAAGCTCTGGTGCACATTTAAATGAGAGCTGAGGTTAGGGTACCTGGCTGGTCCAGGGTCCAGGGCCATTTCTAAGCACACTCCCGTGTGTCTTCCCCTGTTCTCTTGAGTGTCACTGGGATGGCTCATTAGACACCATGAGAAACAAAAACACAAAGCATCCCATCTCAGAGTAAATATCTAGAACATGAAACATCTTTTTCTTTCATCTTTCAAGAACAATAAAAACATGGTGTACCCAAAAGAGGGGTTTGCATACTCAACAGCTAGGCACCGACTCCTTACCTCTGATCCAAAGGCACAATGCT
This sequence comes from Falco rusticolus, assembly GCF_015220075.1. Lineage (NCBI taxonomy): Eukaryota > Metazoa > Chordata > Aves > Falconiformes > Falconidae > Falco > Falco rusticolus. Next base: position 22,188,495 of record NC_051200.1, on the reverse strand, counting down.
CAGTAAGAAGCAGGATGTAATCATGGGGATGACACTGGCTGGTGGCTGTGGGCAGATGATATTCCTCACACGTTGCAGGACTGATGATACAGGATCAGGTATGAGGGTGATCCCAACACTTTTCTGCCTTTCATCTGGAGGGAGACCCTGAAGAGGAATGCATTCATTAGCAGCCTGCATTTCCACACTTGCCACGTGGCTGATACAGAGTTGTCACCCACCCTTAGGCAGGTCCTGCTTACAGAGTCTTTTGCCACTTTTAAAGGTAAAATCAGCCCTAGTACTGGCTTTGCAGCCATCTACCTGCCCTTGGAAATCCACCTGGATGTTGCCCAGCAGCTGTTGCTCCCCAAATGCAAGTCCTCAACTTACCCCTTAGCTTGATTTTACCCAGTGAAATGTGTTACCCTGCATTAAAGAATCAGCACTGAGGTTGGGATCAGCTAATATGGATTGGTTAAATGGCTTGAATGCTTCTACCTAATTAAAAAGTAGAGGAGAGAGATAGAGCTCAGAGCCCTCCCATGACCCCAGGGAAATTAAGGATGCAAGGAAAAAAAAGAGAGATGAAAAGGGGACATGCAGACAACCGGGAAAGAGACATGAAGGGGCAAGATAGGCTCGGACAAACAAAAAAAAAAAAAAGGTAAAGTAGAAGAAAAGCTGTAAGAACTAGAGGGAAAGCGAGAGCTAGCTAGGGAGCAGACATAATGGGTCAGAAGAGGGAGGTAATGTAGGACAGATAGGAAAGAAAGAAAACAGAATATAAAGCATGAAATGGGAAGATAAGTTAAACCAGCACGAGCTGCTTTGTTATAACCACCCCCTCCGCCCCCAAGGGGTGCTTAGGGACGTGGTTTAGTGGTGGACTTGGCAGTCCTGGGTTAAAAGTTGGATTTGATGATCCTAAAGGTCTTTTTCCAGCCTAAATGATTCTATGTGCTGAAAGTCTCACAGGCACTACAATAGAGACAGAGAGGTTCAGAATCACTGATGTCATCAACTCCTACACCAAAGTTTCCCAGCCGAAAAAGGATCCACACCACCAGCTCATCCTGTTTTCTTCTACAGAAATGACTGTGTGCTAGTATAAGAAGTCAGGACGGAGAAACACATCATTGCTAGTACCAAGAAAGCCAGCAAGGTGCAAGATGCACACGCAACGATATTGGAGCTAAGAGGTGAGGGAATTGCTTCCTTGTTACTACGTGCACACATATAATAATTCCTAAATATTGACCAGGCAGAAGACAGGGAGATCCCTTGACAGCTTTCTGTTGAGCAAAACGTCACTGACCTGTTATTACTACAAGTTTGCATTACAACACCTCTTCCCATCAAACTGACTGAAGCCTTAGACTCCCTGCGGTGGGGTGCTCCACAGAGCTTATGGACTGCTGTGGAAGGCAACTATTAATTTATTATGTGAGTTGCCCAGAAATCACTCAGGGCCAAGGCACCTGCTTTGCTCAGCACCTGAACTCTTGCTGAGCAGCAGCACCTGAGAGTAGTTTCTGTAGAATGCCTGTTTCTGGAGACTTGCTTGAACCTGTTTGCTGTGCAGCAGCACAGCCCCTATGGTAAATGCTGATGACCAAAGATGGGTGGACGACTTGACACCCCCGTTCCCACCCAAACCGCATCCTCCATGGGGCTGTTTTCATAAAGGGAGGACTGCTCCCTAGCACCCAGCTCCTGCCAGTCCTTATCTCCAAGACTTTCTTGCTGCTTTCTGCCCAGCAAAGCTCCAGTAGGTGACAAGTCATAATTTCACTGGTACTATTTGAAGATTAGATTCTGATTTCACCACTGCCCTGTGAAGTGTGTGTGCTGCAGTCTTCAGATGAGATGTGCACCAATCCTAGATTTGGAATAAGTAGGGATTTTTCAGGGATGTGTCTTATGCTTTACTGCAAATCACACGAGCTCATGTTCTCTAAACTGTGTCCACTGCCATATTTAATTTGCAGGTGATACAGTTAGATGAAAAATTAATATCAAGCATTTGGAACCAGGAGGAGGACTGTTTCTTTTAAAAGGAGACCCCTTTTAGCAATACCAGTAAGAAGTTTTTGGTGAGTTTCAATTAAACTTTATTCTCACCAATGAGACCTGGACGTTGGCTAGAGCTACATGGGAGCATTAATGCTTTGTATGGCTATATGGGAGCACTGATGCTTTGTTTGCCTTAATTCCCAGAACACACAAGCAACTTGTCTCCTCTCCCGATCATCCTGCTGCAGGAACGCTGTGTCAATACACTCCACAGGAAAGTCTGGGAATGACTGGTAGTTTTGTACTTACTGTCATTAGGACTAGGGCCTCCTCAATTAACCTTTTCAGGGTTGAAAGCACTTCTCTAAGACTTGCTTTCAACATCCTTGGGTCTTCAGGACTTGGGCTGCCCCTCCCAAAGGCAGTACAGAGCATGCACAAATTCCTGCTCTTTTCTCCCTGAAGGATAGCTCTCAGAACTCTGCTGTCCTGTCATTTATTTAAGGTAGTCTTTGGAAAAGTCTGACCCTTCAAGGTGGTAAAGGATGTTTCTCAGTTCTATGCATCTAATTACTTGGGTTCTGTGCACAAGGAGAGGATTCTCCAATGAGAAAACGATTGCAGCAGCCACATGGTCAGTTCTACTCTGGTGCCTAGAAAAGCAAGAATATACTCTTTTTTTATTCTCTGCCCTTGCACATGAGAAGCTGTCTAAGGCACATCAGTTGTGAGCAACAGATGGGTTCCCTCTGCATCACTTTGTGCTTCTCTGACCCACGCAAGACAACCACAGCCTTCCCCCTCATGAAGGCACTCTAATTAAGAGTGGGGTTTTGACACATTTTAAATCCAATAATGTTTTATTTTCCCACACTTCTGCTATAAAGTATTATTTATCATATAGTTAGGCACACGCATTCAGTGAGAGAGTGCTCACACTTGTAAGCCTTGAGTTCACATGCTTGCTGCCTTCTGCCTGTTATTTCAGTCATCATCTTTTCTAACTCCACATATGGCTTATGCATTTATATCTTCTTTACAGTAAGCAAATGTTCTTTGGCTTTCCTGAGGGCAGTGCAGCCACTCCTTTGGAGTGCAGTCAGTACTGCTCAGTTTTGTGGCTTGCTGAAGTTAACTAAGAGGCTAACGAAGCTATTAAAGATTGCAAGGGCCTGAGGAAATAGCAAGGCGCTCAAAGTTTTCTTGTTCTCCACTGGTTAGATACTGACAATTCATAATTTAAGCCATCTATGTTCCAAACAGCTCCTTTTTCTTTTAAAAAATTAAAATAAGCCTGTTTACAGCAGGTCTGTATTGCTCAGATGTCACTCTGAGCCAAGCAGTGCAATGAATCTGTTCTGCTCCTTGTCAGGCTTTTACCCACTTTCCAGTTAAACTTGAACCTCTGGTCAGCACAGCAGCCTGCTCCAGTACTTCTCACAAACTGCCCACACCACTGGTGGCTCCAGAAAGCTTTAAGGAATGAATACAAGGTGCTCCCAAATTACTCAATGCGATTGCCTGGCTTGCTGCATCAAAAACATTGTCCCACACAAAGGAAGGGAATAGGCATGGATGGTTTTGGTTGCTATAAAAATAGAGAAAAGAGCCATTTCTTGTGGTTTTGCTATGTGAAGTTCTCATTCTATCACAGACCAAACAGTTATATATGTCAAACTTAACAAGAGAAGTCAAATCAGATGGTGCACCAAAGAAAGAGGTGTAGAAATTGTGAAGCATTAGTGAAGAACACAAATACAGTTGTAAGATACAACCTTTTAGGGAAAACAAGTCTGTTAGAACAAAACGGTGCCTGTATTAGGGGCTGTTAATGTAAGTCTGGTCCTAGATCATAACCTCACATGCAGTAATGGCAAAAGATAAGCAACCCAAAACAAAACGTGCAGTACCGCAAAGCTACAAAGTTTGCATGCAAATCTGCTTCATGACAACCAGAAACCTGATAATGGGCCAGTCCAGTCACAGAGCTCCAGTAACACCAGAGGGCAGCCATGGGACACGAAAGGAAGGTGAAATTAGAATCTCGCAGCAATTGGTAAAACGCATCAGACTGAGAATTGCCTTCCATAAATTCACCTACTGACAGACAAAACTGAGGATATCTTTAGAGGAAAAACATTGTTGCCACCCATATGAACCCTGTAAGCAGAGGGAAGATAAGGAAAAAAATAATCATAACGGCCCTTCAAAAACAGCTCTTCTAAAAGCTGCTTATCCAAGCTAGCACGAGACACTCTAAATCATCATGCTGTATATTCATAGCAAGAATTTCTCCCCCTACAGCTGCTTCTGAAGGTCCTCTTCTTTATTCCACCACTGACAGCTTCCTTTGTTGAAATGGTTGTTACTCCAATACCAGAAATGGCTTTTCCCATTGCACTGTCCTGAGCTACAGATTGCTGCATCAGTAAAATACCCGAACCTGTGTTATCTACACAAGGGAAGCACCATCCTGCACAAAAACACTGTGATTCAAAGCATCAGGACACAGCACCAAAAGAAAATTCAGCAGCGTTAGGAATAAGGGCAGAACTTAATTAAATGAGAAGAGTAAGGAGCAGATTGCGTTTTTATAAAGGAAAGGAAGATGAGCTATTTAGGCATGGGGGAATAAACACTTCTTTCATCTCTTACAGGCTCCTGTAAAGGAAAGGATTAGAAGTTTGCATGCAGTTATTTTCAAAATTAAATATTGTAACTAGTGCTTAAAGCATGTAGTGCCATCATGCGTTCAGAAAGAAACACACAAGAGGAGGAACTAGCCTAAGCAGTTCAGCGGGTGGGTGAGAACACCTCTGCTTTGCAAGATCTTCAAGTCTTCATATAACACCAGCTCCTCCTAGGCATTACTATTCAGTTCTGATTTACTGCTCCAAGCAGGTCAGCTCATTTGCCCAAAAAAAAAGCTCTAGAATACCCCTGTAGAAATAAGGTTTCTTCCTGAAAACACTGAATATACTTCTTCAGTGTACTTACTGGCATGCACAAAAACACTGCCCTCAAATAGGTACCGAGACAATGAAACAAAAGGATGGTGAAAGCAGGAAAAAAGCCCCCCAAAACAGAGCTAAACTGAACAATTCAACCAGCTCATCACAGAAATTTGCCCTCTTCTGCCTTCTGCATCCTGGGAAGAAGGCTCAGGCAGGTAACACACCTCGGCCTGTGCCTGTTTTCTAGCTTTCCTCCCACTGCCACCACCTTCCATCTTTGTCATGAGAAATGCTCATGGATTATCAAAATTGCTCTCTAAAACTGCAGTTCAGGCACCCTTTGGCAATAACACCCCTTGGTACTGTGATGGCAGAGCCATAGTTCTGCCAGCAGCAGCACACAGATGCTGAGAATTAGCAGTGCGAGACTCTTGGAATACAGATGCCAAGCAAGCTTTTTGATAACTTTTCTTATTAATACTCTGATCCAGAGTATCATTGGCTTCAAAGGGAACTTGGTCATTATAGCAGATTTTTCAAACAATTATAAAAGGCTTATTGCAACAAGATGGACAAGAGACAACTTCTTTTACCCAAGAAGGCCAAACTACCAAGGTCTTCATATTTGCATAGTTGATCAGGAATATCACTAGCAGAGACAATCTGCAAGACCCTCAGCTTCCCATGAAAAAATGATGTGAAACTGGCTGACCTTCAAACAGACACAGATGAAGTGGTTAAAACGAAAAAAACCCACCACCTGTTAAAAGCGTAAACCTAAGCCAAGTTATTTCTCCTTTGAGGTTTACAAGAACAAAGCTCTTTTTGCTCCCCACTTTCACACATTTTAGAAAGTTATTTAATTCCAAATTGAAAGCACTGGTGCTTTGCTTGGACCCACCCTAACATCACTTTGCCAGATGGCAGGTTTTCTTTTTCTAATGAAGCACGGGCACAGTCCTGAGCACCTCCGAGCACTGACCCATCTCACTTCCATGCTGCTGTTCATGTCATGCACATGTTTAAGTGCTTTTCAGTTTACTGGAAACTTAAAGGATGAGATCAGCTGGCACATCTCTTTCCAGGGAAGCAGGAGATAGATGTCAGCTACCAAAAACCTTTTCCAGTAATGAAACGTGATCTTCAAGATGGAGGTCCAGGAGATAAATTGTGTCAATGATTTTTGGAGAGAGGTTAATTATTTATTAATATCAACTAATTGTTAAGGATTCTTTTGAGAAGATGTCTCCATTTCTTAAACAACCTAACAGTAAAAAGCCAAAACATGTGAAAATCCTGATAAAGAGATGGCCATTTTTTGCTGCTTTCCATACATATTAGGATGTTGAGTCATGAATTTCCAGTAAGTTTGCTAAGCGATGTGATAGCTATAGCAATATAGATGGCAGATACAATTTCTATGCTATCTCCTGGGATTAAAAAGGATGCAGTGGTTAGTTTGGAAAAGCAGAGGAAGGACCATGCTGATCTGGAGTGAGCATCTGGCTGTCCTGAGGCTGTAACTCAGCCAAAGGAAGGTGGGCCAGAAGCATCACAGAGGATCACCCTGCACGTTTTGCAGCACAGGCAAAGATTTTCTATTTGCGAGATTATCCAGAGACGAGGTGTAGAGGGAGGGCAGAAGAGAATGAACAACAGCATTCTCTAGGAAACCTAAAAAAAAAGTCAGCGAGGAAGATGTAGTCTGAAAAAAGAACTAGACATGTCAGGAAAAACAGGTGACTATGGAGTTCTGGCCAAGAGGAGACAGAGCTTTGTATTTGGGATTAACCCAGATAAGAATTGCTAAGTACAACACCACAATTTCTAAGAAAGAAATCACACGTACATGGGAGAAAGGCAACAGCATTCTTGCCAGGTACACACGTAACCAGAAAAAGGGGATGGGATGAAAGGCAGAGCCTGGAGGTGTCAGGCTGGACCATGCAACATGAGGAAGGAGCAAAAGTCAAAGAGGAGTCACTGAGGTCATGGAAGGCATGAGGAGGAGACTGCAAAAAGAAGATAAAGAAACATGATGTGATGTTACATAAATTGGCTGAGTGAAGGTCCCCATCAACAATCACGAAGTGGAGAAGAGAAAGGCACAGAGGTGTGGGGTGCACAGAGGTGTGGGAAGCAGAAGCGAGGGAGGTGAAAATAGACATTGTGGAAGGCAGAAGCAGTGCCTGGAGAGCTGACATCCAAGGAGGCTGTGAGGGATGAAGACTTTCTAGAAACATAAAGATTTCAGAGACAGAAAAGGTGGGGGAAAGGTAAAAAAAACAAAGCAGGAAATCAATTAAGTAAGAGCCAGGTTGGCAGAAATAGTAGTGGAAACAAGTGTGGGAGATGCAAAGATAAAGAAGGTTATCTGCCTGCATAAGAAAAAGATCTCCAGAACTGAAGAGGACAAGGAGACAAAAGCACTGGGGAGAAAAAGCAGAACAGAGAGGAGATTTTATGAGGGTTAAGAGGGTGAAGACGTGGGGGAAAGAGCCAGGTGATCGGAGGAAAGCAGAAAAGCAGGACATCTTTACTGTCAGGGAAGTTGCACAGGAGAATGGAGGGCAGAAGTGGCGCGCAGGGCTGTTGCGCTTGTGCAGATGGATGTAAATCAGAAGCGTTTCTGGGTTCAGTTAACAGCAACAGGCATCTTCCCTCAGAAACGGGCGCCAAGGCACGGTGTGGGGTGCCAGCTGGGACAGGGCTGCCAGCCGCCCTCACCACAAACACCCAGCTGCTTCCCCTGCACATCAGGGCGGTGCCAAGATGGCTGCCAGGCCCTTCCTCCCCAGCAGAGCTCCCCTCAGGGGAGGGGGGCTGCTGTCAGCTTATGGCATCATGAAGCCGAAACGCTCCGTGCTAGCGCTTATGGCACCTGTGGAGAAGCACGGCCAGCTGGGGCCAGAGGAGCCATGCTGCCTGCTGCCTGCCTGCCCACCCTGCCGGCACCTCGTGGAGGGCGAGCAACATGGCTCTGTGCCTCCCTGTTATCACTTCTTTTGGTCCATCCTACACTGGAGAAAAATGCACACCAAAAAAGAAAAAAATCACGACAGTGGAAATACCCTGAGGAGGAGATCTGACTAAGAACAAGTGCTTGCCGCAGCACCTGCCCTGGGAGGCCTGCGGGTCCCTCAAGGGCCGGCATGGTCACCATGCCCGGGCCAAGAGGTGCCTGAGGACAAACCCTCGGGGATGGCGCCTTGCTCCTGGCGTGCGCCCAGAGAGCCAGTGACTCATCTCTCACTGCCACCGCGGCTGGCAGCACTGCAGGCCCTCTTGCCTCCATGTCCTGCAAGGCATCCCCAGGGCTGGGGCCAAGGCAGCAGGCGAGGTTTTGTATCAGTGCCCATCTAGTTATAACTTTCATTAAAGAGGGAAAAAAACCCAAACCAGCAGCTGCACAGAGTAAGAAATGAGGGGGGAATGAAGCAACAGGAAGATGAAGTGTTTGATGAGGTGAACCTTTGCTTAAAACCTTTGGGCATGTATTTACTGCTAAAATAAAGTTTTTGATGGAAATGTCTGTGAGACCAAAAGTGTTTTTTTCTATCAAGATTTTGGTCCTTTGTTTCAGAGAAACGTCTTTTTCTCATTTCAAATTTTCCTCAATAACAGTGAAATGGTCTTCTGCTTTCCCTACATCTACAGAAATGGTTTCACCTTTACTTTCATTTCAGCCAGAAACATTTAAAACTCGTTTTAAATTACCTTAAGTTTTTTTTAGAAATTAACATTTTCTTGTATTGTTCTAGGTAAGTTGTATTTCCAACTTCATGTCCTTAGTCTTCCACACAAACATTTTAAAACAGGGTCTAGACTTTAATTAAACACATTTTCAATGTTTTATACATGCAAATTATTTCATTTCATTGTCTTTCAGTTGTAGATACTTTATAGCCTGGGGCAAATAACCACTTACAGAAATTTTACTATCTGAAGTGGAACTGAAGCTTATTGTTACAAATACTCACATAATTATGTTAAAAGGGACATAAATCTTCACAAAGTCAAGTTCCTTCCTGTTGTGAAGGCACATTTTCAGCCAGGGAAAGTCCATTTAGCCAGAGCTTGAAGGTGAAAAATAAGTTTCAAATAGCAAGTAAGCCCAAGAACCTAATAAGTCATAGTTATAAAATCATTTACCCTGTAAATATCATTGTTTGAAATTGAACTCCATGGCCATGCCTGCCAGCGAGCGAGAAATGGGTCACAGAGGCTGGCAGGGAAGAAGAGGGACTACACGGCCCCATCACCAGTGGTGTCATCAATGAAAGGAAGAAAAACAGTTCTGCAGCTGGAAAGGCTCTGGGTTTAAGAAGGGGGCCCAGCTCCTGCTTTGCCCTTTACATCAGGTGTGCCAGGCTAGATCCAAAAAGGCTTCTGGCAGCTCACATAGGTGCAGTTTAGGAGCTTACATCCCAAGCTGACAACCTACAGCTTCTCATACTTCTGTCCGAACTCTGTAGCTGTATCTGATCTCAGCCTTCTCATGGCTCCAGACACGGGACGCAGCTTGCATAATCTTAAAGAGAATTAGTCATCTTTACTTCCCTTTAGTCGCTGGATAAAAACAGGCACTTACAATAGCCTAGTTCTCCTAGAAGGGGTCTCTAAAACAATCACACCCTAACCATACCCATTTCTTCTTGGTAACTAAAGGAGGAGCCCAGCACAAGCAGCTGGTGCTCACTTGTGCCCTAACAAGGGCCGTACAGACTCTCCAGAGAGGCTGAACCCAGCTGACACCCTCTGCTTATACCCTCCCGACAGCGAGAGCTATTGGATCTCCAACACAGGTAGCATTTTCTTTAAAAATAAAAGCAAAAAATAGTCCCTGGGCTCAGTGCTCCTTATGAGCTCAGCTCAGGCTACTATCTGCACAGAATGCTGGCTGCTCCAGATCCCATTTTAAGATGCTTCACTCTTCCCTGGAAACATACGGGAAGCACCAACACCACATCAAGTTCTGCATTCACTCCAAAAACCTAAAATTAGGCACTCTAACTCTGACCTTGAAGCCACAAGTCCTTTATTTATTCCAACTCCTTTGTTTGAGAGGAAGCAGCTACTCAGGGCAGCTACTCAGGCATTCTCAGGAAGTTATGTACAACTTCAGACGGAACAGGAGTCCACCAGCAAGCATGAGGGTGGCTGCTCCCTAAGGACAGGGACCTGGGAGCCAATGGTGACCCCAGCCCAGGCAGTGCCCTCACCCACCGGCTGTAGCCCCCTGCCCTAGGCAAGCAGCCTATCCCACGGTGCCAGCCAGGACAAGCACACAGCCAGGGTCCATCCAGGCACTCCAGACAGGAGCAGAAGGAAGCAGAGCCAGGGGCAGGACTAAAGACCAGGTTGCAATGAGACTCCAAAACCTCCCCCACAAGAAGATTGGTCAAAGAAGCAAACTACAATGTGCATCTAAGGGTCCACCCCAGAGATAAATTACCTGCACAGATACGAGAGGCAGGGCTAGAGGTAGGCATACGTGCACCAAGGTGAGGAAGGGGCTGAACTGAGCTGAAATAGAGCTGCGAGCAGGTGTGGGGAGCCCCAGCTGAGGCTTCTTAGGGCCGTTAAGGGGCACTGACCTAGCAGAGATTTAGTAACTGGGTTTACCAGCTGTCAAACAACACTGCTATGAGATTGTTGTCAGTGGAGCCCTGCAGCCTTCCAGACTTTTCTATGATTTTTCTGAGTCACTCTCACACAAGCTTCCTTTCGGAAGCCCCCTAAAAAACCCTTCTTCCTTTTCCAATAAACCAGTGCCCTGTCTGGAGAGCAGAGGCCTCTTTCCTCACTTCAGCACCACCCTAACTGCTGAACTCAGTGTGGGAACATGCTCTTGTGAACCCAGGATTGATCTTTTCCCCTCAGCAGATCTCTGCTGGCCTCCTCCAAGCACAAAGACAGGATGTGCCTGGTGATGGTCTTCACCTCCCGTCCCTCCTGCTCTGCATCATGCCTGCGTGCTGTTGTAGACCCTCTGTGCCCTACCCACTATATGGCTGCATGGGAGGGTCCTGCAGAAGCAGAGAGGCTGCAGGGAGCATGAATTTCCACTGCAGAAGCCATGAGCCATGGGTTTGGCAGAGGCAAGAGCCAAGGTCCAAACAGCTTCTGAAAGAGCTGTGAGGTTTGTGAGAGACAGAGCTACACACAAGGTGGCTGTGGTTCACCTGGCTGCCCTGCTTCCTCCTGGCTACCTTGTGCTGCACTGGGGCTGGCCTCTGAGCAACTCCCAAAATTCTCCAGTGGTTCTTGGTGCAAGTCTTTCATCCACCTCTTCTGTAGTCCCTTCTGATATGGGCTGCTCCAAAAGTGAGGCCCTAGGTGGTAGAAGCAGCCTTGTCTGATGTGATAGAAGAAAACCAATACAGCTGTCAGGCAAAGCACAGCAAACAGGAACGACCTCCTGCTGCGCTGTGCCCAGAGTGCTTGTTGCAACCCTATATCATCTGCCTTTGCCTGTGTTACTCCTTTCAGAGCTTTTTCCAGGATTGCTTAAAAAAAGATCTAGACAAAGTGCCGCACCAGCAAGTAAAAAGGAAGGATAGCACAACCTGGAAACCAGTCCCAGTGACTGTGAAGCTTGGATTAGCAAGCACAGAAATAAGGAGAGCAATTAGTCCTGCAATGCAAGACGCATGTGCTAATGACACAGAGGCTGCCTTCCTCTCTAGATGGAACAGTGAATGGATTGAGAACCAGATGCTGTTTCAGAAGGGAGTGATTTGAGACTTCCACAGTCTGCTGGACACGTTCTGGTCTTTAGGAAGGCTAAAAGGCCCTAAAATCGGTGAGGATCTTTTTGGAGGGCTGCGGGCTGGCCAGCTGGTTTGGCAGGATCGCATCCATTAGCAGGGCTGCAGTGCAAATGAACCTCTGTACACCGAGATCTCTTATTAGGGCAGGCAGCTATAAAGGCAGAGCCAAATAAACACTGATGCAAAGGACTGTGGATAAAGGGACCAAGACCAACATGAGAAATCAGAAGCTTTTTGTCTTAGCTCTTGGTCCTCTTTCCATGAAACAGAGCCAATAACTGCCTCCTCTAGGAAGCTGAACACGTTAAAGACCATGAGGCGCTCATATAATTAATCAGGGAAGTTATATAAGTACACAGACATTTGTCTATGCTTCATCTCATAGCTTGGGGGCCTTCAGATCTGCTGCCTGGGGAACTAACAGCAGTCTAGCTACAGCTGCACAAAACAGAGTGGGCTATGAAGCCTCCCCACAAAGCAGCATAATCATCCAGACAGCTCATGCAAGGAACCGTGCTAACCCTGCCACATTGCTCAGTGCTGGAGCTTAAAGGGCTGAGGGTAAAGCATCATGCAGCAACTGTAGCATAGGGAGACACGGGCATCCATGCACCATGAGATTATCCAACAGGCCAGAGTTTGTTTGGATTCCTGTTGGGGCAGACACACTTCAGTCACACAAATCAGGATAAACAAGTGGGGAGTGCAGGACATCTATACAAAGGGTCAGGCAGCTCCCAAGCATGCCACCAAAGTGAAAATTTTGTGAATGAATGTGAAACCTTAGTGAATTCAGCTGGTTTAATGCTGTGTGTCACACAGCTGCATGGCCAATGTTTCAGTGTTAGCAGCCTTCTGCCAAGTTTACTCTCTTGCTGAGAAACAAGCTAAGAGAAAAGCATTTTTTCCTCAAAGCTTCCTTTGGTGACCTACATGGGGAAACCTTTTGATTGTCTTCCTTGGTGATCAGCTTTCCATCAGCAAGCACACTCCCAAACACTCAAGCTGAGGTTGAACAAAGGATTTGGGATTCTTAAAAGTGGTTTATGGTAAGACAGCGATTCCAAAACTGCAGTCACAGCCAGCCAGCACTGCCCTGGATGTGCCCAAGTTCTTTAGACACTTTGCATTTTCACTTGCACTACAGATGGTTCCCGGAATTGTGCCACATGCCTGGAGCTGTGCTGTCCAGAGCCATTCAACACCAAACTCCTGCCCTAGTCTGGCAGGAATCCAGGAAAGAGCTATTCCTCCAAGCCTCTTGGACAACTAGGGTCACCCAGTCCCTCTGCTCAAGGCACACTTACACTGACAGTATCAGGCTCCTCACAAAATGCAGCTGCAGTGGTGTTTAAAATAAACAAACGGAACCAAATGCCTGGCAGCTGTGGTGGTGCTACTGCTGTCCTTTGTAATTTCCACGAGGCCAGAGGACCTGCTCGGCTCAGTGCTGGCATCCACTGTGGGTTCCCACCCATGTCTCACACCTCAAGGGAGACTGCCCTAACTACTGCATCTGTCAATTATTCCTTGTAAAAAGGAAGGGTGCCTTTCCACCCTTCCTTTCTCAGCTCTTCCACTTGTGCAGCCAAGAACTGAAGACTCACTGAGCCAAAAGAGGGAGGGAAAGATCATGTACCCAGCTCCTCCTCTGAGCTCCCTGCTTGCAGCACCCGCGCTCTCCCTCTCCCTCTCTCTCAGAGCTTACCTCCCCCCGGGCTGGAGGAGAAACCCCTGAGCCGCATACAAGCCTCTGCAGTCACTTAAGTGTCCAAACGTCAGGCATGGGAGTGCTTATTGTTCAAGGATTTGCAGATGCAGTGGGTCTGGCCCTAACGTATATGAGCAGAAAGCAGACGTACTGCTCTGGGCCAGTTTCAGATGAAAGTTATATATAGCCTTGTCTGAAGAAGCAGCTATGAGACAAAAGGTAGCTGAGTTTTGGGCTGAAACATGTAATTTTTAAAATACAGCTGTAATGGAAGAGGCTGCTAAGCTGTGTGTGATGAGTTCCCACCTTAATGTGAAAAGGGTCATGTTTAAACAGCACCACAATAGGATTCAAATGCCCTCCCTCCATCTTCTGTTAATCTTTTCTAAACAGAGAGGACTGAAAACTGAGTTCCCTCAACTGCAGAGCTACTCTCACTTCTGCAATGGCTTTTAATCTATGTTTTAGGAAGCAAAAATACATTTTATTGCCATCACTCATTCACTCCCCATGAGAATAGGATTAATTACTTTTGCCAGTTTTAACAAGAAACCATATTGCCAGCAAATAACGAACATTTCCTGCTTGCAGATTTGTTCTGACTTTATGTGACATCAGTCCTGTTTCTCCCTCACTGCTCTGCAGGCCTGTTCTGCCGTTCAAAGGTTCAAAGGTGTCTGTGCCCGGCACCATCTCAGCGCCAGACTGTATGTGGTCACTCTCCCTTCCTCCTCCTGCAAGCTACTCCATGGACTGCTCAGGACATGCTTATCCCTTTCTGTTTGCTACACCTCTCCCAGGGCACCATCTTCCAGGGCACAGACGCTTCTTACTTTCCCGAGCTGTCTAAGCCCTCACCAGCCACGGCACTGCTGCGGTGAGTAAGAGTGGTTAAACACAGCCCAGACCTCACAGCAGCCCTCACGTGCTCTCCCTGGAATTTCCCTCCTGCTGCAATACACGGTGCCTCACTGCCACACACACTGTGGAAGGAATCTCTTTCCTTCCTCCAAAGCATCTATTGAGACTGCTGACAAAAGGCAGGGCATTGCTTTGATGAAGCCTGATGTCTTTTGCTCTGCAGCAATCTAATAAATACATGTTAATAGAGCTAACTTGAAATCCCTGATACAGTGACTGTTCAGTGGTCCTTCCAGGTATTAGCTCTCTTTCCAGTTAAAAAAGAAGAAAGAAAAAGGAATTGCCATGGCTGATCTTTGGATCATTATTCAGTGGAATAAAACTCTCACATCACTGTGCATGTCTTGACCACAAACCAGTGGTTTATTTTTTTTTAACCGTATTTTTTAAAAAAATTTTATTAAAAAAAAACTTCTGAGAAAAAAATCATTGCACCATGAATTTATGCATGGTGATATGATGCATATAAATGAAAAGATGCAGCTGAATGCATTTTTTTCATTTACTGTGGCTAAAAATGTTTTGCATCTAGATGCAACGTTGCTGAGATGTGCTGGGAAAAGTAAAGATGGGGTTGATATCAATGCAGAAGAGGAAGCTGAGAATTACTGACAGATCAGGGGAACATCTGTGTTTGCATACAAGGGGTAAACAGAAAAAAAAATACCCAAACCCCAAAGTGTTTTATGAAAGGTCATGAAGCAACACCCCCCCCCCCCCCCAACACGAAGTCAAACAAAAGCCCCCAAACCCATAACCCAGCCTGAAATGAGAACGTGTGGAGTCCAGCTCTAGTTCAAAGGCAATTATAATTTCTGTTTCTCAACCAGAGCCCAATACAAACTGGGATTAGCTATGGCTTGATTTACAGGGGACCACAGGACTGTTGAACATTCTTCCACTGAGTTCATGGAGGAGGAAGAATAAGGAACTTTTAGTCTGCAATTAGACTTTTTAAGAAGCCAATTCTGATCTTTTTCTCTCTTCGACTACTCGTTGAGATGTTCTACACATGGAGCCCCCCAGACCATACTCTTCAGTTTCTCAAAGGTTTTAAAGACAGAGGCATTATCCCAGTCTTGAAAGCTTTCTTCTGAATCTCTCAAACAGATCCTCAAAGGTTTTCAAAGCATTAGAAGTTTGTGGGACACTTGTGTTCTCAAGGTGAGTAGGACTGTTGTGATCTGGATCCTTAATTAGGTATCATAGCTAAACCTGCACTCTGTGTGTGGGAAGTCTTTTGCAAGATGAGCTTGTGGTAAATGGCCCTACTGTTTGCACACACAGCTTAAACGCACTTCAAATGGGCCCGATTTCTGTGCAAAAACTTAAACAGCCCTAGAAACGATGTGGAATGTTTGCATGGGATTTTGCCAGTTAAAGCTTGAATTGAAGCCCTAATGAATAGATAGGGGTTGTGGTGCTGGTTCAAGGGTAGTGCAGCTGGTAGTTGTGCTTTTCCTCTGCAAGTACAACTGCAATACAGGGGGGGAAATAAATTTAGACTGACTCAAAGGCACAAATGTTCCTTCCTCTAGCTCATTAATCCTATATCTGATCATATATGGTTAAAAACACCAACTTAGATTCAAATCCCTTATGGCAACCAATACCCCAGCTTCAGAAATACCATTTAAGGAATTGGTGGTCTGATACAATCCACATTATGGATAGAAAATGAAAGGGGGGAGAAGTTAAAAAAGTGAGAAAAAACAGTAAGAAAAATAGGATGTAGCTTAATCATTGTGTCATCCCAGAATCTGAAGGATGCTTTCTGCTTGAAACATGGCAAAACTGAGGATCGCTGCTGATGTAATTAAGATATTACTGTCTTGCATTTCCTTCCCAGGTGTCAGAGAAACAGTCACTGATGAGTGAAAGACAAATTTGAAAGAGAAAATAGAAAAAAGGAGACAACCTAAACACAGAGATGCTGGAGAAATCATCAAAAGGAGAAGTAGCGACTGAAAAAATCAACAGGGTCAATGAATTATTATTGCCAAGGAAATCTTGACTCCTCTATCCAAACGAACTGTCTTTAATAGTAAAGACTTACTCATTCCTTCCAACACACAGCTGGCTTTAACAGCCCTTGTGGGATGCAAGCAAAGGACAGCATTCTCCAAAATGGGAAGCAGGCCCCAGGCCTGACACGCAGTCCTGTTGGCTTCTGCTCTGCTCCCTCCCACCAGTTTCAGAAGACCAAATCCAGCTCCTTGTGGGATGCCACAGCTCCTTCCCATACCTCCCTACCCTCCTTCCCCAGCTCTCTTTTTCCTGTTTGCCTGGAACTGGCTGTGTGGTAGGTCTTCAGCTGCAGCTCTGTCCATACCCACAGGAAGGCACAAACTTGGCGTTCGTAACGGGTGGTGTTCAGCTCCAGTGGGTTCAGGCGCAGTTAGGCACTGAGTGCAAGGATGATATCTTAATGAAAGATCTTTATAAGCAAAAAAAAACCCCAAAACAGATTATGCTTAGCTAATGTTTCTCGGGAAGGGCTAAGATAAAGCCGCTCTCTCTTTTTGTACACACATCCCTGCATCTCTGCCTTTGGGCAGGGAAATTAAACCAGCTTCCAAGACTTTAACCTGCTCTGTTAGATGCATGGAAAGTAGTGATAGAAGCAAAATCTTTCCATGTCCTTTCATTATTCCAGTCAACCAGCGAAATCCTTGTTGTAGATGCTTTGCTTTGCAGGTATTGCCAGTGCTATTTCTGATCTTCGTGAAACGATAAAATGATTGTTTCATGAGCCTGTTATCTCCCACGAATCATTCCCATTTGAGTCTCTACCAGGCAGGAGCTACCCAGAGTAGACCCAAAATATGACTACGGCTGTTGATCTCTCGGTGTTAGTCACTGATGTCACTGAACTGATTTTTGTCTCTGAACAGGTTTACATCTGGATACCAAGGTACATGCCTAGCCCTGTACTCATGCTTGTAAGATGCCTTGTTTATCCCACATGGCACCTGACGGGCCTTTTACCACACCAGTCCAGCATGATGTTTCCAGCTCTGCACAGTTCCTGGGGATGCAGACACTGGCTAACCTCCTTTGGGAAATACCCCATTTATAGCACAGTCTTGTCCTACGGAGCACAAACAGAAGGTGTTTCCATTGCAGTCCCACTGTTCCTGTATCTCTTAGCCCTTCTGCACCCTTTTGGCCTCTTTACCACCTGGGCAGCAGGGAGAGCTTTCCAGCCTGGATTCCCGTTAGCCCTGTGGCCTGCCAGCAGCATGTACGGCTGCTTGGGCCCCAGCCCACGCACTGCTGGCTGCACGCGCTTCATTACGACGTTGAAGGATGGCCAGGCAAGTTGCAAAGGATTTCGTCTTCCTTCAGCTGCAGCTGGCTTTGGTTCAGGGCAGAAGACACAAAAGGGGCTTACAGGGGATTAGCTTTAGTGCCAGGCTCCTACCAGTATTTTGATATATTGAGTTTAGTTGACTTGGTTTTTTTTAGTCGACTTGCTTACTTTTGCTCTTGTACAGTTTGATCTGTGCACTGATCTCATTTAATGAATTTTCCTGTTTGCTGAAACCTTTGCTGCTGTCTACCGAGTTGAAGTGAAAGGGAAGCACAGCCTTATGAAAAAACATGTGATGAAGAACATGAGCAGTAGTTGCTCATATTTGTTAGGAGGGTGTTTTCCAGTCTTGGCAATCCCCCATGGAGTTCATTGCTTTTTGTGTTCCAGTTCACATGAAAATGCTTGCCCTTCACAGCCATCTTGTGCAGGCTGCAGCAGCCTGCAATGTCAGTTTGGGACATTGGCACACCAAAGGCTTTTGAAGCAGCCTCGTGTTTCTTCCAGCCTTCCTGGTGCCCACTTCTCTGCCTCTCCACGCGTGTTAAATCATGCTGTGCTCTCACATGCTGGTACGCAGTATTGCAAAATGGGTGGGAACTCTTTTGGTCTGCTGAAAGGAAGTACTGCAAACATGAATATACTTGAATTCAGAACCATGAATCTTCCCACACCAGTTTCATGAGCTTTCCCCTGCTGACCCAGGTGCTACCACACTTTACAGTTACTCTATCTGCTGGCTTGGGCGGGAGGGTGAGCTGTGGGCATGGGAATGCCCCAGTGGTTCCAATACAAGTTGAAAGTTTCATTTCCTGAAGGCCAGCTGTTGTATTTCAGGTAGGTTCCCAACGACAACAACCTGAGGATGTACAAGTTCACACCACTATTGCAGACTTCCATTACTACTGACTACTCTTGTAATTGGCTTGCCAATAATACAAGAGGGATTAGCCACCAGCATGTAAGAGCTGACACAACTCCAGCAGCTAGCTTCTATGATTTCAGTTCCCTTAGTATGACGATCTGATACTAGAAGATCTTTAAGCAGAGAGCTCTAAAGCCTAAAAAATAATAATAGCCTTTACATTTGGTTGGATCTCACCAAATTGTGCCAGTCTTTCTCCTCTGGGAACACTGCCAGGCAGTGAGTTAGCGTAAAGCTCCTAACGGCCCATAAAGGCTGTGTTCAACACATGTGCAGATAAGAAAAAGGAATCACATGTGCAGGCTTGCAGCAGCTGCTGCAGGGTTACTCACCGCTACACAGAACCCCTTGGAAAGAGAACTTCTGCATGCTTCTTGGACAAACTGGGCAAAGAGTTTAAAATCGCCACTGACAAAATGAAGCACACCTTCCTCCCCCTCAGGGTTCCTCCCCTACAAAATTTTCTTTTATCCCCTCCAAAAGGCCATAGGTTACTGGATTCTGTGTGTCAAGGGATTCTGAACTGTAAAGGATGGTAAAGAAGTTGTAGCAAAGGCAACCAATGAAACTAATTTTAGTATCAGCTCATGGAAAACACTTCTCAGAGGCTCTGGTGTGTTAGAGTAGAAGACATATTTCTTCCTTTTTAGTTCCTGCTACAAAACAGAACTTCAGAAGTAAATAACAGTAAGTTATTTTTTGTTAATAAGAGCAGCAGTTTTGATGGGTAAACACTTGCAGCTGGTATTGGCAAGCCTCAAATCTCCCATGAGAAAATCTCAGTTTCATACAGTTCCAGAAATTTGAGGTGCTCAGCTGGTCTGAATAAAATCTGGGGTGAACTTCCAAGGTTTTGGGTACCCCAGACTCCAAAACATTCTAAGATTTCCATTCTTTTTCTGATGTCAGAGAGGAATATTTCTGTTACTGTAGAAACACTGGGATACGAATGTTTTCAGTTCATTATCTACTCACAGTTTCAAGAACCCACAGAAGGGAGTGAGTATTGTGGGATGTAGTCAGTGATGAACTAAGGCAGAACTAGCAGGCTCCTCTGTTAGGAAATGCTCCTGTTTTCAATTAAAAACCTATCTATTTCAAACAGAATCTGCCTCTCTTTTGGACAAAAGTAACACATGCATCTGTACTAGGACTAGAGGAAATTACCAAAACCATGATTTAACTATGCTATGTAATTGTAGCTCTGTAACAGCAAAAAGAGCCAGTAATGAGCAATGATATTTCAGTTGCCATAAAAATTCAGGCAGGTAATTAGAAGTTATTTCTCACAGTACACCCAGGTTTTACCTTCTCAATATGCCTGCTCATTGTTTTTTTTTGCAAGGGAAAATATGATTACCATCTGGAGGCCCAAATACACAGATAAAAGTACAGAATTTTGAAATGTTTGCTATTCTGTGTTCCTTTTTTTGTTATCTGATTTATACCATGCACGAGGATTTTAAAATAAACAACATATTTAGGTACTTGAATCTGCATGTATGCTTTTCACTTTCTATTATAAGACATTGTACTCCTTTAAATAAGCCCGTCTAATTATCCATAAGAAAACAGACAATCAGGAAAGAAATATTTACTTTCTGTCTGTCATAGTACAACTTTTGATGAAACTCATATAACTTTCCGGTAGTATCTTTCACTGAATATCTGCTTTTCTGTACCACAAAGGCTTGAGTTGACAGTAAACTAAATTTGTATTCCATGCTATGACATAAGATCTAACTCTAAGTCTTTATTTCAAGCAAATGCTAATAATTACATAATATTAGTGATACTAATAATAATTTAGACATGCAATTGTTTTCCCCCTGGTTCTTACTAAAGAGCTGTAATTTGTTTCATCGGAGATTGATTTTTTTCCTTATGTGACTTCTTCCCTTATACATATGGAAAATATGCATATTTAAAAGACCCTGCTTCAAATATTCCATGAGCTAAAATGCACTGATGCTGTTATTGCCTGGTACGACACATAGTAGCAACATAATCTTGGGTTTTGAAAAGAACTCAGAAGGGAAACAGAAGCATGAAAAAGGCAGAGTAACACGTTTCTACATGCATTCATTCTTGAAACAAGCTTCCTAATGAGCAAACAGGCAAACGTGGAGCTGCTTTTGGCATTTAAGCCATGAGAGTGTGTATTGCTCTCATGACTTTAACCAACACAGAGCAGCACAGATAAAACTGAGGTCAAGCCCCTTCTCTGAACTCCAGGAAATATTGCCCATGCTGTTTTGCCGGAGTCAAGCTCTCCTCTAATATAGGTAATTATGGTAGCAAATATTTCTGGCAAGCTCATGATTCTGGTAAGCAATAACCGAGAGCGGGAACAGTCTTTGGCATGCTATACAAACTGACGTTTTACCTACATAATTAGGGCAAACAGATCTGTAGGGAGAGCACATCTATAACCCGTGTAACTGTCTGCAAAATCCCTAGAATAAGTTCAGTTTTATCAGCAGAAAAAGCCACTTCCTCACTCCTTGCCTGCAGGATAACTGATATGCAATACTGGTAAGCAAGGTTCAGATCCTCCAGGCTGGCTATACCATAGTCCTCATCCAGTACCAAGCATGCATGGTACTGAACGGGGTCACTTAGAAGTTTTTAAAATGTTTGTAATCTTCTAGCTGAGTCTTACAAAAGTCCCAGCCACAAACATCCTTCAGTTTCAGACAGGAAAATGTTATCCCCTCTCTTCAACTGTGTAAATTTAAGCATGAAGAAATTCAGCAGAACGATTCTGCAGGCCCTATAACTTGTGCCTTTACATCCCTTTCTTGGCCCTACACTTCTCATATAACAATGTGCCCTAAACCAGACTGCCAGAACAATTTATGTGCATGAGTAGAGAGCAACAGTAGCTGCATCTCTTCTTACTGTAAGTAGACCTGTATTTAAGTATGTAGTGTCTTTTCACAAGCAACCTCTTTTATTGTTATAGTTTACTTTTCTAACTGCAGTGTTTCGCGTACTGACATGTACAGGTGCAGCTGTGATTAACTTAACCTCTCCTTCCCACAAAGATTGTGGCTTTTGCTCAAATCAGTCAGGTCTATTAGTGACAACTGAGTGAGGGCTGAAAGCATTATGGATGGAAGTTCATACAGACAAGAGAGCATCTGCAGAAGAGCTGATAATGTTTGTTTTCCACAAACGTTAGTCAGGTCAATCAGCGAACTGTCTCTGAATTACTGTTCCCAAATGAGCCTCTGCTTATCTTGTTGGGCTGCAGAGTATTGTGTGGTGATTTTATGTTAAAGACAACTTTGTGACTGGATAAATTCCAGCAAATGTTTCCATTGCAATCAACAACTTAAAAAAATCAGCTAAACAGGATGTACTGATAAATATTGCAACATCAGCCAAAAGCTCACTATTGCTTTTCATGAAGCCCATATAAATAGTTTTAAAATAAACATCTGACAGTCTCCCAACCTCCTTTGACAATTCATGGAAACAGGACTGCCATAAAAGCACAGCACTGCGTTGTAGGGGGCGTTCATTGTGGGGCATTCTTATTTGAACCAGAGCCACTGGTTTTGGGTTTCTGAGTTTCTGAGCAGTCAGGCATCGCCTACATTGTCCCCACGTCAGGTAGCAGCTGATTCACACCCTTAAACCATGACACAGCAGAGCTGCACTGCTGAGCTACAGGGACAGTTGTGCGCTGCAAGCCAGGGGCTGATCCTGAGTAGGGAAAACAGATCAGATTCCCAGTGGCCTTCTGAAAATCCAATTAGATCCTCTGAGTGGATAAATCCCTATCCTCACTAATGCATTTCCCCCCCTGGGAAAAGGGTGAGGCTGGATTTCACCCCATTTTTTTAAGCCACTTCAGAAGTGCCACCGTTTGGCATTGCTGGCAGCGAGCTCCAGCCAAGTGCAAACTGAGCTGCCTCTTTATTTCGTTCAAGAGAACTGTCAAGCAAGGCTCACACGAGCGCTATAAAAAGCCATTGGGAAGTTAGACTCCGTCAGCAAGAGGACTTAGTGCGAGGTGAAACAGAGCAACCACCAGCTGAGCGGCTCACACAGCCCCTTGGGACTGAAGAGGACGTGGGTCAGTGGTGGGCTTGGCAGTGCTGCGTTAACGGTTGGACTCGATGATCTTAAAGGTCTTTTCCAGCCTAAATGATTCTGTGATTTGATGATCAGGAGGTGAGAACAAAGCTAAACTTCCCAGGGAGAAGCAGGCAGAAACCTCTGGAGTGTTTCCACAGTCAGCTTGGAGCTGTGCTTGGAGAGGAGGAAGAGTGGGAGAAGAGGAAGGGGTGCCCTGCACAGAGCAGCACCCAGCTCCACTTGGGACCCTCTCCCTCACAGCAGCCTAAGGGGTGCCAAGTCACCCTGGCAGAGCAGCAGTAGAGGAAACACCTAGGATGGAGGCACACAAACCTGATTTTTGGGCAACTGGGCATATGCCTGGCCAGGACTCAGAGCCGAGCGAGTCCCACAGAAGCAGGTGGGGGCTGCGAGCCGGGCACCCACCCCGGTGGCAGCCCCAGCATTGAGTCGCAGGCAAAGCAGCACCTTGCAGCACCCAGTGATGTCATTCAGGACACCGTGCACATGTAAACAAGGCTGCTGCGGTGCAGACAGAGCACTGAACTTCCTCCTGACAGCACAGTTGCGCTTAGCGGGGTTCCTGCCTGAAAAGGTAAGGCTGCTTTTAAGCTCTCTCTTTGTGAACTATAACCAACGTTAACGGGCTTGTGCTGTTTCCTACAAAAGCAGTTGCTGTCCTCAGACTTTTTCTTTAGGGATTGGCTCTTGCCAGGAGGAGGTTTGTGGCACTTTGAGTCGTGAAAAAACAGCAGCCCTCTTTGCGCGCCAATCCTCTGTATGAACACATGGAGGAGTTGAAACGGCGGCTGCATGAAATTGCTGTTGCTAGAGAAAGCAAAATGTTTTTGCGTGGGCAATTAGCGGTTCTCCAACTGCTCTCCAGTGTCATTGCTAGGCACAATTTCCTTCTTTTGCCTGATTTCTGAGGGAATAGATTTTATTTTAAAATCATACTTGACAGTAAGGGAAACTTGCAAATCTGTATTTTCTAGTGGTGATTTATATTATCATAAAAATAATGTACATGCTGCCTGTCTTTGTACCATCCAATGCTCTTTGATTGAGTTGCAGTAGTAGGAAATAAATATTAGTCAGGGGGACACAAGATGACAAAAATAGCAGGATTGCTTGGACCTGGCTTTGTTAATGAGAATCCTGAGGCAGTTTTAATTCCTAATTCAGACTGCAGTCACTGGGGTCTGGATTAAAACTTAACTTACTTCGTGGACTGAAGCTTTCCAATTGTATTTTGTAAAAGGTGGTTTATTGATGGGCTTGAGGTTCACTTGCACTGGCAGTTCAGCTTTGAGGGGAACTCAGCAAAGTAGCACATCCACAGTTCGGCACTCATAGACAGGATTCTAGTGGGTGGCCCCTGAATCTGAAATTTCTTAAAGTAAATTGAAAGGGAATTGCACCGAAGGTGAGTCAGTATGTCAGATCTGGTTTGCTGCAGATGTATGTAGGAGAGGACTTCAGCATCAGGCTGGAGCAGTCGGATGTGTGAAGAGTCTGAATTTTTTGTTCAAAGGCATGTTTTCTGGTGTCAAGTGAAAGTGCTGGGACCTTGGCTCCTGTGCAATCATCACCAGCCATAGGAACTGCATCCATGATGGAAGTTCATTCATGGGACAGCCCTACACCCAGCCTGGGGCAAGCGCTCCAGTGAGGCTGCCGGGGTCCTGCTGCCTGAGCATGCCCTGCTTCTTCAGCTGCCTGAGCTGCAGAAATGAGAATTAGTGAGAATTAGGCTAGTGTTGCAAACTGAAAACAACTCATCACAACCGATCAGACAACCCAGATCTGCCCTTTTTTTGGTGGTTTTTTTTTTGTTTTTTTGTTTTTTTTTTTTTTTTTTTTGCGGAAGATGAAAACCAGAAAAAGTACCCTTAACTGTAGAACTTTCCACTCCTGACTGCAGTGGTTTCATACCGAAGTGAGTGCAATAGTGTGAGACATTCATGGCCATGCAATGAGGGCAGAGTGTAGAGGAATTTGTGTCTTAATCAAATCAATTAACCAGTCTGCTGATGGGCATGCCAGAAAGATCCAGGACTCTGGAATGACATTCCAGTGTTTCTCAGTCCTATCAAGATGAACATCTTTTTCCTAGAAATGCCATGTTTAGTTTCCACACCTCCAGCTACAAGTAATAACATGTGCACTTAATTATGTCCTTACCGCAACAGCCTCAGAAAAACAGACTCTAATTAAAATGTAAAAAATAGAAGTTAGATAACAGTATACTTATTTACTACCAATTTTTTGGTAAATTTCATACTCTAAGTTGCAGTAAGAGCTGTCTCCCTGCAATACGTAAATAGGCATTGATAAAATCTGATGGAGCTTTTCAGACTTCTACCTTTGCTGTACACACATCTTGCAGCAAATGGGTTTGCTTTCTTTACAGCTTTGGAGACCTAATTTCAGACAGAAATTTTGTGTCTGCTTTTGTGCACGGGTGTGAAGATAAGGGGACAGTGTGGGGTGAAGCTTTAATCTCAACAAGAGAAGTGGGAGGAAGGACAGAAACAATCATTTTCGTCCCCTGTGCATATGCCTGGGTGCATTTTGTCGTAAGAGATGGTTTAATCTCATTATATTTTTATGACTTTGATTTGTTCTCAGAAAGTGCCCTGTTCTGATGAGCCAGCAGACATCACCCACGTATATATTAATTGCGTCAAGGCTTTTGCACTGCCAGCCAGGTCATCCTGCTCAGTCCACTTCACTGTAAATGGCCTGATGCTGAGTCCTTCAGATGCCAAGGAGAGGCTTTTTCTGACTCCACGGGCCATACATCTCCTGTTCATCAAACACAGTTTTACATTTGCTTGGGGTGGTGGGGATGGGACATCATCCACATTTCCACTGATCAGATTTTATAACCTTTTGTCAAAGCAGCTCCCTGGTCTCCATCAAAGTGCAGCTTTTTAGGACTTTTCTACCTGTAAATACTGGCAACGAGGACTACCCCTGGCAGCACTTTTTTCCTAATATCACTTTTTCAGCAACATAAGACTTTGTCAATTTGAATCATAGAATTCTTAAGGTTGGAAAGGACCTTTAAGATCATCAGGGCCAACCACTACCTCAGGACTGCCGAGTCCACCACTAAACCATGCCTCTAAGCACCACATCTACATGTTTTTTAAATATTTCCAGGGATGGGGACTCCAGCACATCCCTGGGCAGCCTGTTCCAATGCCTGACCACCTTTTCAGTGAAGAAATTTTTCCTAATATCCAAATCTAACCCTCCCCTGGTGCAACTTGGGGCCATTTCCTCTTGTCCTATTGCTTATAGAATCATAGAATCATTTAGGTTGGAAAAGACTTTTAAGATCATCCCCATCATTTGGGATCACCCTAGAAGATAGCAACACAAAGTCATGAGAACACGATCACACCACCGCCTCCACCTCCTGCCACTCAGACAGCCCTGGTCCCTTGGGGGTTAGAAAAATACCTTAAAGAGAAAAATACCTTAAAGAGGAGGGCAAAGAAATGAAATCTTGATTAACTCTGACACCTTGTGGACAATTAGCAAACGAAGATGAAGGCCAAGGGGCAACCTCTGCGTGCTGTGAGCTCCACCAGGGTCTCGGGCACCCTGCAGCCCTTGCAGCCCAGCCCTGTGCTCGTGTCTATCAGTTTGCTGCAATCAGAAAGTGAAGGCTGAATGCTGGTATCAAGCGGGTGCACTGAGCATCACTCTCATGTTATAGCAGACACGTCCCGGACACAGTTTACCCAAAATGGTTCCTTTCAGAGGCCAGTTTGAGTCAGCAGCCTGCACTTGATTATTCTGATTTCTGACCTTGTGGTCTGGTCATTAGCTGTCATATGAAGTGTAAATAAGCCTAACTGTATCTAGGGACCTCAATTAGCACATTGACTGTTATGACTCATTTGAACTGAAGAACATGTCTTCACTGGCCAGCATTTAAATATAAGCATGTCCTTAAAATAGAACATTTTGCAAATGTACCTAACCCTCCGTGGTTTCAGCAACCATCTAACACTTGTGTTTTGGAGGAGCACCCGCCAGTCAGTCTAACCTTGACACGCAGGGGAAAGCAGGCAGCTAGTAACTTTGAAAGTTGCTCTTAATGGCTTATTGGCAAAGTGTGAGGTCCCTTGAAGGGGCCAAAATCAGGTGTAATGAGCTGTGCTCTTACCACAGACAAGGGCAGCAGAGAGCACGGCCAGCTAGAGCTGCAGACAAACCAGATGGAAAGGGATCACAAACGTCCTGGGCGCCAGAAATTCACAGCAGTCTCAAGGAAAGGGATATAACCCAAATTTACTGCTCTGAGAAGCAATGCCCTGAGTGAACACCCCGGTGCTCAGCTCCATTCCCTGTCCACTCCCTGTCTTGGTGTCCTGAGGAGCACCAGAAAGGAGAGCAGGCCTCCAATGTTGCTTCTCAGACCAGTGGAGATAAGGCCACAGGCCAGATGCATCTTTCCCTCTTGTTTCCAGCACCCTCTGAGCCTCTTTCCACCCCATGGGCACGTTATGGCCTCACGATAGCAGCAAGGCTGTGGTGTCCTGGAGGGGGGCAGCTGGGGACACCCCACCACGGAGCAAAGCATCTCATCCCAGAGCTGCCTTGGGGCAAAGGTTACCGGGAGCGAACTGCAGACTGGAGGGATTGCCAGGGAGGGACAAAAGCAGCCTGGGAGGTGTGCCCAGAGACGCCTGGCCCCCGTGTACCCATGCCATCTTGGTGAAATGAAAGGGATTAGACAGAGGGTTTCTTGACTGCAGCATTTCTTTGATGTCTGGTGTAACTGAAGGATGCAGCCCAGCTGCTTGAGCTGAGGGTGCTGCAGGAGATAAACAACAGACCTTGCTTTTTGAAGATTGTGAGAAAATGAAAGACAAATTTAAAAAGAAAAGCAAGAAAGTTAGCAGCAACATCTGTTTGAGGAGCCTGCAGGAGCATTGGTTAGGTGGCTCTGCTCACCCTCAGCGTCAGCCAGAGCCACTGCACCCATGGTGAGGGTGGCCTGTGTCCCATACTGGGACCTTGCCATGTCTGGACATTTCTGGAGTCTGACTTACAACCCTTCCGTAGCAGCCTTGAACTGTGTCTGTATGAGCTGCCAAGTCCAAGTACTGCAATGATTAACAAGCTGAAAACAGCTTTGTCACTTGAGAGCTCTAAACTCTACTCTTTTTTTTTTTTTTTTTGTAACACGAAGGAAAAAAACAGGGTACAGGTTACTAATATGTACCTAAGGAGACACTTATTCTGGCAAATGCCCCTTGCCAGTGTGCAGGAAATGAGTCAGAAGGAATGAATCAGTGTCTGCAGTGCCATATGAAATAGGAAGCTAATATTCAATTTTAAGTTAGATTAGACACAGGAGGGAATCACTGTAATGAGAATTATAACCCTATGGGGAAATACCCGATAAAGCCAAACTCCTCCTACCTGTGTTGCCTTACTGAAGACAAGTCCCAGTTACACAAGCTGACGAAAGATGGCCCAGCAGTTAAACATGAGACGTTTCACCACCCGTACTCATCTGATTCAAAGGAGAGCCAGAAATTAGCAGCATGTAAAAATAAAATTATCTGATGGAAAATAGTGCTACACTGAGGCTGCTGGGGTGATGAGGAATGGAAGCTGGTGATCTGATTAGGTCTCTGCTTGTTACATTAGCAGAGTACATTAAATACACGGGCAGCACACTTCAGGAGCATTGGCTGCATTCACAACAGCCAAACTCTGCCACCCTTTTGCACATGGCCAGTCCCCACCATGCTAGAGAAGATGGGTCCATGAGGTCCACTGATGGGTTCAGGAGACATGTCACCCCCACATTGCCCGACGTACAACTTAATGGCCAGTATGACTCAGAGGTTGGCACCCACATTTTGGTCATTGGGCCATGTGGTTCATCATGCGCTGAAGCTGGGCTGTGGCACACCTCTCTTCCACGTATTCCTCCCCCGCTACCCAGAGACCAAACTGCAGATGACCTTGAGGAGATGGCTAGGACAGGCAGCTTCTCCTGCTCCTCTATTAGCAGTACGGCCCAGCTTCACCCATACTTATGGCACTCAGACAGCCCAGCAAGGGGACTGACGCAACAGGAATGGTTCCCCACCTCTGTGTGAATAGTGGGAGACCTCTGAAAGGGCAGCTTTGAAGAAGACAGCAGGACACTTTACACAGAAGACACTTCCAAACCTCTATTTTCTACTGAATAGTCAAATAAGAAATGCAAATGTGAATATTGACAACTCTTGCAGTGCCTTTGCCTTTACAGCCCCTATTTTTGTCCTCTACAGGAATGACCCACCCACACTATACCACAACAGAAATTTCCAGCAGCCCAGTCATGACACAGAGCAACCAGACCTGCTCCAGTCACAACATAACGTTCAAAAACAGCCTGTACGCAACCACATACACCCTCATATTTATCCCCGGCCTCCTGGCAAACAGCGCTGCCCTGTGGGTCTTGTGCCGCTTCATCAGCAAGAAGAACAAAGCCGTCATTTTCATGATCAACCTGGCCGTGGCCGACCTGGCTCACGTCCTCTCGCTGCCATTGCGAATATATTATTACATTAACTCCACGTGGCCTTTCGGGAGGTTCCTTTGCTTACTGTGTTTCTACCTGAAGTACCTCAACATGTATGCCAGCATTTGTTTCCTCACCTGCATCAGCATCCAGCGGTATTTTTTCCTGTATCAGCCATTCAAAGCCAAGGACTGGAAGCGGCGGTATGACGTAGCTATCAGCGCTGTGGTGTGGCTCTTCGTTGGGGTGGCATGCTTGCCATTCCCCATCATGCGGAGCTATGGCCTGGCCAAAAACACAAATACCTGCTTTGCAGACCTTCAGGTCCGGCAGATCGACAGCAAGGTGGCCACTGTGCTGATGACAGGCACGGCGGAGCTTTTCGGCTTCGTCGGCCCACTCATCATTATTTTATTCTGTACATGGAAAACAAAAGACTCTCTTCGGGGCTTCCAGATACCACTGCAAAACAGTAGCGAGAGGCGGAAGGCTTTAAGGATGGTTTCAATGTGTGCCATTGTCTTCTGCGTGTGTTTTGCACCATACCACATCAACTTCTTTTTCTACATGTTGGTGAAAGAAAATGTCATTACAGACTGCTTCCTCAGTACCATCACGCTCTATGCCCAACCCTTTTGCTTAAGTCTTGCGAGTCTGGACTGCTGCTTGGATCCAATCCTGTATTTCTTTATGACTTCAGAGTTCCAGGACCAGATATCAAGGCACAGCAGCATGGTCATCAGGAGTCGGCTCATGAGCAAAGAGAGTGCCTCGTCAATTAAGGAATGACAAGAAAGCCAGCTTAAAAGAATGAAGATATTTCATATGGAATCTGGGACTGTTCTGTGATACTTGATTACCAACTCCATTGTGGAAGATCCTGCAAGTGTATTCAGAGGAGTTTTTTGGTAGTAGAAATCTTTCCATGTATAGAAGATAAAACTTTAAAACCAACATGTTGGAAGGTGATGAGCAACCCAACTGGCATGACTGCACCTACCACTGTGCCACCCACACCTGACCTAGCTTGCCTAGAAAATATGCAGAAGGGAGTGACAAAGCTTTTGCTAGGAAATGGTGGAAATGTCCCAGAAGCTTTTCTTCTGTTTTCCCAACTTCATGGCTCTATGATCAAGCCGGAGACAATCCCACACCCATACACTGACATCTGCTGAAGTCTCTTCTCTGCTAAAAACACACAGTGCATACAAGAACCTGAAAATGGCCCGTAATAATAAATGGCTGGTTTGGTTTCTGCACTCAGGGCTGCGGACATGTGAAGGTTGGCCCTTGCTTCAGCGCAGCAGCCCCGGCTTGCCACTGCCCGCTCCCAGCTTTGAGTGCACCCCGCTGGTCACCACGCTTACCTCTGCTTCACCTTCCCCGCACTCCCCCTCCCACCCTCACTCGTTATTTCCTCCTCACATCCCATAACCTACAGCTGGTGCAAGACACTCTGCAAGAAAATTCTCCCAACAGCTCCTCAGACATTCCAGAGAGTAGGACCTTCCCTTGCTCAAGTGACTTTCTTCCTCCCCAAACTGCCTCTGTTGCCCAGGGGCACACCAGCACATGGCCTTCACCTTTGGACCCCAAGGGGCAGATGCACTGGGAGCGTGCCGGGGGCTGGGCACAGCCGGACTCAGCATCCGTGCAGATGGATTTGACAATGCTGGTGGTACCATGAGGTCCTTGCTCTCTTCTACGTGTGGCTCCTCAGGCCCAGAGGTACCTGCGATGGAGCTGCCCAGCAAAACCTCAGCTCAATGGGTTCAGCTGACACATCTTTGAAAAAAAGAGGTGTCCTTGCCAAGGTGATTTCACTAATAGAGCATATGCTAATTTCTTACATAAATTATTCATCATGATTTTGTCCACCAACTCATCTCATGATCTTAATCAGTGACAAAGTATGAAAAGCAGTGACAAGAAAGGATACCATTTACCCCTTATGTTAAATTAGTGACAGCTCTTCACCCAAGTTCACCAGTTTGTGTAACTTCAAGAGTATCCTCACAATACCTGGGGATTGTTTTGGATGAACACAGGCGCTGATTTATTTGACGACTTGTGCTTTTCCAAAAGGAATGTGTGCAAATCTCAGTAAGCACTGCATCTTACATGTTGCTACAAAAATAGAAGACATACCAGAAACACTTGCTAGGCATATTTTAAACGTAACTACTCAATTCCACTTAATTACATTTTAACTCAATGAAAAACGTTCTGCATTTTCCCACTTGACTGTTTTACAATAAAATTGGAAAAAGCAAACAGTAGCCATGTTCAAATAACCATTACACGGGAGTTCCTCTAAAAGGCAGTGAAGACATACTGATTAAATACAACAAGCCCCATTTGTGAGAAGATGATTATGGGCTGCAGTATGATGAGCTTGATCTTACATGTAGATAAGTGAAAATATCGAAATATATCTATCTGATGGAAGAAACTGTCACAGTGAGAGTATTATTGCAGGCTTCTTTAGTTTTCTGGTGAGAAAGCTGCAGAGAAGGCAAACAGTCCATCTCCCACTGAAGTAAATGGAAATGTTTTCTCTGATTTAACTGGCAGCTCGTCATGCCAGTGATAAACGTACATGTTTACACACTGCAAGTAGTCCCTTTAAAAATGCGAGCAGAGGTTCATGCTCAGGTACACAGTTAAGCATGTGTAATTAAATTCTTGTCTGAACTGACAAGTTCTCTTATATGCTAGACACTGTATCATATTGTCAGGGAAGGAGACTTTAGTTCCAATGGTTGCTTTGAGAATTTTTATGGACCTTGATCAGCTAGCATGTGACTGGGAGCTGTTTGCTGTGATTTCTCATACAATTCTCCACTTATCAGGTGAAAATAAGTTGAAGGCACTGTTATGGTAACTATGTAGCTTGTCCTACATTTTTCTTTCCAAAACCTGATGCTTAAAAAAATAAACACAGTTTTGCAAACGTTAGCTGAATTTCATAGTCATCACTTGTACCTAGAAAACTGAATGGGATCGGCTCCTCTTTGAATCAAAGAGTTCAAGTGATGAAGTGCATCAACTTCTATTATTCTTAAACAGATTGCTTGCTTGCCTGCAGAAAGGTTTTCACCCCACTAATATAACTGGTATTTATTTCATATTATTTTTAAACTACAATGCTTACTTTAAGGGAGAGAAAGGTCCTCCATACAGACAGCTGCGCGGCAGGTGGTGCGTGACCCGGTGGGCAGAAGCGACTGCTATCATCCTCACGTGCAGGCAGGACCACAGAAACTATCTCTCTATCTCATTCAACAATCATTTCACAGACCCAAATCTATACGGCTTAAAAAACGCACTCGTGCCATTGATGACAAGATTGGTGCTAAGGTAAGGCAGAAGTGGGTCACTACAGTCCCATAAATGCTGAACGTAACAGCGCAGACCCAGCACGGGAATACCTGCTCCAGCATCTGAACCCCTGAAGAGTGATGGGGACTCTCCCACCCTTAACCTTAACCACAAATTTGGTGGCTCTATGGGAGACACCATTCCCTGTCACCATGATGGCATCCCCAAGCACCTTGGCTGCTCGCGATCTCCCCCGGTCCTCCTGCCTCACTCACCCTCTGCACTCCCTCAGACCCCACAAAACAGTCCTTTTTGCATACTGCAGCCTCAGTCTGCAAGGAAAAGTCACAAGATCAACACTTCCAGCCTTTCAAGTCAAATCACTTTGACATGCAGGAGGGTAGACAACTTGGTCTAATGGTCTCTTCTGGGGTGTGGGAAAGTATACTGGGTTTGGGTGGGATACAGTTAAATTGGCTGTGTGGTGCTCAGTTGCTGGATGGGGTTAAACCCCAGCAGAAAGTTAGTCAAGATGGTCATGATGGTGAGCTAGCCTAGAGAGCAATGATTCAAAGCAAAGAGGTGAAGGAAAACTTGTAATTTTCTGAAAGCCTGTAGAAAGTCAAAGACCAGCAGTTTGGCCACAAAAAACCTATACGGGAAACTCAAAGCCTTTAGTTCAAGTCCTCCGAAACCTCAGCAGTGTGCCTCAAGAGAAGAATGGAGAAATCCAGTGCTCCTGTCGAGGAGGACAGCGTTTTGGCTGCCTTCGTGGCTGGGAGGTACTGGATCCACCACAAGACCTGGGGCTGCAGGTGCTGGCTTTGCCTGCCAGCGCTCTCACACTTCCAAAGGCACAATGTGCCTGGCGCCAGTTCCTGTAATTCACCCCGTTTCCTGCAACCGTAGAACATGTTTATTGCTGTGACAAGAGGAAATATAATTGCATGATGTTGCTCCCAGATTATCTCTTACGCTGGTCCCATTGCCCAGACTCACCAGCTATAGATAGGAGACATCTCCATCCTTCTTGGGCAGACACACAAAAATTGAAGACTTCCAACAGAGATGCCACAGAAAGGCAGAAGTTAACCAAATCAAGAGGCTGGGTACAGCTACACAGGTTCGTGATGGATGGATGTGAAGGGCTCCACAGGCACCTGGTGCCAGGGCAACCCTGTGTCAAACCTTATCCTGAAGGGATGTGCTCAGGGTGGGAACATGGTGAAGTCTCCAAGCCACCTGCACCAACGGCAGTGCATGTCCCCTGACGGCACAGCCCTGGGCAAAACCACGGCATGACATACTCTCCTCTAGCGCATGAGCCACCCTCCTGCTAGCAAAAGCAAATGTGTTTCTTCGTAGTGTCAGCAAATCGCCACCCCATCTTAACTGGTACCAGAGGTCTGGTGGCTCCTGTCCTGCTTGAGAAAGGGCCCTCCCCTGCCTGACAGCAAACATATTTGGAAAGAAACCCCAGGTGTTTTGATGCCTTTCTGCAGCCTCAGGTTGTGAGCTGCAGGATCTTGCCAGTACCTCAGCTTCATTTTCTTTCCTTAGATGAAATTACTAGCTCTCTGTGCAAAGAAAAAACAAAATATGCTGTCAATGCAGGATAACAGCTCAACAGCTAGGAGCCAGCTCAAAAATACAAACACCCTTCATTGCATTTAAAAGATTTCAGGGCTATGACTAGCGCATTTTGACCAGAAAAGCTGGGTCTGTGCATTACACGAAGGCTACCAAAAAGGTAGGGAGCAGCAGACAATTATTTGCTGTAAAAATAAATCAAATCTTCCTACAAACCGCTGCCCCTATAGCGACCACTGTGCAGTGGTGAGAGGGACCATGTGCCGCAGGGCACCAGGACTCGCCCAGCCCCACAGGTCTTGTGCCGATGGCTCCGATCAAGTTGTAACAACTCTCTGCACAAGTGTGAGTTGCTCTGTGTGAACAAGACCTCCTCCTCCCGCATGTCCCACTGTTTTTCATACATCCTTCAGGTGCATCCTGTCAGATAGTTCTAAATGCTCAGCGCTTAAAGAGATGCTGATCATATGCACTTGGCCTTCTGCCCACAGGATACCAGGCCAAAGGCGAAGAGAACCTTCATCTGGAGGCCTTAGATAAAGTTTCACAGTTATTTAAAAATTCCTTTGTGCCTTCTGCCTTTGAAAGTATAAGATTGCATAGCATAAAATGCATGTTTAGTATTGGTAATGAGCCAGAAGAACAGCAATACTAAACAAAAATATGCATGCAGTTGAAAGAAGCGGAGATGTTGATTAGTATATGGTGAATGAGGAGGCTTGAGGCTTGTCAACCAGTCAGCCTTTTACGACCAGGAAGGTTGAGATCTCCTGCAAGAGAACTTCAAAAAACTGATGAGCAGAGGAAGGATTCGAGTTGGTTATGAGCCCCGAGGTGCGAGCTCGACCCTCACGATGGCCTGACATCCCCTGACCTCTCCTCCCCTGGCAGCCCTGCTAAAAGTAGGGCTCAGCTACACTGATACAGCACTGGATATGTGCTGTGGACACAGAAGTAGGATGTCCTAGGCAGGATATCCTGATAAAGCAGCCACTTCGCTTTGGGATAAACCTTTAACCTCTGGAGAGAGATGAGGTGCAGTGCCAGCCTCCCTCCTGCAAACCTGCGAATGTTTTGCAAATACACAAGCACTGTTCTTTCTTCCAAGGATCAGCATCAGCTGCTGAAAAAGATGCACAGGAAGAAAACTGGGAACAAGAAACAGCTCTTGTGTCTCACAAATCACTTTGCTCTCAACTGAGACAAGAAGCACAGGGCTTCACAGGTACTTACTTGCTAGCGGGCTACGTTTACATGATGGCTAAGCAAGTGGCAATGAAGAAACCCATAGATGTGTCTGTATAAACTGTATATAAACTGGTCTTGCCTTTCCCTTCGTGAGTATGTTGACCAAGGGATTTAAGTATCTGCATCTCCACTGACCACAGGACACTTCAGGTCAAGGATCCTCTTCTCCATTCTCTACACAACTATTGTGAAACACCATGTCACAGCACAGGAGTGCACTCGGGTCCCTGTGGTCAGCATCGCCGCCAGCACAGAGAAACCCCAGCAGCTGCACAGCTGGCAGAGCTGGTGGGCTCGGGCGCCATGGGCAGAGATGCACGCTTGCTCCCAGACCCCGAGCTGGCGACTTGTTGTACAATTAAAGGTTATAATAGCTTCCTTCTTTCATTTCTCTTCCACAGTCACACTTCTGTTGATTTAGCAAGGTCATAGGACCAATTACAGAAAAAAGATGAATACAGCAAGAATAGCTCTATTTATACATTACCTATAGTAAGTAGGGAAGAGACGCCAACAGCCATATTATCTCCTCGAGCCCTGGGCCATAAGATGTGACACTGTATATCAAGTAAAACTGTTCAGCTGGAAATGAGGCAGCTCATAATAAGTTACACTACTATATATGCCTGCCAGTTTTCAGCAATTCAGAAAGAAGTTTCTGCTTAGCAGGCCGTAAAAGAAGTTAAAATTATATATATATATATATATATATGCATATATATAAAGAAAAGGAATTAAAGGAGACAGGAAAAAGAAAAGAAGTTTGGAATGATGCGCATAATGATGTATTTTTAAAACAATAGTAATCTGGGAAAATCTCCACCTTAAACCATCATATTATTTCAGGAATAAAGTCCAAACCCTTAACTTTAGCCTATAGCCTTGGTAGTCTGAGGCTAACCAAAATTCCAAGAAAACGAAGGAAAATTACTACCTTCCAGTAAGTCACACTGGGACAGTTTTCAGTTTTCCTTTAGCAAGCACTTATTGGAAGATTTTTGCTTCTGTATTTTACGTTTTTTAGCAAGCAAATAGCAAGTGACTGGAGAAAAGCAGAAGCAGCTGGACCAAAGGACACTGCCACCTAACAACTTCTGTGCAAAAAGAAGGGAAGAAATCTACGACTGAGGTCCCTTATCACAAGGCAGTGGGATCAGGGGACGTCATTGCCTTCCCCGTTGTTTTAACGTCATTAGCTGTATACGTTGTACAGTGAAGAGAAACAAAATACAGGATTTCCTGTTCTGTAGCCGCTGTACTGGGCTGCAGATGCCGGCAGGATTCCAGTGCTCCGAAAACATGTGGAAGTTTAACAAGGAGTCGCTGGGGCTGGGATCACTGCAAAAATCAGTAGGAAATAAAAGCAGAAAGCTTGCTCCTCCTGCTCTCTAGCATGGATGTCACCCCCCTGAGGGATGGGAGTCACGGGAAGGTAAGCTTGCTTTCCGCTGCATGTTTTCTTCAGTAGATTGAAGCTATCACAGTTTTGAGCAACATGACTTTTTTTTTTTTTTTTTTTTTTTTTGTAATTCAAGATATCTTATCAGGCAGAAACTGGTGTAACATCCTCAGCAGCTTCTGGCTGTGCCCATGTATTTCTGCCTCGCTGGGCTCCGAGGGGTGGGTGAACAGAGCTTGGTGCAGCCAAGCAGGCTGCTGTGTGCAGCAGTACATGGGAAGAGCACGTTTTATCCAAAATACTTCATTTTTGTTGTTACTGACAGAAGCTGCCATAACTGACCAGCTCTGTTTACACGCTTCCTATTAGTGCCTAGATTAAACAAACAAAATTATTGCTTAAAACACCAGTGCCAAAAAGCCTCCAATACTTCAGATCAGAGCTTATTTCAAGCCAAAGGTGGATTTTTTTTTTTTCTAGACTTCTTTTCTCTCCAGCATCCCAGGGTTGAAGGGAGGCAGCTCTGCCCCAGTCCCCCAGCTCCAGGGCTCCCAAAGCCGGGGGCTCTCCAGCTTCAGCCTAGTTTGTCCAGCCAGCCCATGGAAAAGATGAGAGCGAGTCTGCCAGCGAATCTGGGATTAGTAAATGCAATAGCACAGCAGTGTGGGGCTGGGTGGGGCGCAGAGTGATTCAGAGTAGCCAGGCGATTTCCAATAATGACAGCCACATACGCCTCCAGATACTGCTAATGTACTCAGAAAAGGAAACCTAAGTATTTTAATAGCTGCCTTAACCTCCTAATTAATTGCAAAGTTACTTGCTGTTTAAAGAATTTCAGTGCTACATCCACAACCAGTGGTCTTACTCCTCCAGCAGCAATATGGTCTCCCCTCCTTAATTTCAGCTTGCCGCCGGATAAAAGTCAGCTTTGCCACTCAAAAAAAAAAAGCCCGCCCCCCCACCCCCCCTCCTGCCTGCATGTAACCCATGTGTAGATGAAACAGGAACACAAGAAATGGCAGGGAAGATTTTGTACAAGCTTTATAACGTTACTGAACAAACCCCCTGCCAAAGCCCGTGGGAGCATCTCTGCCCTGACACCGGCATCACCAACAGCAGAACATGGCAGGAGCTGGAGGGGCTTATGGCAAGGCACAGGCGAGGAGGCAGGCAGAAACTGAAAAACAATGATAAATAAAAACCTGCACCTTCAGGGAGCATTGAAGTGAATGAGGCACTGGCCTGAACCCAGAGCAGCGGTGGCTCAGCAGCGAGGTCCCGGCTGCTTTCTTGCCAGGTGCCCTGACAAGTGCTGTCAGCTAAAAACTGAAAGTGTCAAGGTACCAGCAGCGACACCCAGCCCTCCTGCTGGGAAACAGGTACTTCTGTACTCCCAGGGAGAGCCAAAAAATGGAGAAAAACAGCAAGGAGGCTCCCCATGGTCACACGTGTGGAGGCAAGGTTTAGGATTTGGGCTCAGACACATGGCGGGGAGGAGATCGTGGGACAGGGACACCAGGCACTCTGTAATTCTTTTCACAAGCCCAGACCAGCAAGTGCCACTTCTGTCACTGGAAGGCTGTGATGAGCTGGGAATAGCAGCATTCCCCACGCTCCCTGGCAGTTCTCCCTCCCTATTTTCTGCAGCAATGTGAAGACAAGGTGTCCTGCCACCACTTTTCCAAGGTTAAACAGACTCTGTGCAAAGGGCCAGCCCCATGTGGGTCTTCAGGCAGGTGAGGAGCACCTGGGGATGCTGCAGGGACCAAAGGGTTTTGTGTCCCCTTGTGACAGATGTCCCTGTTCCCCTGCCTTGCTTAACAAAGAAATCAGAAACCTCTGACCCAGGGCTGCCGGCTCAAGCACAGTCAGCAATCAAAAGCTGCACTAGCCCAGCAGCCCAGGTTTCGCTTCAGCCTTGCTTTTTTGCAGCCAGACCCTGGAGAAACAAGCAAATGGGAGAAGCCAGTTTGGCAAGGGCCAGTTCTGGAAGCAGGCATAAGCACCACGCACGCACAGAAACATGGGCAAATGCACCGACCCTTCTCGCACCAGAGAAGAGGGCAGTGGGCAGGCAGCCAGCCAAGGGGCCACTGGCTGTATTTTATATAAATATTCCTGTATATATATGCATATATATATAAAAACACTTTCCTCCTGCAACTGGAAACGTGGGAAGCCCTCTGAAGCACCGCCTAGGTGAGAAGGAGCAGGGTAGAGGAGCCTTTGCCCTGCGCCTCTAAGTGATGCCAGGCTCAGCACAGAAGCCTGGTCCCTGCTGTGAGCGATTAGCTTTTTAGAAATCCATCCCTGGCAAAAGCCAGGCTCAGGGCTCTGGGAAACAGCACCACTGGCTGCTTCTTAATGAAATGTCACTGTTGGGGGCTCGGTGGCAGCAGCAGGAGGGGTTCAGGGCTCTGCCAGCGCAGGGTCCGGTTCCCTGGAAGGGAAGGGCAGGCTGCCCGACACCTTGCAGGCAGCTACAGGCTCTGCCTCCCAGGGGAAAATTGCACTGTTTTGTTGCAGACGATGCTACAGGCCCTTGGTTTGTAACATGCTGCTGCCAAATCACCTTCTTCTGAAAGAGCAGACTGGTTCCCTGCAGGCTCTGCTCACAAACGGCAAAATCCATCGCCTCTCCGGAGAGCCACCCCAGTGCCTGTGAACTCCCCGTGACTGGCTAATGCCCTCAGCGCTGGCTGGACGAGGTGAAACAAGTAAATAGATCAAAAGAATTTCTACTCTAACTAAAAGGCAGATGTATTTATCTTCCTTCATGTCCTGAACTGTTGCTGGAGGATAATTTCTGTTGCTACAACACGATGCCAGCACAATGTGCCATGAGTGCCGGAATTGAGTTAGCAGGACCGGCAGAGCAACTGGCATATGTTTGGCCAGCTATTAGCTTATAAATCCAGCATTAAATCTGGAGCCAGAGCTCCGATATATCTGGCTGCACCTCTCCCACTGGCCTCTGCTCTGGTCAGCTGCCTGACAGCACCATCGATAATTATCTGATGCTAATTATTGCCCTCACTGCCAATTCACATCAGATCTCTGCATGGATCTGAAAAAACAGTGTCTGGATCCACTTAAAATCCCTATTTATTTGCAGTCCCACCAAAACTGTTTGTAGACACTATCAGAGAGCACCATTTTGACAGGAGTTTGTTAGAAAACTGTATGCAATAGAAGTGGTCCCAAAAAAACCCAGGGAGCTGAATTAGCAATCATGAGATTAACGCTCTGGAGCTCGACTGCAATGTCACTGTAACTGTGGCATCCTGCAGAGCACATCCGAGAGGCCGCATGGACGATGCCCAGGATCACTGCCTGTAAGCAGGGTCTGGCTCTGCACCCTTCCCAACACACATACACCACCCATCTTGCACACACATCTGCACACACACAACTTGTTCTTCTGCACTGAAGTGCATTTACTCCATGTGGGGAGAGACTGGAGAGTTTTTGGCCTTACAGCACCTGCCTTTACTCCCTACAGAAACACTCCACCTGCCTTAATCACCCCATGAGTGAAGAAACTCAGCTGAGATGGAGAGCAACGTGTCCTCTGGGAACTGTACCGATCCCCAGATGTCCTTCCAGTCCACCCTGTACGCAACCACATACACCCTGATATTCATCCCTGGCCTCCTGGCAAACAGCGCTGCCCTGTGGGTCTTGTGCCGCTTCATCAGCAAAAAGAGCAAAGCCGTCATTTTCATGATCAACCTGGCCGTGGCCGACCTGGCTCACGTCCTCTCGCTGCCCTTACGGATGTATTACTACATAAACCACACGTGGCCATTTGGAAGTTTTCTTTGCCAACTGTGCTTCTACCTGAAGTACCTCAACATGTATGCCAGCATTTGCTTCCTCACCTGCATCAGCATCCAGCGGTACCTCTTCCTCCTCCACCCCTTCAGAGCCAAGGACTGGAAGCGGCGGTACGACACAGCCATCAGCGCTGCCGTCTGGCTCTTTGTCGGGGCAGCGTGCTTCCCCCTGCTCGTAGTGAGGAGCCCAGCCCTGTCCAACAGCATCAACACGTGCTTCTCAGACCTGGGGGTGAAGCAGCTGAGCCCGGGAGCCTCCATTGCGATGGTGACAGTGGCAGAGCTGTTTGGGTTTGTCCTCCCCTTCAGCATCATCGCCTGCTGCACCTGGAAGATGTGGCAATCCCTGCGGGAGGGTCCAACACAGCTGCAGAACACCAGCGAGAAGCAGAAGGCTCTGCGCATGGTCTTGATGTGCGCGGCAGTCTTCTTCATCTGCTTCACCCCCTACCACATCAACTTCCCTTTCTTCATGATGGTGATAGAGAACATCATCCAGGACTGTGCCGTTCACAGGAGCACACTCCGCTTCCACCCCATCTCCCTCTGCCTGGCGAGCCTCAACTGCTGCCTGGATCCGGTCCTCTACTACTTCATGACCTCCGAGTTCCAGGACCAGCTGCTGCACCACAGCTGCGCTGCCCTGCGAGTTCGGTTCATGCGCCACAGGAGCAGCCTGTCCAACACCGAAAAGGGCCATGACATTCGTATGAAGAGAAGAAATCTTCCACGCTTGAAATTTTTGTCTCTTCCCAAGTTCTTTGGCCAAATAAACAGCATGGAGATCCCCCCCATGCCACCTGATGAGCTTCTGCT
This sequence comes from Falco rusticolus, assembly GCF_015220075.1. Lineage (NCBI taxonomy): Eukaryota > Metazoa > Chordata > Aves > Falconiformes > Falconidae > Falco > Falco rusticolus. The sequence continues at coordinate 22,147,063 of NC_051200.1, read as the reverse complement.
GGAGTCCATCTCTTGAAACATAAGCCATTTCTGTCTGTGTAGGTGCTTCTTCTAGCTTGAGCGAAGATTGCGTTAGGTCTCCAAATATGTCTTGAATTACCCTTGTGTGCAACAGATGCCAGGATCTGACCTACAAGGACATTTTGATGCAGAAAGACTTGCCGGTTGCGTTGCTGCTGCTGGGGGCTGTTTGCCTTACACTCCCCACCATCATACTGTTAAAACACCTGGAACAGCTGTGGCTGATGCCAGTACACCTCCTGTGCTGAACTGCACCTGGGTTCGGGTCCCTCTCATTTCTGTTGTTTCATTGCTTCTATGCATTTGTAATTTTTGAAAAATCCTTCTGAATCCCAAGTTGTAAGTGGGTGGCTCAGCGAGAAAGCACCTGAGGATTTTCAGCCCTGACTGCAGCTACCTGTGGCCCATAATTATTTACAAGCATCCATCATGCTCATGTGAGGCTGTTGATCAGAACAGTCAATTATCTCTATGTAAAATGAACCTCTTTCCATTGCAAAAATCAGCCATCTGGACCTAATCTAGCCTAATCTGGACTGCAAGACTATAACTTTAACAATATATATCAAGCAAAGAGTATTATCTATATCTACATCAGTGTTAAAGGGACTTTTCAAATGAACCGGGCTCAGCTCATCCTACCGAAAAAAGGCACCCAGAGCCGAGCAAGGTGTCTGCCTGGCTCCCAGGAGCTACGGGATGCTCAGCCAATTACCGGGAGATGAATATTTGGAAGACAGATGGCGAGTGGATATGCCACGGGCAAAGCGGGAGGATGAAGGATGTCTCCCAGGCCACGTGTACTCAGAGACCTGCGCAAGCCGCAGGAGGGAGGACTAGGAGCTGGCTCGCCATCTCGTGTGTCATTTTTAGGAGTCTTGTGTTATCTGGCATTTTGCTAAGGCCCGTGGCTGTGGATTAAGATGTTATTCAAGCCTCTCAGTTTTGCTTTAAGAAAACAGAAAAAGCCCCAGCCCTTGCTGGGTTCAGAGAAAAGTTTACAGAACTGGGCCAAGTACATCCTTAAAGTTTCAAACTCGGGAGGAAATAAAATGATCTCAACACACATTTTAGCATTATGGGTATTATTTTAGGTGCTTGTAAATAGTCTCATTATGGACCATATCTGCTCTCCAAGCAACAATACAACGTGCAAGGGGACCCCAGTCTGGGGCTCAGAGGCTCCACTGCCACTGCGGCTCTTTGCACGGTGGCCAGCGCGGGGGTTGTGAGGTTTCTTCCTTGTGGGCTGAGGCACTGGCAACCGCAATGCCAAAAAACCCTCAGGGAATTAAATTATATAAGTAAACATAGGCAGAGGGGGTTTGATATAAAACAGCTTTGCTGATGATTAGATGCACATTTCCAGCCCGTGCAGGGTTTCTCGGAGGCACGGAGCAGGCGGTGGTTTACCCTCACACTGCCGAGGTCAGTCTCAGAAAGACGAGGGGAGATCTAGACAACCTGGGGGATTTGCTGCGGTACTCACAGCGCACCAGAGACAGGCAGAAAACAGACAGGCAGAGAACCACACTGCCCTGCAGCTCGTGCTGTCCCAAATCTCCTCCTCCTCTCACAAAAAAAAAAACCCAAAACCCACCAAAATACAAGGAAACCCCAAAAAACCAAACACATTTTCCTTGTTTGCTTAGGGGGGGAAGAGACGGCCCAAAGGTAGCAGGGTGCGCAGGCAGAACAGGGAACTCGAGCAAAGCTCGCTGATGCCGTGGCTGGCAAGACCTGGTTTCAGGCAGCAACCAAAGACGGGACAAGCCACACCACAGCACCTTAACCGGGAGCGTGGTTTTAGCCTGTGGAATTCTGTCGGGAACAGCGCAACCCCAAATAGCTGGGGTGGCCACCTAGGTAGCCCTCAATAACCACAGCTAGATATAAGTCCTGCTGGCTGACAGCAAAGCTCGTATGGCAGCCCCAACCTTACTGGCAGCACCAGCTCAAGGTTTCCCAGTAGCTCCAGTTACTGCTGGGACTTTGCCAGCTTGTTTTCAGATCGCACAGCTTTTCTGAAATTTCTGCAACACAGCCTTCTCCCTTCCAAAAATAAAACAGGAAAAAGAAAGCAAACCCAAAACTCTCACTCATCTGTCACGTGGAAACAGAACAGCAACCCTTACTCAGGCTGCCCTCCCTGCCCCTCAGGTTGCATTGGAAAAAATGGCAGGAAAACCCCTTTTTGTGTTTAGATGCTCTGGAAAGAAAGGATTTTGCTGGGTTTTATGCAACCCAGACCCTGAGGAAATATAATTTTCTAGTGCAGACCGGTGCTTTCTGCCCTTCAGAAGCCACAAGATGCCTGCCAGCCCCCCAGTATCATCACAGTCCGCCAAGTTCCACTACCACAAACACTCTGGCTGGGCGCCGGGACACAAACCACAGGGATCTGGGGTCAGCAGGAGCTCTGTCGCATTGAGGTGGGGGCAGATGGACAGGGATGCTGCTGGTCCCCACTGCAGAGAGGCAGCTGGGGGAGAGCAGGTCAGAGCGGGCTGGGGGATGCCTGTCTCTTGGCTCTACGGTGTGCCTAAAAGCTGCTGCGCTGAGGATTCGCTTTGCTGCAGCCCAGGTGTGAGCTAACTTCTTACAGGGCAAAGCTCAGGGCTGAAGAGCAAGGCACTGGGAGCTGGTGTGCGGGGGAAGAGGAGGCAGGGTAAATCAGAAATCCTGAAAAACTCCTTTCTCAAAGCCATTACCTGCGGGCATTAAACCTTCTATTCACATGGCAAAAACCAGCCAGTAATAGCAGCAGTGCTGTACTTTAGCCTCATTAATTTTCAGGTAAGGGAAATTTCCAGGTAATTACAGACCCTGGCCGTACCCCTGTGAGCATGGCCAGCAGCAATGGCACCAAGAGCGCATCCCTGCCCCAGGGCACTCCGTGTCCCACGTACCACCCCCAGCTCTTCCTGCGGACAAGCCTATGGCACAGTGCGCTGGGGTCGCTGTGCTGGCTGGCCTCAGCCAGTCCAGCAGCCCAGAGCAATAAGCTGCTGGTGATTATTTTAGCTGTGATGATTTCCCCCCCAGCACAGCACGCTGGCAGGAGGCCTTCTGAAGCCCCCACCCCCCCCACCTCGGGAACAGCCAGAGGCTGCAGCAGCGGCGAGAGCAAAGCAGGCAGCTCAGCCGGACCTCTGCCAGCACCGACAGCATCTGTGTATCCTGAGCTTTTCTCGTGATATTAATTCCTCCACGTGGCTTAATCCTTTACAGCTGGCTTTGGCTACAACTGCTTAGTTGCTTTTATACATTTGCATCCACCCATACATACACGCCCCTCTGCACACATACTACGCTTACATATACCTAAAATTATGCAGTACTTAGGAATATGCAAGCTGAGGTCTCTTGTGCACAACACTTTCTAGGGCACTGCAAGGAAGGAGGGAAGGTTGCTTTTCTCTTTGCTAAAAATACCTTTTTCCTCCCTCCATGACCACATGCTTCCAGTTCAGCCCCAAAGTGACTTTGCCTCTGGAAAAGCACTCCGCCTCAGTGGAGCTCGCACCACCCACCCAGTAGCGAGACTCAGACTCTCATGATTTTTGGCATGGCGCTAACAGCCACCACAGCTGGCAGTGAGCTGCTTCCCCATCCACCCACCTCGCGCAGCAGAGGGAAAGCGCTGTGCCTGCCACAGGAACAGACACGCCAGCATCTCCAACTCCAGTGCAACCTAAATGCACAGAAAGCAAATTTCACTGCTTTAAAGCAAGCCGAGCCAGGGAGCAGCTTTCCAGACAGTCATGATTTCATCAGACCCAAGTCTGAATTTTGATTCATGGGCTCAGCCAGCAACACCCTGCAAAGCCCAAGTCATGGGTGTTCAGTGGGACAGCACCATTTCAGCAAGCCCGGGCTGTCCTCAGCCCCTCCTGTGCTGCAGGGTCCTGCTCACAGCACAAAGGGAAGGGTTTTGGGAACTCTGCATCGATGCCCTGGCCGTGTTCAGCACTCTAAGGGCTAGCTCTCGTCTGAGAAACAGCCAAAGCCTCAACCTTTTGGCAGTCAGCAAGTCCTTTCCAGCAGGAATTGCCACACCGATCATTCATTTGGTGCTGCTCCTCTTAACAGGGGATTTTTTTTTGGTTTTGGGGTTTTTTTTGTTTGTTTGGGGTTTTTTGTGGGTTTTTTGTTTGTTTGTGGGGTTTTTGTGGTTTTTTTTTTAAGGAAAATTTCCCTGCTATAGGTGAACAGGGCAGGCACTGAGGCTGCAAAGGAAAATCCAGAACACCTTAGCCCCCGGCACAGTGACAGCAGCACGGCTGCATCCCTGGCTCCGTGTGAGCCCCACTGATGCTGGCAGCTGCGGGCTCCCCCTCTCCAAACACACTCCTGCCCGGTGCGTGCCCTTCCCTGGGCTCCTCCTGGGTCATCACCGAGCAAAATAACACCAGCCACGGGGAGAGAAGACAGACATGCAATGTATTCTCAGGAATTACTTCTCTTAAAGATTGTCATTGTAGACAGAAAGACCTTTAGCTAGTTTTGCCTGAGGATCTCCAACAACATTATGAAGCACGAGCTTAGATGAACTGAAAAATTCTGATCTTTATAAAAAACATAGTGCAAAATAGAAGTATTAAGAGAAAAATTAAATTTTAAATAAAATTGTCTTCCACTGTAAAATAACTACTTTGTGATTTGGTGCCCAGCTCCAAATCCTCCTGATTTTTGGTGGCTTCAGCTGAGGCAGGTTTGGGGAGGGTCAGCGCTGCCACCGTGCACCCCGTGCCAGGGGATGGCACAACTCTGCGCCTGGCACTCTGCTGCTGGTAAAGGTGAGCTGGGGAGGGCACCCTCGGGTTCCCATCCACGCACCCCAAGAAGGGGCTGAGCCAGCGCTGCCGCACGTGACAGCTCTGGGACGGATGGGAAACAGGACGGATGCTGGCGGTGATGCGCACCGGCTGTGCACAGAGCATGGCACCAGCAAAACAGGATATGGTTATGCTCTGAAAGGTGCTTTTAAAACAAAGCCCGTCTGTACAGTAAATACACTCGCTGCCCCTAGCACAGGCTAGGCTTTCTCATAAATAGGCTGGCTTCTGTGGAAATGAAAGTGCAAAATTGAGCATCCATCACGTGTTTGATTAGGAAAAGAAAAGGAGGTCATCTCCAGAGCCAGGTGCCGTTCAGCCATGGGGGTTTAGTGCTGCCATTATTTTTAGGACTGGCCTCAGTTTTATTGTCTACTGAAGTGCATCTAAACTCTCCCCCTCAACCCATGGTCCCCGTGGAGGGGGGTGTCAGCATCATGTAGGGAAAGGCTGACAGGGCAGGGGCAGAGCCTGGGGACTGTCAGGTTTTGCATCACACTATTTTGGGGTGAGGGGGTGGAAAAAAAAGGGTTTAATTTAAATCATTATGGTGAAAACACTTTGCAAAGTGTGATAGTGCACAGCGGAGGCAGCTGCTGGCAAGCATGGGGAAAGTTTGGCATCCCAGACCCCACTGCAATTATGGAAATGCCCCAGGACTAACGTGAACCAGGCCAGCATCCTCCACCGAGGGTTCACACCTCCCAGGAGACCACAACAGCGACAAGCCCTGTTTAAGTAATAAACCCCAAACCTCTGCTGCTTTAGTCCAAAAGCATCAGCAGATTAATCCATCCCTGCACCCATGGGGACAACTCTGCAGCAAAGATCCCACAGTGCTGAAAGCTCTGGCTCCCACACAACATTAATTAAGGCACATTAAGCAATCAGCAGGCTTAAAAAAAAAAAAAAAAGGTTAGAAGCTTTAACTAGTAGGAGTATTAGCTGCTGAAATGGGCAAGTTTTCGCATGTTTTGGGGAGTGCAATCTGCAAAGCCCCAGTGAGGAGCTGTGCCACCGCAGGGGTGACAAACCCGGCACAGTGCGAGTCTGTAAAAGCCCATAATGTGCCCAAGAGATTAATTTCCTATAAACCACAATAAAAAGATGTAGAGAGCTGAAAAACCCTGCTATCAGCTGGCATGATTGTACAAGGAAATCAATGCTGTTTTAAAGGAGTAGGAGCCACAGTCCCTAGTACCTGCCGCGAGCAGAGATGCTGTGGTGGGGACACTGCAGCGGACCATGCTGCCGAGCACCTGGGCACCTGTATGACCCTCCTGCAGAGCTGCAACCCTCTCCACAAGCCACAAAATAAGTCCTGTTTTCCCAAGCAGACATGCAAGAAAGGTGAATAAATGCAAATTAAAAGTTACAAGTAATTTTAGGTTGAATTGCTACAAAAATGTTTTTTTTTTTTAAAAAAAAGTCACTTTTTCAAAATAGCCAATGAATCAAGAATACTTGCTCCTTCTTGATCTTAAAAAAAAATAAATATTGTTTGTAATACTTCTTGGGCTGGAGTCCCCAGACGGGTAGGACAGAAGTGCTGCTGCTCAACCCGGTGAGGGCGGCCGCGGCCAGCGCCGCCCCCTGCTGATGGCCAGCACCCGCCGGGCTCCCCGCGGGGCCGCCCTGGCCCAGCAGCCTGGCGGGGGGCGACACCGCTCCGGGGCCCAAACATTCGTCTGGGAGAGACGAGCCCTCAGCCGTGACCCTGGTTTGCTCCACGTGAGCTGTGGAAATCCACTGGATAAGGAAATAACGCCTGCTGAGAGCGCCCTGCTTTTGGGAAGCCCAAACGGGACTGGGAGCAGCTTCTGAAGCCCCCCGCGGCGCTGGGCGCTGGGACCTGCAGCCCAGGGTGACAGCATCCAGATGGGAGCGAGGGAACCTCTCCCAGAAAGCTCTGGAAGGGTGAGGAAAATCACGGATGAAGCATCTCGCTTCACCAGCCTAGTTAGCTCCATCTCCTCTGCAGAAGTGGGCTCTGGAGCAGCCGCTCGCCCACGGCAGCCCCCACTGCTCCAGCCAGGTGATGCTGGGGGTCCAGGTGTCCCGCCCTCCCCCCCCCACCACCCCAAGAGCAGGGGAGGCTGCTGGCAGCCCCACCGTGAGCGGCGACTGCTGAGTCGCGGTGGCAGTTTCCGAAACACCCCGAAACCAACAGAGATACATATATATCTCACCACCCAAAAACCCCAAAAACGAAAGAAAAAGGGTGATATCCAGCGCGGGGCAGGAGGAGCAGCAGAGAGGGCGCTGCCAGCCGGGGGGCCCCGTCCCTCCCACGCTGGGGCTGCTCCCGGCACTTGTGCTTTTGCTTTGCATGTCCAGGGGTGGGGACCCGCCAGCGGCACCCACGGGCCAGGGCCCCCGTCTCACACCAGAGCAGCTCGCCCAGACGGCAGAGGTAGGCCTGATACTCTTCTATCCCCGCTTGTCTTCAGTTCAGGCTAACGGGTTTAAATTTTACTTCCCCCCCCCCGATTTTTGCAACGCAGACTTGGTGCCTCTTCTTGCTTGCGCTAGGAGCGCCGAGAGGGGTGTCAGGCACCCTGCCGAGGGGCAGGGGGGCACAGGGTAACCACCAAGCCCTGTGAACCTCCAGAAGTAAATGAGTAGCAGCAAGGGGACGCAGGCTAAGCCCAGGGTGAGGAGCTAACGGCCCCACTGATAGAAAGCGAGTGCCTGGGAGTGCTCACGAGATGCCCCGTGTCTCCAGGGGAGGGGAGAGGTACAGCTTACCCCAGACCAGCCAGCCATCAAGTTTCAAACCCTACTTTTCATGACTTATGCAAGCATCAAGAAGCCGCATTTAAGAATAAGCCCAAATGTGGCCGCTCTGAGCCTTTGCAAAGCCCACAAGCTGCTTGTGAGGGGACTCGTCTGCAGGTGGGCTTTGATGCCACACAGCCCCATCTCCGCGAGCCCAGAGAGAACCGGAGAGAGCCCATCACTCTGGGTCTCGCTTGGGTTCATCTCACTGCATTTGTCCCATGGGTTTTCTTCAGCGCTCTGTCCCTCCCAGGAGGCAGCACGCTGACTTTCCACTGGCAATTTTCCACTTGGCTGCCAGAAGCGGGCCGGGAGGAGGCAGGGTTATCTGCGGCCCAAGCAGGGGCACACGGCTGCGCTGCCGGGGGGACTGCTGGCGGTTTGGGTGGAAAACTCGTAGCTTTGGTGCTCATTGCCACTCACATCTACCAGGGACATCAGGGTGTGCCGGGAGGGGAGAAGAGGCGTGGGGGATTAGGCTAATACACTGCTGCTAGGGGTTTATTTTCCCTTTTAAACCAGGATGAATAGCAACAGGGGACAACAAGTGCTTTTACTAAGGATTAAGAGGCAAAAGCAGCATCTTTCACACAGCATTAATGCAGAGTATTTATATTTTCCTGCATATTTTTGGGATTTGCCCAGGCAAAATCCCCCCCTGGTGTCCCCAGCTGCCTGCCTGACTCACCACTGCCAGCGCACAGCCAGCCCCCCAGCCCAGGGAGCTCCCGCCAGGGCTCCAGCCCCACAGCCCCTTCCCAAAATTTCAGTGACAGAGGGGAAAAGTCTCCCTCCAGCAGGTGACGGCAACTCTGTCGCTCCTCCCAGCATGGACATGGGCAGAAAGGAAGGGAGCATGAGCAAGGCAGAGGGTCAGCACACCACAGAAACACTCAGTTACCTTAATAATGAGAAATTAATGAAGGAACAAATAGAAAGAAACCTTTTCATTCTGCTGTGCCACTGCCCCACAGTCCTAATCTATAAAATAGTGGCTGTTCCACTGGAACAAACATTCAGCACCTTTAGTGACTCAAGTCCCAGTTAACCATGGAAATCGGACGGGATGAACAGACGCTTGTTCTGCAGCAGAGTCAAAATGAAAAAGCTGCTCTCACCCGTATCGCTTTGCAAACAGCATTGGCAAACTCAGAGTATGACTGGTGCATGGTGCAGAACCGGCGCTGGGTGAGGGGAGGGAGGGATGCTCTGGAGGCGGTTGGTACCCGGGCTGGGAGGTGCCGCCGAGGAGACCCCCGGGCTGGGGCTGGGCAGGCAGAGCGCACAGCAGGGCAGGGGTTCTGCTGTGTCAGGACAAGCACAGGAAAACACAGGAGGCCCCGAGGATGCCTAACAAAAGCGCTGCGGCCTCTGTGGGTAGACGCTACTAAAGAATTAGAAAAAGCCCTCTCCACAGTTAGTAGAGCAAGAGGCAACATCGCCCCTGTGGAAGAGGGGATAAAACCCAAATACCTACCAGAAAACTGCTTCAAGGGAGAAAAGCCTTTGTCCTCCCCTGACATTTTTTAAAAGAACTAGAATCAATCCCATGCAATCATAATTTTATATTTCTACCATTTCTATTTTCAGTTAATACCCATTTTATTACTACTAGTAAGTATATCTGCTGAAACAGGACAGCAGCAGTCCAGGTGACAGAGAAAAGGAGCGGTTACAGGGGGAAGCCCGGCACTGGACACCGCTGCCCTGCTCTGATCCCTGGGCCACCACCTCTGCCTGCACAGCCTCAGCTGGACACTAGATTTACATCTGAAATGACTCCTGCGCACTTCTTCCTTTTTCTTTAGGCTGTGGAGGAGAAAGAGGAAAACCAGAAGCGAGGTCCTGCTCCGCGGCACTCCCAAGCCTCCCCCCAGAGGGGTAAGTCAGCAGCCGACACCAGGCTGCCAGGCACAGCCCAGGCCATCGCTGCCACCGGCTCTACAAGTTCTTACAGCATAAAAAGCAGGCCAGCACCAAACGCAGGGTGCCCGGGTCACCCAGGCCAGCAGCAGTCCTTGCAAGAGCGGCGCTTGGTGGTAGGATCCAGCCAGGCTGATCTCTTACCTGGTTCTGGGAGGGAGCAGGAGGTGCTGGTCAGCATCCCAGGTTCCTCCAGGGTCATCAAGAGGGGACCAGGCACAATGCTGCAGCAGGGGTAGCACCCATAAACATGGGCTACAATCCCCCAAACTGGTTTAAGAGTCTCTCCTTCACTGAGCTGGGTTTTAAGAGCTGCTGTGGCTGGATTTACTAACTAGAGCTTGTGTGGACCTGGGCAGTTATAACCACCGTCAGGTGAGGACCCTGGTTGCTCCCAGAGGGGTGATGGGCTCTGATGTAGGCATGGTCCTCACAGGTGTTGTGGCTGTTAGTGACTGTTCCCACATCCCCAGCTCCTGCACTTGTTCATATGGAACATACGGATACATGGCTGCCCTGCAGCATATAGAAAATACTTTACACAATACATGCCCTGCATTTACACAATACAAGCATTGGCGAGCCCTGGTTGTAAAGGCTGTCTACAAAACTCACCTGGGGCTTCTGACTCATCACGTACAAGTGAGAAGTGTTCACCCAGTGCCCTGACGTGGCTGACCGTGGGGTCTGCTCAGCAAAATAAGGGGGGAAAAACCATTCAGGGGCAGAAGGAAGCCGTGCCTGGGGAGAGTCTCGCACCTACCACCGCAGCCAGCCCCCTGCACCGAAGGGAAGCGAGCACAGCACATGCAGCAAAATTTCCTCTTTCTGGAGGTTTTTTTTAACATACTGCTGGTTTTTACACAGCATGTTTGGCTGAACTTGTGCAATGTTGCTGCTCGGGATTTCCAAAGCACGGTTTCTCACGTTGCTGTGTTGTTACCCCCTCTCGGAGGGCAGCGGCTCTGGCAGGGGCGTTTCTGGGTGCCCTGGGCAAGCGCCCTCGCTGCTCCCTGGCTTAGCTGGGCTGTCTCAGAGCCCTGGGGCTGCAGGTTTATGGTGCTGCAAGCGCATCCCTGCCCTGGGGCCAGGCTGGAGGGAGCAGAGGGTGGTGTGGTGGGGAAGCTGCGGTGCAGCGGGCATGAGGGGATGCAGGCACTGGGAGGGCAGCAGGAAAAATGCTAGTGTGCTCTGTGTGTGTGTGTGTGTGTATGTGTGTGCTGGGCTGTAACAGATGGGCTGGGACTGCACCTTGTCCTTCCCTCTGTGTGTCTCCCAGCCCAGTGATGGAGACACGGTGGATTTAGCCTCCTGGGAATGCAGCCTGAGGAAAAGGAGCATGATTCAGCCTCCCTGACTGGGTGATAGGAGCCCCTGGGCAAGAGACGAGATGAAAGACAACATTGTTTAAAAAAAAAATAAAATTACAAAAAATGATTGGAAGGAAGAGGTGCGTAATGCAGGTTTAAGGCTTTTGCTTGCAAGTGCCCCTGCAGATGCTCCCCAGCCAGGCACAGCCCTGCCCCAGCAGCGCTGGGTACCACAGGAGTGGGACACCCGCGCGGGCAGCGAGCGAGGGCACCGCAACCTCACCCGAGCACCTCGCTGCTGCCACTTCAGAGCAAACTTCAGGCAAGAAGCTGAGATATTCTGGGTGAAAAAAATGTGAAAATCAACTCAAGCCAAAGCTGTGCAGCTCCCTGTGATCCACCCTTGCTCTGCCAGGCCGGGCACCCCCACTGTGGGGGACAGTGCTGGTACTGGGGAAGCCAAGAGGCACAGAGGGGCTCTCGGGAGTGGGGGGATGCACCCGGTCCTTGGTGCCCTCCTCCCACTGCCAGTGCACAGCCCAGGGACCTACGACACGGTCGTCTGCCTCAGACATGCTGGCAGGACCAGGACCATGATGGGAAGCCCGGACACATCACGCTGAGGAGTTTGCCGTAACAGTAAAGATGGACATGTCTTCACAGGGCCTCAGCATCACCATGGAAAACCAAGCTGAAGGAGGGCATCCCTCCCATCCTCCCCAAGTACCAGTCCCCACTAAGCAGCTCCCAGCCAGCCTGCTCTGCCTGTACCTATATCCAGCATTTTTTCAAACCCAGCAAGGCAATTTCTGACTACTTGGGGAGGATGTACTGGTTTTGGCCAACTGCTTTGGCTCGATCCCAGTACAGAGGAGAAGGGAGGAACCCGCACGAAGCAGGCACCGCTGTCAGGAAGCCCCAGAGGGGTTAACCAGCCACGAACCCCAGGGCATGACAGGTACCCAAAAACCAGCCACATCCACAACCCTCTCCGGGTTGCTTGTCCCAGTCCAGCTCCAGCAAATGGAAACCGAAGCCCTCGGCCCAAGTTGCCCACCAGTAACAGATAAAACCTAATGAGTAGGTGAGCACCAATTAGCTTTCCTGCATGATTAAGAGATTACTCAGGTTTTTAATATTAGCTGTGGAGGTTTGTGCGTAGGAAGTTGGGTGGAGAATTAATAAAAGAATTGGGAAGCCTCTGAACAGAAGGCTAATTCACTCTATGGCTTATTAATTGCTGCTTCTGGAGTTTAATGGGATTATTTCACAAGCCATTTTGCTCTACTGGTTGTGTCAGATGCTGGCTCCCTGGAAGAAAGGAAGACATCTCAGTCTCACTGGACTCGTTACTCAGTGGCACACAAGAGAAACTGCCCAAACAGACACGGAAAAGCTGCCCCTGTGAACCATTTCATTTTGATGATTTTCTGCTTTCACCCAAAGCTACTACAGAGTTTCGGTGCAATCACACTGGCAAGGGCTGAACGTTGACTTCATATTGGCTTCATTAGCAACCGTTCACATTTTAACACCTATACCTCAAAGCACAGGAAAAAAGTCACGGATTGCAGCAGGGTATAGTTTTGTCTTCACATATGTGCCTTTGGCATCCTGGTTGGTACCAAAAAACTTCTCCCACTTAGACCTGCAAGTTAATTCATTGTGCTGAAGCAAGAGGCAAACCTGAGAGTGTTTGGACAGAGATCTGAATTTCCTCTATATTTATCAGATCTGTTTTTTTTTTTTTTCTTCTGTCTGACAGTTTCAGATAGTATCAGCTGCTTCCCATGCAAACAATTTTAAAATGAAGTCCACCTACAGTCACCTTTGTGACAGTGTTTCCAACATCCACAACAGTCACATGTGCCAGGCAGGTAGAGGAAAGGCTTAGAAAAAGCAGTTGTGAGAAAGATGAATTTAATATAATGCAGGTAGCTCTGCAGCAAAAAGTGTTTAATAAGCAGGCCAGTCATCCCTGCTTGCACGCAAGGAAGTTTTATCTTCTACTTATGAAAGAGAAATGAAAAAGTTGACCCTGATTCAGCAAAAACCACCGACTTGGGACTTGCACCCCCTCTGCAGCAGCCCCAGCTGCACTGGGGAGAGCGGTCATTTGTCCAGCACGTGTGTCTGGCTTATTTACATGAGGGGCAGGTGTCAATCTCTCGTCTTCTCGGCTGTCTGTAGCCGTGGTGCAGGTGGGAAGTTTCTGAGGGGCTTTCCTGGGAAGACCAGAAGAGCGTTAAACTCCTGAGTGCTGTGTGAGGCGAGAGGATCCCCCTGCCCGCAGCGGGGCAGCGAGGAGGGATGCAGGCACAGCACTGACTGGAGCATCTCTGTGCTGGCTGCATGCTCGGGCACGGGGAGGCCAGCGCAGCCGGAGGCAAAGGGAGATTCATCTGGAGAAGCTGGAGCTGGGAAAGATGCAGCTGCAGAAACCTGGCAGCATCTTAAATACACCCTGTGATCGGAGGTGACTTCTGCCTGGCAGTACAGCACGGGAGGCGGGTTTGTAGCAGCCGTTAAACACTTTTTATTCCTCAGTGGTTTTGCATCTCCCTTTGCTGGGCTGCCCACCACAGCTGTCACTAGCAACAGGTTTCTGCTAGGGAGATGCTCCTACCGCTCTTGCAGGCTTCCCCGTACCTTTCGCTTTGTAAGACCTGTGTCTCCCTGCAGCATTATAACGGCACCTTTCTGTCTTGCAGCTGTGGGGCCACGTTCACTGCCAAGCTCCTGTGTTGGAAGAAGTGGCTGAAATGCCTCCCAAAAGGTGACAGAGCTGCAGCTCTGGTGACAAACTGTTGACTGCTTCGGCACACGATGATGCAGGGTGTGGATCCCCTCTCTGTCAATCCTGCAACCGACTACAGTAAGGTCTGGTAACTTCTGGCAAAAAGCATGAGCAAAGCACATGAGCAGGACTTTAATTAACTCACCCCATAACAAAGCTCCTCCCCAGAGTGGACACGATTGTCTGGTAAGCGAAGCCTCACACACGGGCGCCAGGGCTGAACCTTTTTATTTAAGCACCGACCACCCGCGGACAACCTGGCTGCAGGACGCGCGAGGAACATGTTACCATGCCGAGGCTGAGCACGGATCTGGAGCACAACCATGATGAACAGTTCGACCTGCACTGAAACAGACCTCAAGCCCTACTACGCGATTACGTACACCTTCATCCTGATCCCTGGACTAATAGGGAACACATTAGCTTTATGGGTGTTCTATGGGTACATGAAAGAGACTAAAAGGGCTGTAATATTTATGATCAATTTAGCCATTGCGGATTTATCCCAGGTCTTGTCCTTGCCCCTGAGGATTTTCTACTACTTGACCGGGACGTGGGAATTTGGAGGAGGTCTCTGCATGTTTTGCTTCTACCTGAAGTACGTCAATATGTATGCAAGCATCTACTTCTTGGTTTGCATCAGCGTAAGACGATATTTGTTTCTTATGCACCCATTCAAATTCAGCGACTGCAAGCGCATCTGTGATGTGTATATCAGCATCCTTGGGTGGGTCGTGGTCTGTGTTGGCTGTTTGCCTTTCCCCCTTCTCAGACTTCACCAGGATGCAAAAAACACCTGTTTTGTGGATCTCCCCGTAAAGGAAGTTGATCTTCCCATCTCCATCGTGATGATGACCATAGGTGAATTGTTGGGGTTTGTAACACCCCTACTCATCATCGTATACTGCTCGTGGAAGACTATCTTATCACTAAAAGAAAAAAATTCTGCTTCACATGACCTTGGGGAGAAAAAAAAGGCTTTAAAGATGATTCTCACCTGCGCTCTGGTATTTCTGATTTGCTTTGCACCTTATCATATCAGCTTTCCACTGGATTTCTTTGTCAAAACCAAAAAGATTAAAAACGGGTGTGTCCAGAAGGTGATCTCAGTGTTTCATGTTGTAGCTTTGTGCCTCGCCAGCCTGAACTCCTGCGTGGACCCAGTCATTTACTACTTTACTACAGATGAGTTCAGGAGACGCCTTTCCAGGCAGGATCTGCAAGACAGCATTCAGCTCCACCACCTCAGTTACGTGAGGAAGCACTCCAGAGATGAGCTCAGGGAGGACACCATGGACTGCTAACACTGGCCTTCCTCCAGCAGTTGCCAGGACTTCAAGTGTTCACTGGATTTGTGGGTTTGGCTCAATTTTTTTCCCCCAGGACACCGAGAGCAATGACTTAGATGAGCTTCTGCTGATTTCAGTGCAGGCTGGAGAAAAACAAAGAACTCCCCCCCAAAAACAAAACCTGACCAAAAATACATTAAAACTTTGGCTGCAAATTTTCTCTGAACATAAGTAACACTGTGTAATTCCCACAGGCACTGTACCTAAGTGGGGCAGCCAGGAGGAGGTAGCTTTGGTGTAGGAGGAGGACACGGACCCATGGTGAGAGGCGATGCTGTGTCCCATTGTCACAGGTGGGGACATTAAGTGGCCGTGTACTGGTCACGCATCCTGGCTGCAGCAAAAGGCGGCAAAAATTCTGGAGTCTTGCTATGCAGAAAGAATTTGATCATAAAAATTAGTATTATAGACATGGTATTATACATTTCTGAAACAACAGACAATCAAGCAGTGGATCTATGGAGCGCCCAGAGCTTGCCTCAAGCCATGGTGACCACAGAGCGAGGAGCGTGAGGTGGCCCCAAAGGACTTGCTGCTTCAATAACTACCCAAGCCTCCATTCTGGGGTGTAGCAAATGACACACCCCCAAATCACAAAGTCACTGAAGCATCCAGACACTATTTTTCTGCCATCGGTTCCCATTTCTGGCTCAAAAGCCACACGGTTTCAGGCTGTATCGCTGCCTCGGATAAGCTTTAACACGAGGCTGTGCTTCCAGGGGCTTTATCCAGGCTAGACATCCACCGAGGCTTTCGGGTCCTCGTTTCAACAGAGATGGGGCAAATTATTGCCCTTTCACTAATAACTGACCCTGTGCCATCACACCTACTTTTGATTAACAGCAGCGTAATTAAAACACAGCCTGAGGAACCAAACCTTTCTGAAGTTTACTGTAATGGGAACTCACTATAAGCCACAGTCAAAGGTGCCACCCAACAGGCTCTGAAAGACTTTTAAGAAAGGCTAAAATGTGGATTTATTTTTTTTTTAATAATAATTTCTCTAAAATCAGACAACAGAAAGCTTTGGGCTTGACTGGTACTTCATTTGCACCTTCTTGAAAAATTTATTTTTCTGTGAACATTTGAAGCGTTACATTTTGAAATGTAAAAATACTGTGATGGTATTAGTTTTTATTTAATGCAAATGTTGTTTTATAGATTTAATTTATAAAAAATATATATATTTTGTAGAAAAATGATGTGAATCTCAGAGAGTGTTGGAACACAGAAAGATTTTTTTTCTTTCTAAAACCCCTTTTATATAATAAAACAAAACTCCACCACCTCACCCCTGCAGGAGTCTGAGCCAGTGTGTCTCTACCCAGAGCATGTTGGCTGAGTAAGCACCGCTAATTCACGGAAAACACAAAGCACATGGTACTTTGTTCACAGCAACGAAAAAATATTTGGGTTTTTTATTTCTTGTTGTATATGATAAAAACATCCTTTTTTTAAAAAAAAGTAAATGCCCTTCTTGGCCCATTCTCCCCTCCGTAGCCGCCTGCATCACCAATACACGCTTAGAGGGACTCAGAATCACAGTCACTGGGGTTGGAAAAGACCTTTAAGATCATCAAGCCCAACACGGACCGATGCGTGGCAGCACTTGGGTTGCTGATGCCTCTTGAGCACCTGAAGAACTTTTTTGATGCCTTTTCAAAATTGTATTAACCTCCTCCTTGCGCTGGGGAGAAATGCAAAACCTGGCTTGCAAAGGGCCGAAACGCACTGCTGCAAACTGCAGCTGCTCACCTGCCCCACGGGAGATTTGCCAAGACACCCTGAATTCCTGTCGCTGAAGGCCAGCACCGTCCCAAGCCCATCACCATCCCTTCTGGCCACTGTCCCCTGTACCCAGCCGTGTAGGAGGGGACGAGGATGGCCCTGTTCAACCCCCCCCAGCTACTTTTAGCTTCCAAGGGGAGAAGATGTTACAAAACGCAGTGTCAGAAGTTCAAAAATTGTTCAATTAGACAAACTTCATCAACTCAAGTTTTCCCACCTAGAAAACCCCGTGGGCACACCCCGAGCCGTGTCCCCTGCTGCCACAGCGATGCCGTTTATTCACACTAGCATTAACAGTCCCTTTTTAAGGCAGGCAGGTGTAACAGTCGTGGCAGCTGACACCAGCCCAGTTCGGGGGGGGGGGGGGGGACCTGCCTGCCCTCCCCCTGCCTCGGCACCTCTGTTCCAGGTGGGATTTGCTTGGGCCACACTCTCCAGTGCAGAGGTCTCACAAGCCCTCGGCTGACGTTGCCATGGACATCTGGAGAATCAAGATGTTCCTTAGATCTACAGAAGGTGTATTTTCGTGCCCTGTTGATGGCCTGGGATCCGTAACACCAGCCCCTGCTCCAGCCCCAGAGCAATCACGCGCCAGCAAAGAGATGCTCTCCTGCATTTCTGCCACCCAAGCAAGCCTCAGGTGGGGACGGCACTGGCACACGGGAGGTGTGGAGAAGCCAGCCAGCCACCGCAGCAGCAGGCAGCAGTGCTGTTGGATTGCGTCCTGCCCAGCTTCAGGCTGTGTGCGAGGCAAGATCCATTCCTCACCTGGACTTTCTCAGCTCTGCCTGCAGTTCTCCATCAGCCAAATGCTGATACTCCCACAGAAATCTTTGCTCCAGAAAGCCTTCTGAGTAATAAATCTGGTCTGCAGCACTGGACTGGGAGCCTGGATGACAGTGTAACTGAGAGCAAAAAAACCCCAAACATCCCCTTTATTCTGCATGAAGTATTTCCTCTGGCTGCTCAAGCAGCACCTCTCCCCGACAGGGTTTTAATGCCGAGCAGCAGAGCACTGAGGTCTCTGCCAACAACCTCGCCAGGTGGACTTTGTGCTGAAGTGACAAGTGGCTTTCTGACTCACACAGAGTTACGTTTAATTTGTGCTAGGCCAAAAGAAAATTTATTGTGCCAACAGCGCAGACCCAGGGAAGGTCTCAGGGCATTCTGAGGACCTTAAGCTGTTCAGAAACAGCATCAAGGTTTTTTGGAACGCCTTATTCAATAGCTGAAACAAGGCAAATGAGGCTGACACAGCTCTGGTTGGAAGCAGAGCTCTCGGCCTGTTTCCAAACACCCTGCATCGCAGCCCCCTCTTTCCATCGACTCCCACACAGTTGCGCGCTGCTGAACCCACAACAGCTGCAGATGATTTCATCACACCTCGGGTGCCGCTTCTCACAGCTTCCTTTGTGTCACTGTCATCATGAGAAGAAACACGATGGGGAGTTTTTCTTTCTTTTTTTTTTCTTTTTTTTTTTTTTTTAACAGGTTGAGACTTGAAACCGTACTTGCAAGTGAAGGCTGCTATGGCTGCAGGAGAGGACGTGCCTGCCCCTCTTCCCGTTCTCCTTTTTACACCATCACAAGATGGTTCTGCGGAGCCAGGTCAGAGACCACCGAAGTGACTCGCTTGCTGGTGATGGTGGGCTTGGGAAGAGCATCGAAAAGCTGGGCTGTGGGCAGCAGTCCTGCCCGGGCACCGCTGTCTTCAGCTGCTGGTCGTGGGGCAGCTGCACTGAAAGCATCGCTCTCCAGAGCCACCAACAACTTCTCCAACTGCTTGACCAACACACACCTGAACCCACGGATCCCTGAAGCCTAGCGGCAACGGATTCCCTATTTAAATTATATGTGCATTGCTTGGAAACATATTGCTGTCACTTTGAGCTGGCCACCTGATAACATCTTTTGGTGTCCCTTCCTCCCATACCGGCAACCGGTTCCCTTTTCACCTCCTCTGCACGAGGTCTCGCCCGCGCTCAGGACCCCCAGCCACCCCCAGCCCCCGTGGCTGCCAGGTGGGCGCAGGGCAGTGGGCGCAGGGCCAGGGGCTGATGGCCACGGCACAGGTCCTCCAACATTTCCAGCGTCCTCTTCACCCCCTCTGCCATCACCAGCCACTGCCCGTAACTCAAAAGATCTCCTTTCTGTGTGAAAAAGGCCGATTTACAGTTCCTCTTACTTAAGCAGAGATTTCTTCACCCCTTTACACATCTTTTATCAGCACTAGATTTTATTTGCTATTTTGTCATCTCGTTGCTCAATGTCCTGAGAAGACTCCCCATTTCTCTGTAGCCGCTGTTAGATTTTACTGCTCCAGTTAAGGCTGCACCAGCAGGAAACTTTGTGACAATTTATACTTCACTGTTTACTTCCTTTTTCACTTTGCTGTTAAGAGGCCAAAGATTAGTATCACCCCCAGCATTACAAAACCAGCTCACCGGCCACGAACGCACAGAGCATCACGCACAGCACTGCTGAACGCCACTCCTCACACCTCAGTAACTGAAGAAAAAAACCACCGCAGCAACTGACCCAGATACAAATCAACCTCATCCAGTACAAAAACACAGGACGGGTTTTTAACAGTTCGGCATCTCCTGGATCTCTCTGGGAGGAGCGTACCCTGGTTCTAAAACACGGGGAAGGGGTAAGGCTGTCACTGCCCCTCCCTGTAAGTACAGCCCTTGTCTAAGAAGGAAGGAACATGGTTAAAACGCCTCCTTAATTTAAGCAGGGATTTGAATCCCTGTTTCCCCTTGCTAGGAAAACACCCTTGGCTAGTCTGTACGAGGATGCTCCTCCATCAAAGCTGTGGGAGGAAAAAAGAAAAGCTCGCAGCCCGGCAGTCTGGTCCTGGGTATGGGGAACAGACACGAACATGACTTCTGGTGGTTAGTGCCGTCTCCTCAAAGGGGAACACCTAGGTACTTGTTCCTGCTTCCATTTCTATTTCTGTACCTTACGTCAAACCAACAGGGGATTCACTCCGTAAACACCACCGGCTGCTGGCAGGGCTTCGGGGGGGGTGGTGGTGGTGGGTGTTTGGTGGCAGTTAGCACTCCACTTTAAGGGACCTCCATCCTGTCCACGCATGGGTGATGACTGATCAACAGCTACCTCTAAGAAAGCAAGTCTGGCAACATGCCCAGATGTTCCCAGAGCCCATTTCAGCCTGAGTTAGACCTCAAAAAAAGGTTCTTGGTCCAGTCAGAGACAGTGCTCTGCCTGGGCTTACAGACAGGTGCCAACATAAAGCTAAAGCAAGGGGGAAAATGAAGCCTCTTGGAGGTGTAGGTACCTCTGTGGTCAGCAAGTAGCTGAGCTACAATTGTCAAGATTGTAATTTTTGATGCCAGTTTGCTCAAGTTTCCTTCCACCCACTCATTTTTTCCACCTAAACCTAGAATTCAGGGGGAAAAGAAAAGAAAGAAAGAAAAAAAAAAAAGAGAAAACCCAGAACAACCATCAATGGTAGGATGAACATAAGCGATGTAACCAGTTGCCATAACGTATTGTGAAAACTAACAATCCTCTTAAGTCATCTGCCTACCCATTTTCCCAGTGGGCTCAACAGTGATGTGAAGAAGGGAGCATCCTGGCAGGGCTCCAGCTAAGTGAAGGTGATGGTTTTTACCAACCGCAACGTGCAGCCACCAGCAGTCTGCTCCGAGCCCCCCATGGGCAGCTTCAACTCCCTGCTCGCCCTCCCAGGAGTCCCGAGGCAAAATACCTGTTTTAGTTTTTAACCCACCCAAACTCTTGTCTTGGCTGACTAATCTGACTTTCTCTAATCAGCTGTCAGCCTCTTTATCAGTCCTGTGATTCAGAGCCATACTCCTGCACAAGCTCCACTATTACATGACATTTATTGATATTTAAAGAAATTGCTAAGTCCTTGTGGTCAGACAGAGGTTTGTGCAGCTAGAGAGAAAGTTCCCAGGAGACCTATGTAAAACAGAAGCTAAAACTCATGTGGCTTTGAGTTTCTTGTTTAATGAGAGGCTTTTTATTTAAGTGATTTAATGCTACATCCCAGCCTGCTCCTGCTGGTTAACAGTCGATAAAACCCAGAGCAGCACCACCATGAACTCAAAGACAACAGCAGCAGCACCACTGCCCATGCCAGCGTGCTGCTGTTCCTGCAAGTTCCTTCACTCAGAGTTCCTCCCCCCGGGCTCACGGGCCCTCGACTGACCCAGCCCAGGTATCTCCACTGGGACATCAAAACTCTGGTGGCATCTGCCTCTAAAGCTCTTTGCTGCTTCCCGGTCCAGCAAATCTCCTGTGGGTCCAGGATCTCCTACAGCAGCCACCAGCCTGGGACAGGGCCAGGTTCTCCCTGCAGGGCAGCCAAGGAGGTATGTACCCTCCAGCCCCGCGTTGCGTTATTGTACTTAAAGAAAGCCACGGGCTGTGACAGGCTCCAGGGGACAAGCTGGTCACAGGACGGGACTGTCCTTTGAAACACTGCCACAAATTCCAGGAAAACTCTTACAATCAAGCAAGTCGAGCAGTTCCCTTTTACTGGTAAAAGGGATGTGGCACTGTCCCCACCAGGAGCAGATCCTTGGCCCCTGGGTGCTCTCCCTGCCGGGGCCAGAGGCACCGCACTGCACTTCTGCCCATCGCACAGAGGGATGCAACTGCCAGAGCTGCCATGGATGGGGAAGCAGGATGGTTTGGTGCGGGGCAAATAACCCCACTACTCACCGGGATGCAGCTGAACAACTGCCTCCCTTCCCACTGGTGCACAACCCTTTGCAGCCGTGTAACACGGGCAGTGCTGCAGAGCGCTTATTTTTAAGGTCTTCTCCCACTACCCAAGAGCTCTTTGTTTGGCAGCTGGTCCAGCAGGCTCCTAAGCCTTACGTTTAGGAATAATTATAAAAAGAAATTAATAAAAACCCACAAGTTCAGCATAAGGGAAGACTGTTTCTAGAAATCAAAATCCCTTTGGAGAAGCACCTGCCGCCCAGGCAGCACTGCCAGCACCCACCACTGCAGCACGACACTAAAGCCAACCTGACACCAAACCGGTCAGGTATTTAGAAGCTGAAAAGAAATAAAAACCCTGACTGTAAACTATAGAAATAAGCGGGCTGAATATGGCACACGAGCACTGAACTAAGCACAGAAATCCACAATTCAAGCCCTGCTGATGACACTGCTGCTGATGGGTTTTGCCCTCAGATGTCTGTTGTGCTCAGGCACAGCCACACACTTCTGAAGCTTACTCTGAGTCACAGCTGGCAACTGGAAGGTGTCCCTGCGCTGGCTCAAGGCCAGGGCTACGGCCAGCCCTGGGCCAGCACACGCACAGGCTCCGCACAGCTCAGTGCCAAGCCTTCAGCAGCTTGCAGTTCGTGTTTGCAAGGGCCTCACGAGGGTGCACGGGCCTCCATTTGCATCGGACAAAGTAGCCCTCGGTAGGGTCCCGGTGGGGGACCACAACACTGCCCGCTCAAACGCAAAAGGACGAATGCAAAAACAACACTGCAAGGCTGAGATTTTACAGCTTCGATGAACGTGCCCATGCTCCTCAGTGGAAGAGGCACAACCAGCATGACCTCCTCTACACGGAGTGGTGTGCGACGGCAGCACGGCAAACCAGGTCCCCTCCAACCATCTCCCCTGAGAGGGGATGGGGGCCCAACCTCACAGCACAGGCACCAGCTCGCTCAAACATCAGTGTTCTGTTGCAGATGCCAGCTCTGCAGCAAGGTCTCCTCTTTCCTTTGGAGCACTAGAGTTTTTTGGCAAGCATTTTTTGTTTGGTGGGTTTTTTTTAAAAAAAAACTAAATGAAAACACAGAAGAGAAAGAAAATCAAATGATGCTGAGAAAGCAAAAAGAAAGGTTTTGCAGAGGGAAACCATTAGATCCATTAAGAAACAAGAGATACTGTAAGTCTGCAGAAAGATAAACGCACGTATCCAGTGTATCTGCAGATTGGATATTTATAAAAGAAACACAAAAGTTGTTGAGATCTGGAGCTCACTTTTTTCTCCTACACTCAAGGCATCCAGCCAGGAACTTCCTTGTCCCTCCAGTTACTATCAGTCATTTCCCTATTGAAAATCAAGGGTCTCAACCTACAGTGAAAACAGGCCCTCAGAAATCCACCAGCAGTCAGCAGACCTCGGTGCAAGCTCTCCTCAACCCACGCACACTTTACTTCCCAGCCACCCCCAGCCAGCAAACCTTTAGCACACAAAACACTTTTCAGGCAACAGCAGACTGTGTCTTTGGCACATCATCCCTGCTCCCCAGCCACCCCCCGATTCAGCGGTGGTTTGTGAAGGGTCAGGAGCAGTGACACAGGCTCTGACAAGAGCAGGAAGAACTCAGACATCAAGGAAAGCGGCTCATGCTGCAGCACAGATGTACCAGATAAGCAGAAACGCTTTCATTTCTTTTCAGACTCCAAAGTTATGTGAAAAGCCAGCAGTTACAGCTCAGCTCAAAACCACTGAAGCGCTGTTGCTTCATTTGCCTGAAAGTCTGGTTGCCCCCTCCCCCTGTTTTTTTTTGTTTTTTTTACTGTGATGTGAGGAGGCAAAGACATCACTGCTTCCAAGTTCACCCCAGGCCATAAGGCACCCTGGCAAGGGCAGGCTGGCCTGAATGGTGGCTGCTACACCCCTGCTCTTCTTCTAAGCACTGAGTAGCGAAAGGGGCTCAGAACATAAGATGACAAAGCAGCTACGACCTCCAAGCGCCAAGGAACCAGACACTGAATTACTTATCATCAGAAGTGCACAATTCCCACTGACATGGCCATCCCACAGGACCAGAAAACCCCACACTTCCCTCCCAAGGGATTTTTTGATCATCAAATGGAAACTGTATGTTTCTCTACCCACGGATCTATTCTTGATTAATCCCACATGCCGGCGCTCTCACTCCACAGTAAAAGCACTTGGCTCCACTCCAGCAAAGGATCAGGTTTGTAGGAAGGAAGCTCCTCGTTCCAGAACTGGGTGTCCACACACAGGCTTAACCCAGAATAGCTTCAGCCACCACCAAGCCCTAAAATGGCACAGCTCAGGAGACCCCGAACGCTGCTCCAACAGGCACACAGCATCTACATCCACGGTCACAACAACTTTTAAGACTGCAAATTCACATTTGTTGATGCGGAACTCAGAGGTGCTACAGCACAAAAAGAGAGAAAATACGCTTAAGTAAACAAAATAGTTGAACTATAAGAAATAATTTCCCTTGGAGGTGGAGTACTAGGTGGAGAGACTTTAATAATTCTCTGGATGGGCAACACACCCATTCATATTGCCTAGGTAATATCACAAATATCTACACATAATGAAGAAATAATTTTAATGAAATAACGTGACTGTAATTACACATATTATAATTATTTTGGTTGCAGTTTCAAAGCTCTAATCAGCACCAGCACTTAGCCTCTATGCCATAGCTGGCAGCCAAGCTATCCCCCACGTGGCTCTGAACTAGGACAGCCAAAGCAGCTTCAACCCTTCCAAGCCAGACCTCAAACTCAGCCTTCCTGGAGTGGCCACTCGGCCCCACGGCTAGCTACCGTGCCACCACGGAGGCTTCCTGGACTGCACTGCATTTATCTGGCCCTACAAATGTTCTCTTCTGTTCTAGGAGACTATTTATTTATTTATTTATTTTTAGTTTGGGGCATGTCTGGAGAACACAAGACAAAATGCAACAGTCGGGGAAGTGGTAAGTAAAACGGAAGAGGCTGTCTCTAGTTAAACATCATCATGTTTTCTTTCCTTTCTAGCCTTCCCAAGTACTTCAGAGAAGACCAAGAAACAAAAGCATTAACCTAGAGAATCTACAGCTGGCAGCTGCTTGGTTGTTGAGGAGGGGACTGTCTGATTCAGCCCACCCTGCTGCCAGCAGCGCTGAAGCAACTGGGGAAGAACGAATCCCAAACACAGGAGAATGATTTAAAAATAGTAAAGAAGAATTTTTCTCAGGGAAACTCTGAGCTGATTTCAGTGCTCTGATATTTCTCCCACCACTCACCATAAAGCCTGTTGGGCCCATCTGTATTTTTGGGAGCTTTCCCTGCAATACCAAAAACTAATGTAGCCCACAGCAGTCAGTCCAGCCTTGCTGAAGCCCTAGCAGGCTCTTCGTCCTCCAGGCACCTGCACATACACTGTGACTGTTGCTGTGGGTGTGAGGTGAGAATTTTTCCACTACCGTACTTAGTGTGGCTGTGCTGCAACACCGCATAGCATAGAGTTGAGCTTACTGTGAAAAATGTCTCACTGAGACAAGCAGTTTATCAAGCCTGAGGTACTAAAGCTCTGTTTCACACCAGGTTAAGGCCTCAGTATGTCTTTCAAAGCTCTCCAGACTGTCCCCATTTTTTCAGCCCTGGATCTTCACCTCAAGGTATTCATATATGCAAACAACAGTTTAATTCCTATAAATTTTTACAAAGTCAGGCTGGGGAAAACTTTAAAGTTCTAGTGTAGACTAGCACCTAGTGTAGTGGAAGCATCCGTCACACACCCATCGCCACCAGCAGCCCACACCTCACCAGCCACCCTCAGACAAAGCAATCAGGTTTCTGCCAAGGTCAACAGCATCTCCTCCAAGGAACAAATTCAAGTTTGTTCTTAATTGTGACTTTTCTCAGGTGTCTTTCAGATCAGAGTACTTAAAACTTGAAAAAGCCTCACAGTGTAATGCTGGAAGAGCAATCATCCAAAGGACTGGATTGTCAGCTTCACATTCATAGAGGTATTTAAAACTTACATCTAAATAGACTGTCAGAAACACGACCTGCAAGCTAGCCTGAAGGTAACTTGTCAGTAAGCAAGGGCACAGGTACTGCCAGTTGTCCTGTGCACAATGGCTGCTTTTGCAGTAAACACACACCTAAACAGAAGCTGCTATGGCAAATAAGTTTGCATTTGCATATTGGTGGTGATATCCCTTCAGCTACCACACCCATGTTTGAAGCACAGTCTTACTCAGATATTTAAAACTGTAACCTGTGTAAAACTCTATTATTATAAAAGTGTTCTTTGCTATATATAAAAACTAAGCAAAGACACTAAAGACCACCCCAGAAGCTTTCATCAAACCATTTTTAGGTGTAATTTTGGCAGAATACCTGAAAACTTGTATGTTACAATAAATACACCTAGCTTTTGTCAGTTACACACACTTTACATCCCAGCGCTTGCTGCCTGTGCCATCTACTGGCGCACAGGACTCTGCTGACTCACCCTCTCTGTTGCTTCCTACAGACCAGCCGAACACAGGGGCTACTCACACTGACAGACAGCATTAGCAGATCCTGGGAATGCCAGCTGTTTTCATAGCAGCAACCTAACAACTGCAATCCTTCGATTTGGATGCCTGCCCCCGCCCCCAGCACAGAATGGTTATGAACAGATAGTAAGTCTAACATACTGCACGCACAACTGAAACTTCAGCTACTTTCTCAACGCAAGAGCACCAAGCAGGTAAGAACAATCTGTTCCTCCGCATATCCTGGCATACTGCCTAGAACATCTAATAAGCTCTTAAGGAACTGACTTCATTTCTTTTAAAATCTTTTACCAGACAAAGGTAAAGCTGAAACAGTTTCTCTGTCTGGTGAGAGCCACCTAGTGCACAGTCACTCAAAGCTGTAAGGAAGAATTTCTATTTTTTTGTTTTGTTTTCAATAAAGTCAAACCTCAGTGCTGCAAGCAGATGCTTCTTGCTCTCTGCAGCTAATACATTTCCAAACCCTTCCACTCAGGACTACCAAAACAAACAAGAGAGGCAACCCACCCCGTTTATCCTCTGACAATCCAGAGGAGGAAGCCACCACAACGGTAACTTGCCCAAGCACACAGCAAGCCTGGAGCAGAAGCTTGTCAGTGCAGCTACTTCCCCTGTAACACATACCTGCTACATTAAAGCTTATCTGACTCCCAGGGACACTAATTAGAGCTTTCTACAGCATTCTGTTACAGTACATTTAAGCATATAATGAAATATTCTCCTACGCTTACTATTTTAGAATCAAGCAGACCAAAGCTCTAGTTCCAGGACACATCTTCCGCATTGCCACACGCCGTGGGAGAAGAGTTGCATTAGGTACAAAGACAAGGCAGCAAAACCCCTGCTGCCCCGGAGCTGTGGTCTACTCTTTTCCTCTGCAGAGCTCCATAAACAAAGAGTAGCTGCTTTCAGTCCTACAGTCACTTCTCACTCCCTAGTTCTTAGCACAGAAAGCCTGCTTACTATTTTACTTCCAGTTGTATACCCAAATTACTTTCCAGGAAAGCCAGGAAGGTTCAGTACACACTTTAGCTCTTTGAGCAACCAGTCACGGAAGTAGCACCACAGCGCTCTCACAGCTCCGAGCTTAAAGCACAGCAAAGCTTGCAGGTAAGCACTGAAAGGTATTACACCAAGATGTTGATTAACCCTCCAGTCCCTTGGTCTATTATGATATGTTAAAAAAGATTTCTCTTTGACACTGCAATAAATACACTAAGACAAGCAAACCTGTAATCACCAGCCTCATCAACACCAATATTCAAACAGCTAAATTGCCGAATGCATCCCTCCTTTGCCATACCACAACTGACACCACCCACCTGCAGAAGTCTGCTCAGTGGATTCAGTTTACAGCACTAGACATCACCAAGAATTGCCCCTTGGGGGATCAAGTTCAAGGCGAGGTCTCTTTTCTTCCTCTGTTCCCCAAGTTTGTTTTGCACCACAAAGCATTTCCACAGGAAAAGGAAATCTGGCTTCACAAGCTAGGAAAGAGGTATGGGTAAGTGGGAAGAGCACTGTGTGCTGCCCCAGGCCCATAACCATCACATCCCTCCCGTGGACCATACACCAGCATACTGCACTCTTCCCTCCGAGCGTCATGAAGTCACACAAATGCCAGAGTTTTAGAGAAACATTTATTATAGGGTTGCAGAATTTATACCAATATAAAGTCCCTTATTAAAACTCTCAAGTTCAACTGCAGGACACTAACTCTTCATTATCTTTATACTGCAGCTTTCAAAAAAAAAAAGAACAATGCTCCGACTGCAGTAGTAATGCTACTTGCTCATAAAAAGTTGATCTGAACAGTTTATATAAGCCAGAGTAGTTTAAGTTTACAACTACAGTCACATTCACAAGTGAGCTATACCAGAACAGGTTCCTGAAATCGAAGTTAGATTAAACCAATTCTTAACCAAAAATACTGACAAGCTTTAAGAGCAACTCTATCTGAATCTTAACAACTAAATACCACAAAACCAAACAAAGGTAGAAGAATTAAACGTAAGCTCGGGGAAGGTTCCAAATATACATACGAATTCAATACAGTAATTGCACAAAATGAAATAGGGTAGTGTTAAAGGTTTATGATCACTGAGGTTGGATTTTACATGCTTCACACATGGTAGTTAAAATAAAGCTTAATGATACACATCAGAATATGGGTTTGTTTTTTTTAGGCAGGATACGGAGTGCAGAGCTATTCTACAGAACTACACAAGATGTGCAAACCACAGATTATTAATATTAATCATTCTGTGAAAGTTAATGTGAACAGAACTGGTTCCAGCCAAGGAATTGGTTAACATTTTTATATATATATTTTTCTGCCATTCCCAGATTACACTAAATCAAACACATTCAACAGCTAAACTGGTATTAACCTTCTAAAAAAAAACCCACAAACAAACTTTACTCAAATTTAAGTTTTACATGAGACAACTAAAAAGTTATACCAAGGATCAAAGAAAGCTGAAATGGTGACTTTGTCTTTTGAAATACAAGCAGTACACAGAAAATGCGTAAGGCTTTTGATTATCACTGCACATGTTAATTTAAGAAGTCGATATCTAACGCTCAGACTTCTCAATGAAGGTGTGCACTAGTCACCTCCCATCCAACACCCTTCACTGTTGACAGATCTTTGTTTCAACAACGAAAGAGTTTTCAAAGTGTCTGATGGAATGACAGTTCTCCACTGAACGTTTCTGCAGACCTGGGGACGAGAGAAGATGAGAACCTAAGTAAAGCAGATCTGTAACCCAGCAGCAAGCATTCACAGGTTTTGTAGCACTACGAATACTACGAATTTGTAGCAGCAAGATACCATCATTCAGTACAGTGTTTCTACAGCCATGAACTGCCACCAGCACTTGACACCAGTTTGTTGTCTATCAAAAAGCATCCCTCATTTCCACAGTGGTAACAACAAGAGGGGGGGCCACATACATCACAGAGGACAAAGCAAGCAAGCACTTTTCTCTGTTATCCCCAGCTACCATTTCAGCTATAGACAGTGTCAAAGAGATCATTTATGGCAGTTTCTCATAGCCCTCCCTAAACCACAAAGAAAAAGAAAAGCAAAGCAGATTGAAATTACAGGGAAAGAGAATAAAAACTCAGAAAGGGTGCAGAAAACTCCCCATCCTTCTAGTTCTTTATCAGCACTTCCCTGCACCCAGTGTTAACACAGGGTATGCTTCTATAGAGCAGTCTTCACCTTGATGAGATGTGAGGACTTGCCACTCAACCAATGATCTCACTGAAGTTTCTTAATAGTGTTAAGTGATTTTCTCTATTTTGGGACATGCCAGCATTGGCCTTGACACAGGCAGTTCACCTGTATCAGCTGTGAATCTTTACTAGATTTACCAGAATATAGTAGTCCTGCCATCAAAGACAAGCTGCTCAACTAAAGCACTTCAAAATACAACCACCAGAGAAGACAGATTTACAGCTTAAGTAGAAAATTGTTCTAAGCAAGCAAGAGAAGCTATACACTGAAGCCTAGAGCCACTAGCTCTTAAACCAAACCCAGCACAGCACTACTTTAGTTTATGAACACTTAAATACAGGCCGTCTTTCAGCTCACCTCAATCTTAATGTCTGTAAACCCTGAGAAGCCTGCAATGGCTATTTAACTGGGTACATAATTCAACAGCCAGGACAACCTGTCCTGTTCCTCACACATTCAGTTACAACTCCAGGGAACTGCTGCAGAACCTGAGGTCAGTTTGATCCAACAGATGAACCCATGAACTCTACGAAATCTGAAAGCCAGTACAGCACCAGCTAAATGAGAAGACTTCTCCACAGCAGTTACACAAGTTTAGCCATTTTAGTCTCATTATGGGTGCACGGCTTGTTCACACTATAAGACAGACATGCTAGAAATTTGACCTGGAAGGCAAGACAAGCCTTGTCCCTGCACAATTTTCTCCTCAGCAGCAGTCTTCCATTTGACTAGACTTCCTGTCCCCCATCCCTGCCAAGGGCAAACAAGGTCAGTTACAGAACTGAAACTGTACCAAGCAGCATTACTCATTTACCAGAACCCTTCTGTGCAAGTATTCTGTATAAGTCTTCTACTATGCAGCAAAGATGTCAACAACGTGCTACAGCAGGATGATTTAAGGAAACATCATAAAGACCCTTGGCAGGATTGTCTGTAGGCTATGGTCTTTCAGTCACAGCAGCATTCAACTGAGATTTGTTCACAAAAGCATCTTCACATCAGCTAAGGGACACATGCCTCCCCCTCCCATAAAGGGAACATTTACTGTTTCTTCATGTGCCCTGCACCGCACAGGAAGAGCTTTATGCTCCCACATACACAGCCTTCCATGTAGCAACAGCATGTAGGCACTGGCAAACAGCAGATGCAACTCCTGATGCTGCAAACTTGTAACTCGGCAGAGGAAACTCTTGCCTAAGAACTTTGCAGGAAAACCAGAGCAGAAAGTTCTGACAAACCAAACATTTGCAGTTCTGAAAGGCTGCAATGCACAAAGGATTAGTTTGCTATGTGTCTGGTGACAGCAACAAACCATGGAGTGCTTTGAGATCTACAGTGAACTAAAATTCAAAGCATCAGATTTCTGTACTGCAGGCTGTCTCCTTCCAGCATGTCAAACCACAGACACCTCAAAATTTAGTTCTTTTCACAGCATGACAGGGAGGTGACACAAGGAGACAGGCAAGAAAGAAACAGAGCTCAGAAGTTCCTGTGAAGTGTTATTGTTCTTTTAGAGAGGAAGTCTGGGATGTCCAGAGCCAGCAGTTCAACTCTGTTTTTCTCCATAGCAAGTGAGCCAGAAGACAATTCTTTTACTTGGTGCTCCTGTAACCCAGTTTTAGATATAACAGACTAAGGTGCACCTACAGAGACTCATATTATCAGATGGAATATATGAATTTTTGTGCCAAACTAACTTACAACTTCAGCCAAAAGATGGAACAGAAATAGGTTTAAGGTCAAATTTGGTTTGGGCACATAACCTCCAATTCAGTAAGTGAAACTCTCTCAGCATGTTTGAATGAGACTTCAGATACATACTTGAAAGTAGAGGAAAACACCCATCAGTTCTATGGGTAGTCCCAGCTCACATAGAGCACTCAAATTTCCAAGTCTAAAAACTCCCAAGGTTTAAAGTATTTACCCTTTCCCTACGCAAACAATAGACTCATTTTTTTACTGAATGGAACTTACCCGTTATCTGGTCTCTGCGCTGAAGTCTGAAGGTCTCTTTCCCAACACAGAGTTGGTAGATGAAGATGCCCAAATCAGACACATTATCTATCTCCTCTGTAACCACCATTTCTTCACGGACTAGGTAAGTCTGAGGCAAGTAAGAGCCAGTCTAAAAGAGAAAAGACCTTGAGACACAGTATTCTGCTAACAACGGGCAAACATCACCACATTTTTCTGCTTTGGAAGGGCTTCAGGCACTAGATTACAGCTTTACTTCTTTTTAATATTAAAGATATGCTAGTTGTCAACAGCTGCATACCAGAGAAGTTAAAAACTGACAAAGGCTATTTCAAACAGTTGCAGCTACAGCCAAACAAAGCACAGTTAACCTCAACACTGCTCGCCTCACATGAATCAAACAAACAGAACCCGCTCAAGTTTATTCGACAGCAACAGAAAGTCTGCAGTTAAAAGAGCAGAACAAGTATTATGAGTTTCCATGTTTGAAGCAGTGTATTTCTAATAAAAATAAAGCAGTGCAACCTACAGAAGTTAAATCTTCACCAGATGATCAGAGCACTACTGAAACAAGTTCCCACCTCTCATGGCCACTTCCTAAAAATAGGAGCAAGGGACACACTTAAAGCTCATCTTCATAAAGCTAGAAAAAAAATAATGAAACAAGCTAAACTTGGTCAGGTGGCCTCTAGCACTAAGTGTAGAGGAGCCAATGACATTTTTGAGAAGTACATTTGGCACACAATAGCTCAGTATTGCATTTAATTTGGAGTAGCAGCAAGCTCTATCAACTTGACCCACAAATCATCTTGGAAAAACACAAGTTTTAGTTACTGAAGAGTCAAAATGCTTGCAGTGAGCTCATAAGTACAGTGCCAATAAAACAGAAGAACAAGTTTGCATTGTTCTTTTCATTAAAACTCTCATGGGGCAAGCGAGCTTTCTGGTAGTAACTTTCAGGTTTAGGCTTTCAATGATATTTGGAACTTTATCAAATTCCTTTGTAATAGCTAAATTTAACCTTATTTGCTAGTTGCTTTCAGCTTTCATAAAGCTAGGTATTAATAAGAGCATTAAGCATGAATCTACTCACCATAATACACACTGACAGCTGGCCTTAACCTCAGTACAGTGACTGAGCCAGGGGGATTATGTACTTTGATGGCAAGAGGACTGTTCTAGCAAGAGACTGTAGTTCAGGAGCAACACCCAGCATTCTTATCAAAAGTGATCCTGTCAGCATAACTAAACAGTAAGGTTTCTACATACCGCCAGTTTTGCGAAGAGATCCATCAGATTTCTCGGTGGCATAACTATGGATGTGTTCAGCGGAATCACATAGCAGTTACCCAGTTGCAAGTCAAGATATGCTGTCAAAAGCTATTCAGAAAACAAGATTTCAATTAATTGTGGCCCTGGATTATTAAAACACAGTTCTACAAGGACTAAGGAGGGAGCTCAAAAAGCTGCAGATGATGCGCTGCTACTATTGAGGTGGTGCATTCAGGAACCATCTAGTGCAAGAACTTAGCTATTCCCACTTTTGCAAACATACTGGTTGTAGCTATGGTTTGCAAAAGGACTTTTGTACAGAAGTGAGCGCCGACTATAAAAGCTGTTTATCATAATTTTTGTATTAATACAGAGAAAGTTTTTGGGAGTACGCCCTCATCACTAAAGAAGTGCAGTTAAGCACTGTGCAAACAAAAGGTATCCAGTTGCTGATAAACAAACATTCCCTGTAAATAGTTCTTCAGAAAAAGTATTAGTCTCCATAAAGTCATGTCAGCATTGCTACAAAGTCTCTGCAGTTCTTGCCCTAAAATTATCAACATATCTACTTGTTTTCTTACGACTTTGCACAGCACTTTGGCAGAATCAACCGAAGTTCTTAATTTGCCTTATCCTTATATACAGCCAAGTTTCTTCAAGATGCCACAAATTAAAGCTGCAAATACTGTGACCACAGGTAGCACAGCTGGGCTGCGTGGCATTCCATGTCATTAAAGGCAGCAAGTACACAAGTTAGTTATAGCATCTGTGCCATGATTGTATCTGCATTGCTAAGGTTTGCTTTACTAACAACCTACCAGAGGTTTTACAGCTGACTAAGGATAACTGCTAATACTATTGACTTTTTCATTAAAGTTGCATCAAATTAAAACCATCCTCTCATCTTTGCTTTAGAGAAACTATATGCAACTAAAACAGCATGTTAAAGTTCTAGGTTTCAGCCACTTGAAATGATTCTTCAATTCACTTATCCAAGGTCCGCACTTGTTTGGAATTCCACATTTCCCTGTAACGGTTTGGCAGAATCTTACAACCGAATCCTCAGTTTCCCCGTTTCTTAACTCACATTTACAGTGGTCTCCTACCCTCGCTTCCATTTACATATGATTCTTGATCTGATAGCAAGTGTCACTTCCAGATGTCCTACAGGCAACAACATTTAAAGCTGCCTAGTCCGAGATGTGATGTTCTGAGAAACAATCCAATTAAGAGTCACTATGGGAATGATCCTCCAACATTCTTGTAACCAACCTCCCTTGCAGAAGTGTACTGTTACAGAGTTAGAAGGGTCAGATTTGCCATGCTTAAAGCCATTCTAAAAGAGAAACTTGCACTCACAGTAAGCTTTAAAGGTCTCAAGAATGAAAACCCTGGAGCTGTTACAGTTACCACTTGCTCCACAATTTTCCATGGAGCATACTCACCCTATCAAAGTCATGAACGATCGCTGCTGGATCACTGTCTGAGAACTTTGGAACGGGCACATCAATGATGGCTATGTTATCATCTTCTCGAATGTCAGCTTCTTCAGCAATAGGGAGGAAATAAGGTTCTACCGCACGATCACGGTTTTCCTTCTCAAAGTAACACATCTCACCACGGTACACCTTATGCTGAAAGCAAGAGCAAGGCCAGTTATTTTTACAGCAAACGTTGCTTTCAAACTGTATTTCTAACACTTATGCTATGACGAAGCATAGGTGTGTCACAGCTACAGCTTTTATAAAGGACATAGTCTTCATGTCCCAGTTACCACTGTAATAGAAAACCTTCCGTAATCTATTTATAATTAGACTTTTTTTATTCAGTGATGCTTGAAGAAAAAAAGAACTTTCACATTACCTTAGGCATGAAGTACTTGTAGATGCAAGCTCCACCGACAACAACTCCTGCCAAGATGAATGCTAGACCCAGCAGAGTCAACAGACATCTTCCAGACGAATTTTCACCCCTACGTGTGGCAACTTCTGGATCCTTTGAATAAAGGGGGATAGAACTTAGAAAGTGTAACCGCTCTGAATTTAAAACAAGTTATCTACTGCTTCACTTTGACCTACCATCTTACAATTCTCACCGCATGCCTAGAAGAAATGTATGTTAAGCATCACATAGTAAGAAAACACTTACATGAAATACTACTGCATCATATTAAGACGAGCTTTCAAACAGCACTGAAATAGGGTATTTTCTTAGAGGATGCTTTCTAGACAAATCCTTACCCAGAAACTATTAGAGGTGTAAGAAATTTTAGTAACTAACGAAAGAGAACAGTGCTGCAGCTGCAATATAGCACAAGGAAAGCAAGATGTGTAGAACAAGGTCATTTTAAGGTACACACTGTTTTCACACCTCTTCTCAAAAGCCTATTTCCTATCCTCCTCTTGCTATCAGATGGATTAAGCTAATACTTTTCCTTAGGAACCAGACTAACAGCAGAAGCTAAGGTTCAACTCTATTAGCTGGGGAACACACATCTGACAGGAGTCAAACATTCAGACTGTAGAACTTGTAATATGCACAAGTGAAGCCCACTATGAAAGAGGGCCACTTACCAGCTTAAATGCAGCCAAACAAAAACAGGTCCCTGCAACACATCCTACCTTTCAGCTTCAAAATACTCTTTCTTCCATGCAAGTCCCTGGGAAGTTTTGTTTCTAGCAGTCTGAAGCATATCTTTTTATTTCAGTGACTTGTTCCCCACCCCCCCAGTGTTCTCTCAGACAGAAGACCACATCCAAAGGAAACTACCATCACCATCATGTAACATGGTGACAAGCTGTGTAATACCAAACGCAAAGCTAGTGGTGATGTCCGAATGGCAAATTTAACACTCTTAGTTTTCAGTACTTTTCCAGGCTTCCAGGTAAAAGGCTCACACAAGCCAAGTTGAGAGGAGAACAGCAGATGTACTGTCTAATACTGAACAATTAAGAGACATTTCCTTTGGGCAAACACACATTGGGTTTAGGTCTTTCCTAAAAGACACTCTCCTCTCTCCACCCACCCACCCCACCCCCAAAAAAAAATATCAAACCACAAAAGTTTAAATCTAGTAGCTTCCATGGCCTGCCTTTATTTGGGTCCTACCATTTGCACTCCTGTAGAACACAATATATTTAAGCAACCTGTGATCACAACAAGCTACAGTATTATTATGAGGCTGTACATATTTCTGTGCTCAGCAAGGTATCAGTATAAAAGTCAAACACATCAGCTATGCATGTACTGAAACAAAACCCAAGCTGTTTTGCGAGAGTCAATACTCCTACATTCCACTCTTGCATCCTCCAAACAGAAAAATGTTCGTTCAGCAAGACATAAACCACTACAACTAGTTAGTTACGCATTTGTAAAAAAAAAAAACAAAACACAGAACCACCCGCCCCCCCAGGTTCAAGTCAGAATTATGCCACATTTATATGCCATTATGTGAAAACAATCAGAGTTAACTGGCTTTTAAGACCAAGACTCTCACCATATTCTGCCACCTTCATCTACACCTTTTAGTAACTTACTCATCCAGCCTATGATTACTTGATGACAAGTCTGCAGCAGGTTTTAGCACTACAGACATCCTAGTGCTTGGCTGATGTCGACATGTAATTAGCTATACTTGCACTACACCTATTTCAAACAATGTAAAGGTATTTATCATATTAAGCAGCAATGTAGGCAGCCTGAATCCAAGAAGAAAGAGTTGACAGAGCTGATAAGAGAACACAATACCAAGACTTTGCTCCAGTAGGTTACAAAGCCTCTGCTCAAAAATAATAAATCATAAAAAAACCTGCAAAGAAAAGGCAGCTCCAAGCTGTGCAGTAACAAGTAAAGCAAACCAGGAGGTAAGGGAGGAAACGAAAAATCACTTGTGTTAACATCTGCAGCTAGCTCAAGAGACCGTGTTGACACAGTCAGCTCTAAAAAATCTGCAGAGAGAGTATTCTGCAAGCTCAAGTGTTCTGTGCAGATATTCTAGGGGACTTTTATTGTGCTGTCTAAGCCAACGTTAGCCATTAAGCTTGTTTGTTCTGCACAAATACTCCAGCAAAAGGAGACATTAACATGCAATAGAACAAGTTTGTCTTGGAGTAAAATTGTGAACTTTGTTTACATGCAACTCTAAACCCCAGGATTGGAGTGAAAAGTTACTAAAAAGTCATGTACACGTGCAAACACAGAGAATACTGTAACAGGTATAACAAAACAGCACCAGCAAGCTTCTAAATTGAGAAAAGCAGCTATCATGAAGAGAAGGGTGTAAGCATACATTAAAACTATTATGCTCAGAACTTGCATGGTAAAGGGCCAGTAAAAATATGTATTACTGCCTCAGGAGTAGCTGATTAGTTTGTCCTACAAGAAACTAGCCAGACTAATGACATTTTCAAAATACAAATTAGTCCTCCATCTACACTGTTTCCCTACTTTCTCTCCCTCCTTTGGATCTGGCAATTCAATGCTACAGTATTAATTGTGCACACATACAAGTCCTACAGCTCAAGAGAGTTCACTGAGCAATAACATCACTCTGCACCCCTTCTTTTAAACAGTGGCTATTTCAGGTGAGGCAGAGGCTCTGAAGGCTGGAGAGCAAGCTGCTTTCCAGATTACACCTTAGAAGGGAAAAAGAAAAAAAAGAAAAAAGACACTAGAGTCCAACACCACAAGTTTTGTTATTAGTGTTTTCTTTATTTTCTTTCACCCCGATTACAAACAAACTCAGCCCATTCTAGAGCTACCGATTTGTATACCTGGACGCTGATCTTCTTCCTCAAAGAACGTCAGCAGCTAAGTAAAACATCTTCAAAATAAAGTCTCCCACAGATTTGCAAAGTTCAATTAGAGTCACACAGCAGCTCATTAGGAAGGAAAAGCCAACCACAGGGTACGTGCCTGGGTTTCTATTTAAAACCCTTTATGGCAGGTTTCTTAATTTAAGCTCGACATACCAGAAGCCCAGACACCTCACCACAGTGCGGCTCTCCAGCTCACTGCCTACGAGGGTTTCAGAGCAGCAGCGGGCGGAGGACGAGCCCTAATCCCACCGTGTTTGGCCTGCAAGCCGCTGCTACGGCTGCCAACCTGCCCGCTGCTGAGGGGACGAGCTGCGCCGAGGGCTCGGCGCTTCCCCCGCGCCTCCCCCCGGCAGGGAGCCGAGCCCCGGGGCTGGCCTGGGCGCCGGGTTCCCCCCGCCTGCGAGCTACGAAGGTTTAAAACCCCGTCAGGAAGCACGGCCCTGGCACGGGCCCAGCTGGAGATAACCAGCTGGGCCTGCCCGCTGCCGCTCCGGGGCCGCCAGGCCACCCCGCCGCTCAGCACCGCCCGGGGCCGGCCGAGCCGCAGCCGGGCCGGGAAAACGGCTGTGGTGAGGTAACCGCAAACCGCTGCGGCAGCGCGACGCGTCCCGGCGCTCTCAGGCCCGCAGCGCCCGGCAGCCCCTCACGGCGGCGGCCCCAAGGTGAGCGACACCCCCCCCGCCCCCCCCCACCACCACACACACACACACACACG
The DNA here is from genome assembly GCF_015220075.1 of Falco rusticolus. Lineage (NCBI taxonomy): Eukaryota > Metazoa > Chordata > Aves > Falconiformes > Falconidae > Falco > Falco rusticolus. The sequence continues at coordinate 22,108,956 of NC_051200.1, read as the reverse complement.
CACGCACGCACGCCCCAGCCCCGGGACAGACCGCAGAGCGGCCGCCCCACGCTGGAAGGCTGCCCCAGCGCCGCAGGGAGCGGTGCGGCGGCCGCCAGGCGCCCCAGAGGCACAGCGGGCTGCCGGCTGCCCTCCCCCGGCCCGCAGCCGCTGCGAGAAGATGGCGGCGGCTTCCACCCCCTCCTTCCCCCCACCACACACACACCGCCGTCCCTCCGCCCCGCTCCTCCCGCCGCGCCCCGGCAGCGGCGAGACCGCGCTGCCCGCACCTTGTCGGCCACCAGCGCCTCGGTCGCCTCCTTCTTCGGCTCGTCCTTCTGGGCGAAGGGGGAGTTAAAGGCGATCTTCACCATGGCGCCGCTCCTGCGTGCCGCCGCCGCCCCGCTGAAGAGCCTCCGGCCGGCGGGGGCGGGGTGCGCCGAGCTGGCCCCGCCCCGCCAAGCCCCGCCCCCCGGCAAGGGCCGGGCGCGCCCCCTGGCTGCCAGGCGCCTCACAGCCCCGCCGCGCCTGCGCAGAGCTTCCCGCGCCGGGCAGCAGGGCACAGGCTAGGCGGCTCCTCAGCCTTATAACCTCCTGCTTCCCCTCAGAAAGTGCTGCTAAATCAGAAATTTGATGATGCCCAGGCGCCATTGGGGCAGGCAGGGTGCTTGACTCCGAAAGGGAGATGTGCCATTCAGGGTGACTGAAACGGCCTTTTCTCCTCATATTTCTGTGGAGGATGGCACCCTGCAAGAGATGATGGGGCTCTTAGGGCACTCAGGGGTGTGACTGGCCAGGGATGGCCACTGCCTGTCCTCAGCGCTCTGGCCGAGCCCACCGTGCCAGCCCCTCACACAGGCCTCGCTGCAGTGGCCTTCCCTCTCACGGAACTTTCTAGAAACTCTGTGGGTGTCCCTGTTAGGGGCTAGGTGGCTCTGCGGCCGCATGGGGAGCTTCACTGGCAAGAGCAGGGGCTTAAAAGACCTGCATCCTCAAAACCTCCCTGAAAACGGGGGAGAGGCCTGCTGTGGCGTGGGGAGGGCAAGGCGGGGAGGGCCCGCAGGGGCAGGAGGCAGCGTCTGCTGCACGTTGCTCGGGCCTGCCCCCACAGCAGCCGCCTGCTTGCCTTTACGCTTTGTGCACTATTTGTGCAGACAATTATACGTACTTCTAATACTTTGTATTTTACTCAGGGAGGTCAGCCCTGGTGAAAAGGAGGTGTCTCTGGACCACGTCAGTGTGGCACAGGGACACAGATATTTCTAGCCAAGCTACCTCCCTTCTCTTATGAAATATGGCCTGAGGGATCTTCAGCATCCAAGGAGACAGAGAAGGCCTCACCTTTCATTCAGGGTTTCCAAAGTGGGAGAAATAGAAAAGGCTTCAAGTATTAGACTGTCCGAAACGATCTTCTTCCTATGGATGGAAGTCTGTGTCCATCTCACTGGAATTTGACTTCACGATGCTAGAAAGAAATCTGGTTCGAATCTGGGGCCTACACCATCGAACTCTTCCTCACAGGCAGCTGTAATTAAACAGAACTGAACGCTATGCAAATATTGCAATGAGTAATTCTTCTAAGTGTAAACAAAACACAGTGTGTATTCCAGCATTCAAAGCATGTTCCTGTTTTTCCCCAGATGCAATATCACTGTTATTTCCTTTCAAGATCATAGGTTTGATATTGCTCCCTTTCGTGTTAATAAGAATTCTGACTTTGACTTCAGTCAGAGAAGAGCGAAATCTTTTATGTCTATTTAACCTGACTTTGTCTAGTAAGAGAAAACACTTTTACCTCATTTTACCAAGAAACCAACAAAAAATTAATTTTCGTATTTCCTAGCTTTAACATGTTAGGAGTAAGTTAGGCCATACTCTCATCAAAGTCCCTGAAACACAGATTTAAAAACAGATTAAGTTCTCTGTATGGCCACTGCAATACCTGTACTCTATAACTTGGCAGTTTATAAATTATGTAAATAATTTTCAGTATCTTAATCTAGTATAATTACTTCGTGCTTAAACAAATTGACTTTCTCTTCCAACTACCTTTACTTGAAAAAGAATAGAAATAAAACCAAAATAGACCCTTGCTGTTTATCAAGACTAGTGTTTGTACATCCTGGCTTGCTCACTGTCTATGTTCTGTGATCTGCTGCAAGGGTTGGACACACCCTGAAATACTGTACTCAGATAAACATTAAAAAATGTAAGGTTTTTTTACATTTGTCTGCACTTTCTGAATTTGCAAAACTGGAACTCTCATAAGATTTGTCAGGTTTTTTGTTGGTTTTTTTTTTTTTTTTGAGGGGGGGATATATTTCTATTTGTGGCACCTGAGACAATCATTTTTCTTAACATGTTTAAAACTTACTTAAAATGTGCAGTGTCTAGGAGAAAGTAATTCCAGCATCATCAAACAATTTCTCCTAACCTTACACACCTGACAATAACTGTCAATTCAGTCAGAAACTGCTCCTTCTGAATAAAGCTCCTCCTCCAATAGTCTGACTGCGTTTTGTAGGGCGGTCGCAATCTGAAGGACCAGGTCTAGGAAAGCAAATTCCATTCTGAGATGCGTAGACATAAGGAAATTCAGATTTGTTTACCATCCTGAAGCTGTCAGGCAGTACAGCTTAATAAGTATTAGAGATCTCCATGGGTGACTCCACCACTTCACCTATAAAATGATTTTGCATCAGCCTCTTGGTACTGGCCCAGTTTTCTTTCAGACTTTTGCAATGTTGGCTACACTTTAGGCCTGAAAATCTCAAGACGTTCTAACAAGTAATATCACGTATTCTTTTGGATTCCATAATATTTCCAGTTTTCCTTTCTACTAAAATATCCTGGGTTTAGTTTACTGGTATTTATTCTGTGGTCATCTTTATCACCTTGAAAGGCAAGAGATTATCCCCTTATCCTTAATTATCCTTTTAATGCTTCTGGTGTTTGTAATGTTCAGAAAAGACTGCTTAAAAATTTAACAAATACATGGACTAGATTGTCTTTGAGACTGGAGGAATTTGGCCAGAAAAAAGAATGAGGTGGTGTGCCATAGCGGCTATGATTGTTACCTTTAAGTTTACTCACAAAGAGGAGTGAACTGTATTTCTTAAAAGTGACATTAAACACTGACACCTCCCTTTTTAGTGGGAGAGATGATGTAAGTAGCCCAGACAGTCTAAGAATATTAAAGAACAAGGTTTGTAAGGTGAGGTGGCATCTTTTACTGGACCAATCCTTGGTTCAGCGGATAATGCCACCTGAAGAACCCTTTTGAGCAGTTCTGCCCAGTATTAACACTATTTTTACTGTGCAGAAATTTTGTAACTTCTCTAATATACTTTAAAAAAACCTCAAACTTTAAAATACGTTCACGTTTATTCTCTCTTCTCCTCTTGTGTGTGCCAGGAGAATACTTCCTTACCTTTTGGGAATAATATGATATTTGTCCTAGATTGTAAAGTATTCTCAGACTTTGAAGTAGAAGGTACTATGTACGTGCATAATCTTCAGTCGTGTCTATTGTTCTAGTTCAAACAAAGCTGCGATCCAGAGGGCTACAGTCTGGCAAGACACGTAAGCACACACTTTGCATTTCGGCGGTCCCTCACAGCTTAATGTTAAGCATGTTAAGTTTTTTGTTAGACCTGAATCCCCGCACAGAGTTCCTGCACATAGTTAAGTCCTAAATGCTTTTGCTGCGCATTGCACAAGTCCGCAGGGAGGAGGGCTGTCCCGTGTGCACAGCCTTATACATGCACAAAGCATTGCGCAGCTGAGCCCCAGACCAGGCTCAAGGTAGTGCTTGTAAAGAAACAATAACTAATACATGTAATTAATAATGGCTTTAAACATACACTATATCTGTCAATTGAATCGTTTTATGAGTAGCATATTTACTGAAAGAAGGACAACACATGGTAAACAACAAGTACATCAATGTTGGACTGTTAAAAATGAAAGAGAAACTACAAACTTTCTCCTTGGTGAAAGGACCCCTTCTCTGAGTTTGAAGTTTTATGTTTATCCAGATGTCTCAAGTTCTACTTTTTGCCTCCAGTCCTTTCCCAGCTCTCTTGCTAAGAATTCCTCCTTCATCACCTCCTCAAGCTGTTTGCCCTCACTCTCCAGCTCCGACGCTGCCTCCGCTCCTTCTCTAACCAGTGACCCTGGGACCTCTTTTGCGTTTCTACCTTGCTCTTGTTGATAAGGGGTCTATCTGCGTTTCAGACTACGAAACTGTCATGCTGAGAGCTGCCAATATAAACTTTTGTCGAGGAAAGTTTTTTCCACTGGGTTGAGATGAATTTGGGCCCTTGACTTGACAGCAAGTGCCGTGTTAGCTCCACTGACTTCCCTTGCTGCCTGGCATGCCTTTTTTCTCTGCAGCATCATTAGGTTAATAGCTGTGGCAAAGCAAGTGCACGTTACTCACTTCTAATGATTGTCTTGTTAAAAAGTACTGTAAAAGGAATATTAGTTAAATGGAAAATAGCCTATTAACATTCTGGGGAAAGTCACGAGTCCATTTGCTCTGTAGTGACAAACTACAGAGAGATGTGGAAGTTATGAGCAGAAAAGGGAGCCTGAAGGAGAGGGAGATGAAGAGGTGATTGCCAATTCAGCCACAACACCAAAAGCACATCCTCTAATGGCTGTGCTCGGACCGATACTGAAGAGGACTCACTGCCCACACAGCCATTGCCTCACAGAACAGAATTCCACAAGAAATTCCAGTCCTCCAGAAAATCTGCCGAACAAGCAGCACACCCAGAGTGATCAGCAACCCCAAACAATTAAAGGGCCGAATTTGCCCCTGGTGTAACTGCAATGAGGCAAGCAGAATTACACCGGAGATATGTTAGGAACCAGAGTCTTGGCACGTCTGAAAAAGCATTGCTGAACACTGCTATTAGAGGAAAAATAATAAACACTCAAAGCTCAAACTGCCTTCTATTGAACCGACCAAATGCACATTTTTGGAGGCAGATTATCGTTTACCTTGGCACTGAGGGGTGTCATCTGGGGTTCCCCCTTTTTCCTTTCAGGCACGCTTCCCCCCAAAACCTCCCTCATGTAGAGCACGCCCCAGCAATTCTCGCCTGGCAAGGTGGGCTGGCCGAGGCCAGTGTGCTCTGCTGCCTGGTGGCACCATGCTGCTGTTGGGCTGCGGTAGGCGAGGGACCCCTGGACTGAGCAAGAGCCCTGGGCTGATTGAGGGCTGTTACTCGTTGGAAACCCTAAAGGGGAAAGTGCTGGTGTTAACCCCACCTGCCATCCTCGGCATTTTCTCTGTGTCCTAATCTCTACTCGCTAGTGAGAGTTGCGTGGTGGCATCTCAGCCAGCCTACTGGAATGCAGCGTGGCAGCAGCAGAGCCCACACCTACACCTGAGACCCAGCAGACGTTGCTGCAATGGCCAGCCTTTTCTCAAGGGCAGCAAAAGTACCCCGTGTTGACCATGCTCGTGACCACAGTCGTTGTTTGACTTAGTTTAACGATGAGCACAGACATGGGTACATCTTGTTTGGCTATGCTGTCTGAAACTGTGCTGAACTCGCCATGTGCTTGCCTACAAATGCAGTTAAGCCAGAGGTGTACGTGCACTGCGGCTGTGTGAAGATGTTCCCAGATCAACAGAGCTGTGTTGGCAGAGATCCCTAATGTGCTGTCAAAACTGTGCATTGACTGGTGTAGCTTGTTTGACTTGTTATGTGTGGGTTTACTTTGCAACGTGTTGATATGGCTGTGCACAGAAGGGCAGCTCCCTTCTGGCTTAATGAAAATAGTACCCATAGAGACGGTACTCCCAAACTACGTAAATGATTGCTGTGTAGGCACATCATCAGTTTAACATCGATGAAGTCTTCCAGCGAAGAAGCAATTCTGAATAAAGCCAAGGAAACAAGACCTCTGGTTTTGTCTGATTGTTTACATCCATGCATGTTGCATGCACACCAGTTGCATATTGAGTAGCTATATCTGTTAATGTGATATCAATAAAGGGTTTATATCTAGACAACATTCCAGCTGGAGACTTTTCTTATTTACAAGATGATGTAATTAGGTACCTAGTCTGAGCACTGCACTAAAAGGCTATAGAAGGTTTTGAAGCTGGGGTGTAAAACCACAGGTGAATCTTTCAAGGGCTTTAGCAGAGTTTTGTGAATCATAGACAGGTGTATCAGAACTGGAACTGAGAGTATCGGGTTAGTAAAAGAGCTATAATGCAATTACAGGGACACCTTTCCTGCAAATAGCACCCCCCTTTCTGTCACTTTTCTATCCAAATAAGAGCAAGTATATATTTCAGCTATCATAAAAATACAATTAATTTCTAAGAACTTTAAGGAATAATATATTTTATTATATCCCCTTACCTACTGCCCTTCAGTCCGTTAACATTAACAGAAATCAGCCTCGTACTTGCCTTTGAGTAAGGATGCATTGCCAATTTTTGCAGCCAGCTGCACTGTCCTTTTGCTTTCTTTTACCTAATGAAATAATATGAACTTTTGGAAAAGAAGCATTAGTGGAAAATGAACCTGCTTTCACCCTCATCTACTCCTACAAGCTTTTTTTTAGAATACAGATGTCCCTTTTCATCTCTGTCAAGCCTATACTGTCAAAAATAGAAATACCGCAGAACACCTGTCCTAACAGCAACCTGGAGTACAAATATTGTCAGTTAAAGAGATTTGTTGCTTTTTCTTCTGCAGATTGTTAGAGAAGTTGTGCAGGGGGGTGTAGATTTTCTGTTAAGTAGCAGGAGAGGCGATAGCGGTATCCTGTTGTGGTATGTATCTGTGAGCAAAGGGACTGCCAGCTCCAAGATGCAAAGCCTCAGCAACATTGCGGGGTCTGCTCCTGGGTGAAGATGAAGCCAGGTTCTGTAAGAGGCAGGCTGGGGAGCCCAGCTTGCCGTTCCTCTTTGCAGCGCAGGGAGGAAGAGGCTGGTGATTACACACATAAACACCCGCACACGTTTCCTCTTTACAGTGCAGAAAGAAAGAAACACGGTCACATGTACCCCCTCATACTGACACAAGCACATACTTACACAAAGTTTAATCTATATATTAAATACTGTGCTGTTAAAACAGACCCTAACAAAACTGTCTTTTTTTAAAAAATGTATTAATTTTGAGAAGACGGCTTTTGGTTTTAAGGGAAAGCAAATCTACTGTCTACACCATTTTTACAGACTACAGGTTTTGCTGTAGAAGGTGCTTTCGGTTCATATGGTAGATACCACATCATGATACGGGAAATAACTTGCAGTACTTTATTTTCCTGTTCCAGATATCTCTTCATACTGAGGAGACACCTGGTGATATTAGAAGTCTTTGATGGGACCTCATGTGACGCTATTCTTGAATGCATTGGCTCCCCAGCTGACAGCAGAGTGAGTAGCATTTGCCTTTTGAAGGAGTGGAATTAAGAAATCCCTGAAAAATGGTAGTTTTCTTCTATTGCCCTTTGGCATGAAGTCCCCCAGTTCAGAAATAAAGTCTTTTTAAAGAAAGCAATTGAGGGTACATTGAAATATCACCAAGGTAATGTTAAAGACATGCATTGGCCTGAATTTAAGATCACAGAAACATGGGAATGTTTGTTGGAAGAGAATTTTGTTGGGTTGTAGCCCAACCTCCTGCTCACAGCAGGACTATTACCAGCATTAGATAGGGTTTTGTGTAGCTGATTTTTGAAAAACAATAAGGCTGGAGACTCCTCAGCCTGGCTGGGTAACCTAGTCTAGTACAACACTATCTTCTTCTGATCCGCCCTGCCCCCCCCCCCCCCCCCCCCCCCCCCCCCCTCAAATGTCCAGCCTGTGTCTCCCGAGCCACAAGCAGTGGCCACTGCCCCTTGCTTCTGTCTTCTGGCACTGCTGACAGGAGTTTGGTTCTGACATTTCTGTAGCTGCCCTTCACATAGTTGTGTGCAGCCCCCGGGTCACCCTTTGGCCTCTTCTTCAGGCTGACAAGCCCAGCCCCAGCAGCTTCTCGCTGCAGGTCAGGTGCTCTGGGCCCCTGACCATTCTGGTATCTCTTCACTGGGTCCTCTCCAGTATCTCTGTGTCCTTGAGCTTCAGGAAGGTCCAGCACCTATTGCAGTGAAGCTGAATGCAGCCTCCAGGTCTCACTGAGTAGAAGGGGGTAATAGTTTTCCACATCCTACTGTAGCCTGGCATGTGGTCTGCCTTACTACAGATGAAGCACGCTGTTGGCTTACGTTCAGCCTGGCATCTGCCGTAATCCCCAGGTCCTTCCCAGCAGGGCTGCTCCTCACCCAGCAGCTTCCCAGCCCATACCAGGGCATGGGGTTTTCCTGCCCCACGTGTGGGACCTGGCACTTTTCCTGGCCGAACCATACGGGGTTTCTGCCAGCCCAGAGGTTACCCACATCCCTCTGGATGCGGCTCTACTGCTGTTCGCATCGGCCACTCCACCAGGCCCCCAGTAAACATGTCTAATCATCTGCTGCCTTTCACTGCATCATGTCGGTTCACAAATGCAACACTTACTGTGCTCATAACAGTCCTCCCCAGGGCCATTTCTGTCCCTTTGTCAAGGCTATTTAGGTGTTATATATTAATGTAACACATGCTTTAGTCACACCAGTCACTCAATAATGAGGTAAACAAGGAGGAATATCCAACTCAGCAATAATACCTTATCACTTTTACAGTGGACACACTTAACTAAGTAAAATGTTCTAGGTTTCTGGTCTGTATAATCGGTATTTAAAAAAAAATAAATCCACTGCATTATGGACTGGTTGGTATATTTGTACCCAAAGTCCTGTGTTGGGGTGCTGGTAGGATGCAGCTGTCAGCCAGAGCTCTGGGGATGAGTGGGAAGAGCTTTGGGACATGGAGGAAGGGTGGCTGTTCTAGCACCCAGCCCTGGAGTCGGGCACTGTGGGCTCTGCTCCTTGACTCCATTCCCATTTCTTTCATACCTTTCTTACCTCTAATGTTGTGGAGGGGGCCGTGTTCCCACTGCCCCATTCCCAACTCCTGGCTGGTCCTCTGCTATGCAGCAGAGTGTACACGATGAAGAGTTTCGAGGAATGCAATCCTTTTGTCCAAGTAAACAAATCTCTTTCCTTCTGAAATTTAGAAATTTCTTAACATTTTAGTCACTTTTTCTAAGTATCAATTGTTTTAGTGCTTGGACCCGTTTCTTGGAGGTGGCAATGCAGTCACCCTAAAGGAAGAACGATGCCAAAGTAGCAGGGTGTTTACTTCCATTTCTGTTAATGATTGCATCATAGAGAAACACAGTTCTTGTCAGTTATGATGCAACGTTTCATCTTTTGGTAATGCCCAGATAGATCAGGAACCAAATTATGGCACAGCTTCATGCAACATTAATCTTTAAATTTATCCCCAAATTTATTCCCAAATGTGTTGGGAATGCACAGGGGATCATTTTCCCAAAAGGCCTAAAGACTCTTTCCTTGGGGTTTCTAATAATTTCTAATATTTTGTAATAATTTCTAATTATTTCTAATTTCTAATAATAAAAAGGCAGAGCTGTTTCCACTGTTTGAAGCCTGCTGCTTTTGCTGCCATGTGAAGTGGTGCCCACATGCCTGCCATGTTCACTCAGAAAATCAGTTCAGTCTCAGCATTACTTGAGTTTCCCATGGGGTTGTCAGGAGAATGATGGCCTTATTGCTAGCTTATTTTATTCCACTTCTTCCCAAGTGAATATTCCCATTAATGAAGGACATGATCTCCCCTACTGTGTCCCCCTTACTCTGTTTCATATGCTGGAGGCCCAGAGATTGTGCCTCCTTGAATCCAAATTTAACCCTGTGACATATGTACATTGCCACTCTCCTAAAATTTAGCTACTTTCATTCGGCAGAGTTGGATTGGTGTTTTCTGATAGGAAAAGATGCCACTGAAATTAATGACAGCATTAGAAATTCTTCCACTTATGTCCTGTATAACCTACTGGGAATAATAAATACACAGAATATAACAAATAGATAAATCTTTGGAATTGCTTGCTGAGAGCATTGCTTCAGTTTCTTGGATGAGCTGCTTTTATACCTTAATTAGCAGAACTGTGTCTGGTTCATTTCAAGACATATTGAAAATTAATATTAGCTGAGGCCAGTTTCTGTTCAATTACTGTACTAAGAGGATAAGGTGCAGCCTCAGTCCTGGTTTCTGTCATGCAGACATTGGAAATGGTCATTCCACTGAAGACATTGCACAGATTGTTGTTTTGATAATGAAGTTGCTCATCGTGTTTTAATCAGCTGGAACAGCAAGGCAGGAGGGGCTGGGCAAGTGCTGGGCATGGGGAAGGGCTGGGGAGGCAAGAGGAACAAGTGGCACCAGAGGAAAAGTGGTTCAGGGCAGCACTAGGGGAAGGGGGAAGAGGGAAGGAAGTATTGCTATAACGTAAAATCCAGTGCTTTTGAAAATACTTTACCCTCCAGGTATCCATCCTGACCCTCTGTGCAAGTTATTGCAGCCATCTGGCAGCACTGGAGTGAGGGCAGTTTCGTAGCCCTGCTAATGCTAAGGAAGTGCATCCTCAGGGTGCTCAAGCTGAGCACATCCCTGCCTCCCCGAGCCCCTGCCCCCCCGAATGAAGCACTGACATTTGCAATTAGAAAACAGATAAAGGGAAAGAAATTATTTACAATGCCTGAAAGTGAAGGTTGTACAAGTACAACTGAGTACATTATTTACAGCTATTTTTGTCATGTAAGGAAGCTGGTACAAGAAACCACATGAAAGGGTGTTGGCTTTTCATCAAAAAAGACAAAGACCTCCCCGAGGGTGGAGCTCCCGAGAGAGGCATTGCCCAACGCTGGACCCACCGCCCGCGGGGCAGGGATGGCAGCTGCCTGCAGGACGCCTGCCTGATCCTGCCTCCGCAGCAGGGTGCCCAGCCCCTCGCAGCGTCACCGGGCTCCTGAGCCTGGGCTCTGGCTAGCGGTGGGCAGAGGACCATGGCGTATTCCATGTGAAATACTGGCAAAGTAAATTTGCTCGCCCCTTGGCAGGGTGACAGGCAGCAGACACCCAACTGTTCTGCTGAAAGGGTGTCAGCAGGCTGAGCTGCGGCGTGCCGGGAAGTTTGGAGCAGTGAAACCCAGGTTTGGGTTGACCGTGGCGGTGGATGGGCTGATCCAGCACCTCATTCCCTCCGCTCAGACAACTGCAAGCAGCTGAGGTTCAGGCCTTGGCTGCTCTGCTCTGACCTAGAGATAATGTGATGCTAAGGGTGAAATTCTGGAGAGAGACCATTGATCCATGAGCTGGACCATTTCTTTGGGATCCATGCACAAAAGGAGACAGAGAAATGAGGATGCCAAGAAGTCCACAGACACTTCGGTACTGTCCTCTGCTGCCTGGGGTCTGGCAGATAAGCTCTCTGAGACCGTGGGCAGCCATGTCCTCATCCTGCTCACCTTACCGAGGAGGACAGTCCCCACAAAACAAGCAGCACTGTTCTTTTACAGTGAGCCAAGCAAACCCTGGCTCTCAGCAAAGACCAGAGCAGGGGGGTTATACATCCCTTTATTATCTACTGAACAACATTTGCCACTGTGCCTTCCTCTCACTGAATTTAGACATTTCCTTGTCACTCCTGAATAGAAAAAGGCACGCAGAGAGCACAGTGAGCCTTATTGCCCCCCTGCCATCTGCTGAACTCTGAACTGGATTCAAAATTTGGCTCTCTCCTCCATCTCTTCTCCTTGCTGGCCCAAGTCCAGCACCAAGAGGTAGGGACCACTGGAGCTGGGCAACTATTGCTCTCAGGAGTAATGCCAAATACAGAATACTTTTTTTTCCTTCCCCTGTAAAAACCACTTTCAGAGACTTTTCTAGAGCTCAAATACCCTCAGAGAAAAATCCAAACCTCGCTTCTTTTCCCAGTTTTTCCACAGTAAATTCAACTAGAAAGGAGAAAACAACCCACCAGAAAAGCACTGTAAAAAACAAAAAGGCTAAAGGGAAGTGAAATCAAAAGAGAAATGAAATTTATACAACGAGGCTTTATATTTTGGGGAAGTGCCTGTTAACAAAAGTCAGGGAGGAAGATGCTACTGGGGCGGCTGACTCGCTGAAATTCTGTTGCTGATATCAAATGCTGGAACTCAGTAAAATATTTATGCTTATTATTTTCTATTGCCCTTTGGAAATCACTGTGGGATATAAAACTAGGGGCTTTTGCAGAAGTAAAATTGAACCAGAAGGTAAATGAGAAAAAAAATGCAAGCCTACTGCCTCCCAAATACCTGCCTTTTATCCCCACTCATGCCTCAGCATTTCCACAAAGTGCTCTTTCTTCTACCACCTCGCCCCCTCCCAGAATATCGCATGGTATTGGAGTATGATTTCTTATTGCAGAAGAAAAGCCGCATTGTTCGTCTTCCTCTACCGAGTTACGCCAGAGTGGCACCTATTTTGGCAGAGTCTTCGTCGTTTCCTCATATCTGACTAATAAGAGATGATGAAAAATATGATTCATTAAAAAAACACAGATAATAATCTCAGAGAATTAAACAGGCACCTTTAAATGTAACAATTTTCTTAAATCTCAAATCTCAAATGGTTTAATCTCAGGGCTCCATCTTGTGGCAATATAATGCCAATTCACTTATTGTGAAATTAGTATTCACCCTCCCTTAATTTCCGCCAGTTCTTCTGTAACCTCATGATGCTTTAACGCTGCGGACAGCTACATTGAGCCGAACCCAAGTGGGAACGGAAGGGCAGGCAGAGCCGGGCAGAGGGAATGTCTTGCTGTTTGCGTGATGTTAAAGCTGTATGCGGTTACATTAGGCACACATGCATTTCCTGAGCAACTCCCATAATCAGTGACAATGAAGTGGGCTGCTCGCTCACGTACATGATAAGTTCAATTTAATACCCTTGAAAGCCCAGAGCTGTAGGCAGAGTTGTGAAAGTTATGAAATATCCCGAGTATCCTGACTTTCTGAAAATCTGTGTCTAATATGATTGTGCCTGAGTGCATTTGTGTGAAAAAACCTCACAAAAACATAGGATTTGGCATTCAGTATTGGCTAGCGTCTCTTGGCTAGTCTTATTAAGTCCTTCATTTAGGATTGCATCAATGGTGTAAAGCAGAGCAAAATTGTTATGACTATGAATGATTTTTGATCAGTTAGCAGAGTTTCTGATTAAAAAGCTGTTTTACAAGGGGGAAGATGTAACCTGCCAGCGATGCACTGCAGCCCAGTCAGGTTGGGCAATCACCTTGCTCACACCCAGGGCCATTTGGCTACTCTCTCTGCTGTTAAACTGCTGTGTCATTTCTTAAAAACACTGTCCCTGCTGCCTGCCGTGGTCCCTTGGCAGGGAGCAGGAGCTGGGCAGCCCTGCCTTCACCCGATAAAGCATGGGCTTTCCGTTGGTTGGGCGGGCAGGGAGGAAGGAGGACGTGTGCTTTATCTTCCTTCCTCCAGCACTGTGTGGGAGTGCACTTTTTTTTTTTTTTCAATATTTTTTCCCCCCCTAAATATAAATGAAGGCTGGGTTTTAGCGTGCAGGAGCTGGCGAGCTTCCAGGAGCACACCCTAGGCTCCCACCCCAGCCAGCCAGTGAGCCCTGGGACCTCTGGCTGTGCCACGTGGGAGGTGAGGGTGCAGCTCCTGGACTGGCTGTCCCGGCTGCTAGTTTTATCCTGGTAAAATTATTATTTCTTATTTATTTCTTATATATTTATATCTTATACATTTATTATTTCTCTTTCATGATGCAGGGAGCAAGGCATCGTCTCCCAAATAATATCTTGGGTACCCATGTTGGATATCTCACAGCTTCTGGCATGGTTACGGGCTGAGCACAAACTCCCAGACCCTCCAGCCTTCCTATGCCCACCCAAAGGGGTACAGGCAGCTTCTGCCTTTGCTAAACAGGTGGAGAACTATTGCAGTTTGGGGTGGGGGGGTGGGTGGTAATTGTACTGATTCAGAAGCATTTAACAAATTGAAATGTCATTCTGCTCTATGCCTTTTTATTTTTTCCTGTTCCAGCTACAATGTCAAGTAACTAATGAATGCAACATGATGCGGTATTAGGTTTAAAGCAGTATTTTCCTGTTGCTGTTCCTTACATGTTGGTCACACCCTTAATGATCTTCATAGGAAATATTTACTTTGAGGAGTTTGGTTCTAAGTATGCCAAGTGATCAAAACCAGGCAAGGCATGGTTTGCTCTCATATGACTTCAGTTTTTCCTGGAAAGAAATGGGAACAAAATAAAAATCTTACTTTCAAAATTAATGCAAATCAGCTTGAAAATCATCTTTTCCCAATAAATGAACACTCTGTTCTTTCTCAGGCAATCCAATATTAACTTTTATGGGAATAGAAACTCAAGGAAGAATAAATACTGGGGAAAAGTGAGGTCTGTAATGGTGGTGCTGGTAGTGTCTGGCAAGTGTTAATGCATAGTGTACATACGAGTGTTGTATGTATATCCTTGCAGCTACCAGTTTCGAGCTGTTCTGAAACTGGGATCTTGATGCTGAGAAGGGAGAAATAAACATCCATGCAAAGCTTTCTTCTTAGTGCAGTCCCCAGTTTAATATCCTCAAGTCTTTTTAAGTAAGCAAAGATGCAGCAGCCTCATACATCGGATATTGCTCAAGGTGGAAAATTGCCCCACTGCTTCTTATTACTCCTATTGCCTCACCCAGATTTGTTACAGACTGAATTTCAAAGAAAACCATGCCCACGTGAAGGTATATGTGTAATACCTTTACATTTTTTTACATTTACAATGTAAATACAGATTTACATTGCTGTGCGATGTAGCCTCTGTGTGCTGTAGAGACCAAAGGCATGTGATTTTGTCAGGCCAAAAATTTCTACCCATGGCAAACCCTTGATGCTGCGTGGCCTGGGGAGTGGGGATGACTCCTTCATCACTCTGTCATCAGTCTGCGGCTAAACAGTGACAGAAATGCTTGGACAATTTTTCTGTTACTTTATTTGGATGTTTTTCTTTACAAGTCTTGGTTTATTATGCCTAGTACCTTGCTAACCCTAAGTCAAACATGCAAGAGTAGGGATTGCCATAAGAAATCTCTTAGAAACAATCTACACTGACTTTTTTATTTTTACACTAAAAAATGTCAATGTCAAGGTTTAATAACTGGCACGAGGAGCGGGGGCCATGCACAGCTCACATTACTGACACAGCTCAGCTGGCACCGCTTTCCAGATCCGCAGGCCTTGCCCAGGTGTCCTGGCACAGGCAGGGAAGGGGTGGCGCAGAGCTGCTCGTCTAAAACCACTATGGGTCTGGGGGCTTTCCCAAGTGTTTTTTTTTAAACTTTTTTTGGTCCCTATGCCCAGATCCCAAGGTCTTTCCTTTGAAGCCCACCTTGCTGTTGCATACCACACATGCACATTTACACAGCTAGGCGCAGCACAGCACCTCTCCTGGCTCACCTGCCAAAAAGAGACACAGATTTTGGCCATGTGAGGAAAAACCCTGTCTTTTTTTATCCTGGAAATACTGCATACACTATTCTGTTTGGGTCATTGCTCAGCATCTGTGCATAAATGTTCAACAATTTTTTTAAAAAAAACAAAGGAAATCCTTACGCAAAAATAAATAAAAAAAAGGCCTGCATCACTGTGGGCTTATGTTCAAGAGAATTGTATTGGTAAACTAAACTATAAAGCATGGATGTTTTAGTTATTCCAGCCTAAGAGCTACGAATTTGAAACTGCAGAGTTAAGGTTAGACATGACAAAGTAAGAAACAACTGAGTTGCCAGAAAATCCTTTGAATGCTTCGTGGTACTGTCATCAGCAGGGAAACCACCTTGTGTATCTTCAGGATCATCTTAGCAGCTTTATGCCATGCAACTGGAAAGGACCAGAGGGGTGAGAGGGTCGGCACGGCTCGTGCAGTTTTGGGGTCTCTCGGAGCACCTGGGGTGCTCAGATCCCAGCTTGCTCCAGCCATGCAGATCACATTGCACCATGAGGGTGCCACCCCTACTCTTACAGCTAACCTGCAGGCACCATTAAAAAAGATGTAATGTTACTACTTTGTGGTGATTTTGGAGTAGAGGTCTCAGCCCTTAGAGTTTTCCCACTCTGTCAGCCTGCTCTGTCTTGTGTTTTCTTGTGGGAATATTGGATAAAACTCTTTTGAGCTAAACCTGCAGCACTGCAGCGCCTTTCTTTCCTGTTAGCACAGTCTCCTGTGCTCACACATTTGTTCCCTACAGATATGCCAGGCAGAACTCACAGTCTTGTCCAGACAACTGCCCTAAAGGCAGGCAAGCATGCCATGCATGTGCATATACACTTGCAAAGTATTGTTTACATCACTTTTTGCAACTTTTTAGGCAGTCATGGCAGTGGCTTGGCTCTCTGGGGTGGCTGCGCAGAGGGATGTGTGCGTGTGCCAAAGAAGCGTGGGTACCTCTGGCCTTTCCCAGCCCGTAAAATATATGGGCTATTGCTTAAAAACCTTTAATGATGCTTAATTAGCTTCTAAATTCCCAACATTTAATTCAGATGCTAATGTTTCTTTGCTGTCGTGGTATCTGGTAACAGGTAAGACATGGATTAATCCCACCTAGGGCTGCTGCAGGTGATGCTGGGGGTGAGAGGGGAGGGCTCAGAGGAAGCCAGAGGAGCAACCACGGTGCCCTCGCAGGGTGAGGGTGGCCGTTGCCTGTCCTGGGAGGTGAGAACTTGGGTTTTCTCTTGGTGTCCTTGGCACTATCTCATTCACCCTCCAGCTTGGTAGGAAAACTCATTGAACAAGGGGTCGCAGTATTGACTCTACTTTGGGGAATGAGCGAGCTTTAAATGGTACTTCTCGGTTACAACTTACTATTTGTATGTTATTTATAAATAATCAATAAAGCCATGCAGTTAAACACGATAACAGAAATTGTGTAAGGACAGCAAGCATTGAGTTTTGGTTTCCACCAGCGTACTGGAACGTGCTTCTCCCAGCAGCTCATGAAGAACTTTGCTCCTTCTGCCTCCACAGCACATCAGCTCGACTGAGACAGGTTGATCTTTGTCTTTGCTGCTGAATAATGAGGCAAGGAATGTGTTCAAGCTGTTGAGTAAACCACCATCATCTGTAAGAGATTTCCCATCCTTGTGCCTTAATGGTCAGGACAAGTCTTTATGGGCTGGTCTTATGCTTGCTGGGAACATGTTGATCTTCATCTTCGTCTGCTGAGCTGTTTTTTTTAGAAATTAAGTTGAGTTTCTTTCACTTTTTTATTTTTATTTTATTTGTTACTAATAAATTATTCATCAGTCTTGTGGCAACTGGAATTTTATATGCATTTTACCTGTTTACTGATCCTTGAATTCCTGTGACGCTATGTACCATGTCTTGTTTGTTGCTGGGCTGCAGAGACAGAGGTTCCAGGGATGCTTTGACATATACCAACACGTCATGTGCCCACTCCATCACTTTGGACCTGGGATCAATTCACAAAACACTCCGGTTTGATTTTGGGAATGGTCAGGGCCTTTCCAAAGGGATGTCTTTCCTCTTAGGGCAGGGGGGCCACATCTGGGGGAAATCCACCACCCCAACCTTGCTCAAACTCTCTTCTGCAATGGTCACTGTCCCCATCTTGGGGTCTCAGCATCGCCAAATTGCTGGGAAACCTTCAGCCAATGCCTGGGAGCTCTGCAAGCCCTGAATAACTGCCCTGTCTGTATTTATTTTGAAGTACCACACTAGTGGCCCTTCCCAGACAAAAACTTGCTGACGGGATGGGCCTTCAATGAGTGGCACCTGCAACAAATTCCAGCCACGGGTGCAAGAATCGCTTTGTAGGCTGAAGCTTGGGAAGTAGTTTGAAGAAATCCCAACCACCTTACAGCTCAGCAGCCCAACGGTTGCTGACGAAAATACTGACAGCTCTGTTTTATTTGCAGTCCCTCTCTGAAGCTTCCTGGTTTCTGTTTCATATGGATTAGGGAGTACTCGGCACGCTCTTTTCACCTCCTGCAATTTTGTTGCTCAGCTACACGCTGCCCGAGTTCGAACCCCGCCCGGGAATCTGCTGTGTCCCCACTGTCCTGCCTCCGCTTGGGGCTGTCACTACACCAGCTGCCTTCACATTTGTCTGTCTTAAATCCCTGCTGTTTGCAATCTCACATGAGTTGGCACGGTGCTGGTATACCACCACCTTCTGGTAGCACCATGGGCAGCTGTAGCAGGGAGCCGGGCGTGCGGGTGCAGTGGTGCTGGACCATGCTGCAGCATCCTCAGGCAGGCGCTGAGGGTGGCATGAGCACCCTCCTCTTGGGTCTGTGTCTGAGTGAGCTTCCAAGCTCTGCCCTGCCTTTCTTAACCTTTATGGCCCTAAATTCATCTTTTAGTGAGTTTTCTGCCATTGACGTCATAGCATCACAGCCTGGTTTGGGCTGGGAGGGAGCTGACAGCCCCCCGAGCCCCAACCCCCGCCAGGGGCAGGGACACCTCCCACCAGCCCAGGTTGCCCCCAGCCCCGTCCAGCCTGGCCCTGAGCACCCCCAGGGATGGGGCACCCACAGCTGCTCTGGGCAGCCTCTGCCAGCGCTGCCCTCACAGGGAAGAATTTCTTCCTAATATCTGATCTAAATCTAAAATTTACCTGGCTTCTTTACTTGCTTTTCCCTGGGTGGAGACGTCCACTATTTCTCTGTGCTGTGTGGAGCTTTTCAAGAGATCCCTATGCTATTTGCAAAATAGTGTGCAGTTTAATTTTATTAGATTGTCGATAAACCAGCAGGGCTTAATTACACACCAAAATTATCTAGACTTGAAAGCATGGCGATCACTCCCTTGTTCTCCTGAGTTGTAACTTAATGCAAAACCCTCTGTCGTTCTCCATTTTCTAGTTCTTTCATTCATTCCTGCTGAGTAATTAAAAATGGCTTATAAATAAACACTGGGAATGATTTCCGAAATGTTCTGTATTTACTTGCAAGGCTGGTACTTCTGTCATTGGCCCACTTAAATGATTTTGAAAGATTGTATACAGGTTCCTTTTACAATGTATTTGAAGTTTGTAATCCTGCTTAAATACACAAAAATAGGAAGGATTAACAAACTGCCACACTGAGGCCAAAAGAAGACAGAGCTAAAAGCAATCAAGGAGCAGCCTATCAGATATGTGAAATAAATTGGGGGAAAAGTGGAAAACTGTCAACAAAAATAATATGTTATGGATCCTCAAGCCTTTGTGTTTATGCTAGAGGAAGCCTAAAATAATCTGTGGTTTCTGATGCTTGATTTAGTTTTCCACAAGCCTAATTAACACCAGATTAAGTTTGCTGCCACTATAGTTTATTGCTGAGACTGACAAATACTTGCTGTTTATTTGTTTTCTAAAAAAATGACTGGAGGCAATAACAGTATGACACAGTTAATAAGTTTGAAAACAATGCTATAAAATTCATTTTTATAAACTTAGTCTTTAGGAAAAATCCCCGTGACTTTCCGTATTAAATTCTGACCCTACAGTCCTTGGGAAGGAAAAAATCCCACTGATTGAATGTCCCACTGATTTAAGATACAGCCCTGTGAGTTAAGCTAAAAATTAAGCATGTGCCTCAGTGCTTTGCTGAACAGAGATGGACTATACTATATATTTCGATAATTCACATGCTCAGGGGCTTGGCCAGGTGTGGGCCAGCGGTCTGCAGGATGGAGCTGCACAAAGCAAAGACTTACAGACAGAAAATCCAACACCATGTGCATCAACCCGCAATATGGGTGTTTCCTATGAAAAACATCCTGGAGTGGCATCAGCCATTATATGACTCCGTCACTATGTGACTCGCTCACTATGGATGTCACAACATCAGGATTGAACCCGATTCCCAGAAATCCGGGAATACCTGCTACGACCTCGGTGAAATCCCAAATCTGCAATCATTTGTTTATGCAGACGGCTTTGCTCATGCAGAATGACCCACTAAAGTCACCGGGATTTCTGATGCAAGTAAAATTCCTTGCACAGTGTATGCGTGCATCAGAACACCTTGCCATGTCAGAGCCGAGGGCGAGCTCCACAGGCTGCAGATACGGGCTACTTATGCCAAAAGTTGGCAAAAAAACTTTCCATCCCATCTTCTCATGATTATCCTTGGAAACACATACTCTATCCAGTGGCTTCATTGTGACTCCTTCTGGACACGAGCCAAGCCAAAAGACAGAGAGGCTGGCAAAAACAGATCTGAAAAAGTTACCCAAGTCCTTGGAAACCTCATAGCAAGTCTGAACTGGGCATAGATCAAAATCTGGGCAGGAAGGTGGGGTCTTACAGGGCAGGTCTCCTTGATCCCCATTTTTTGTTCATGACAGGTCAGCAGAGCTAGAATATTTCACAAAAATATAGAAGCAAAGAGCCAGCTCATACTTTTTCTTTCTCTCTCCAGCATTGTGGAAGAAAGCTATTACAGACACGCTGGTGCTCAGGTCTGGGATGTACACCTCTGCCACCTTGGGTAGGTCACTCCACCTCTCCGTGCCCCATTTCTTCATTGAAAACAGGTGGACAAACCTTCTGTGGTGTGGGGTAGTCAAATCCATGCCTGGGATGTGCTCTGTTTTTCCAGTAATCATGTAACAAATATGAGCTCTTTCTCCTGCTGAACACATTTTATTAACTTCCCCGCTGTGTGGTGTTACCTGACCTGGCTCAAGGAGTTGTCTTTGTTCTCTCCATGCTGATGGAGAAATACAGTGCTGGTGTCCCATGTCCTCACCACATCTGTTCTCAACATGAGCCTTGTCCTGGAACCAGGAGGGTGGCAGTGCTCGGGTTTTGCCTTGTGGGAGGCCAGCGCTACATGACACCGGCCACAAACCCTGTGAGCTCCTTACCCCAGAAAACCCATCTGAAACCTGATCTTCTGTATGTGATATCCACGTTGACAAAAGAAACACCAAGCAAGCAGATAAACAAATCCGGTTTCCCCTGTGCAGGCTTCACCTGTTGTACAGTAGCTCCCTGGCATCGTCTCCATCTTTCTTGTTTGCCTTTGCACCTTTGAGAAAGTCCAATTAGTGTTTTCGTACTTTTTTTTTTTTTCCCCTGAAGCACTGCTGTCATGCTGAGGAAATCATGCATTCACCAAAACAACAAAGCAGCTCACACCCAAATTGCAGATAAAAAAAAAAAAAAAAAAAAAGGTGTGGTTTTCTATTTTTCATTTTTCCATTTTTCAATTTAAGTTTCTATGAAATAAGTCTTAGGATGCTTCTCCTGAAGCTACAGCACATGGAAGCCAGTGACCATATGCCATCACCTCTTGCTAAGACAAACCCACTCAGAAATGAGTACCCAGTATGGGGGTAAGGAGGCAAGTGGGGAGGAACAGGGAACCCTAAGGAGGGAGAAACGAATGGCAGGTTGGCAGACCTCAGGCACTGGGCTTCATTTCAAGCCTCCCTGGGGACAGTGAGCTTCAGGTCCCAGTTGGTGGTACCCTGCCAGGAGCCCTGATGTTTCCTGGGGGCTGCACTGTGCTCCTGACAGACCCTCAGCCTCTAAAGAAGTCATCCAGGTTGAGGGAACTGATTGTATCTGTATGGCTAAAATACTAAAATGTGAACATAGATGGGGATGAACAGGTCAGGCAAATATACCCATTTTCACTGCAAGTCAGAGCCAACATAGTCACTGAGTTTTCACCCTTGTGCCTTCATTTCCCTGCAAAGCAAAGGCCAAAATACTCTTGTCTTCGTGCTGACCTGAACCCAGGCTATTTTTGCAAAGGCCGAACAGATAACGTTACTGTGTCATGATACAGCCAGCAGCTCAGCTGGGAGATAAACAGAAAGTCATAATCCAGCACAAATGTCTGATAAAAAGGGGCAAATGTCAGGATTTAGTGGCTTTCCTCTCTCCTCTGTTCTGTATGATAAATCACGGATGGCAGCAGCTCACCAGACTGTGATGCTGGCTGAGAGAAACCCACCCACCAAGGGACAGTTCACACCTCTCTTCCTGGCCACGAGAAATTGAGATGATGCCTCTGAGCATCCTGCATCTAGATGCTCAAGGACCCACGGTCCCACCTGCAAAATGCCGGTTGAGCCTATCTTAAAGCTAGTGTTGTTGTCTGAAATTCAGCTTTTAAAATATTTCTTTTGCTACAGATATTGCAGCTCCCTACTCCAAATTGCTCTGCAA
Organism: Falco rusticolus; assembly: GCF_015220075.1. NCBI lineage: Eukaryota > Metazoa > Chordata > Aves > Falconiformes > Falconidae > Falco > Falco rusticolus. The sequence continues at coordinate 22,086,787 of NC_051200.1, read as the reverse complement.
AGCCCTGATTCAGACCCATGTCAGGGGCAGCCCCAGGCTCACTCCAAAGCCACCATCCTGCCACCAGCCACCCTGAACAGAAAAGGACAGGGCTTGAAGGATCTGTACTGAAATGGAAGAAAAATACTAAAGATTTCTTTTCTTCTAACATCCAGTTAACGTCAGGCTAAAAACCTCACTGAAAAAGTGATCACTTTATTTAAGGTGTACTTAGGGAACAGCTATTACAGCACTGCAGTTTATCATACCCTGTAATATTGTTAATTTTGCTATGAAGTGAATAAGGGAGGCTTGGGCTATAGAGCCATTTGGATTTAATAATACACTTCCATCCTTCTTAGCCCTGATTTCTCAACTAACTGTGCAAGGATTTATCGTTTGCTAACTGTAAGTGAATTACTACAGGGTAACACAATCCTGAGCTGAAGGCAGAGGAGGGATGATGTCTTTCATATGGCTGGGGAGACCCACAATGGGCTGGGGCTGCATCTGCAGGTGGCTCCTGAGGCAGGGGACACCATTTCCTCCAAGGCAAGGGAAAAAGACATGAGAAGCCCTTTCTAGGCATTTAATACAGTGCAAAATGCAAGTGTAACTTAAATTTAAAAAGTTATTATTTTGAAATGTCTTTCAGAGAGAAAATGCCTGATGTCCTGAGCGGATGGCTCTGCAGGGCTTTTTTCTTGAATATATTTTCTAACAGTGCAGTACACGCTGAGTTACTCTGCTCTTTACCCTCCCTCTCAGCTCCTAAGCCGCACTCCATGGCTTGCTCGTCATGTAACAGCAGTTGCCCCCCTTTCCAGATGCTGCATCACGCAAGGGAACAGAACCACAGTCTCCTCCTGCTGCTTCTTCCGTAGGGAGCTGCAGGGCCGGGGCGGTGCTGCCGCTGCTGAGGACCGCAGGGTACAAGCAGGACCCAAGCCTCACCGAAGCACCACGTTTTGAAAACCCACGCTCCTGTAGCTGCCTCTGCTAAATATTTCAGTCGTGTTTATTCATCAGCTTCAGAAGAAATGAGTGGCTGAGCCATAGAACAGAATTAGAGGGTGTTTCCCTGGGCTTTGGATGAATGCCTGTGTTTTAAACCTCCTTGCCATCTGCCATGGAGGACAGGGCTGCTCGGGGCAGGGGTCAGTCCCTGCTGGTGTTGGAGGGGCATTTGGTTTGAGGGGACGGCATGTGGGCACTGGCTGGTGCAGTCTTGTTGCTTTCCTGGGCCATCACTGGCAATCTGAAGCACTTAGCATCCCTGCCTGCTCCCCAGGGCAGAGTAGGAAGAGGTGTCATGTTTGAACTGTGGGCAGGTACCTCCTCGGGCTGCCCTGTCCTCCTTCCTCACCTGGTGTCTGCATTATTTCTGGACGACTGCCTCCCTGCTATCACTTCATCAGCTGCACAGCTGCAGCCCCAGGAAAGCCTCCCCTCTCCTTCCCTCCCCTCCCCGCCGTCCTGCGCACACCGCCGCCGCTCAGCGGGCCTTGCGGACTAGGGATGGCTTAAACCCTGTTTTGAAGCAGGCAGAGGAGCAGGGAGGGTAATGGGTGTTCTCGGGCTTGGCTGGGATAGAGCCCGGCAGGGAGAGAAATCACCCTGCCGATCTGTTAGCTATATTTAATATACATCAGCGGGACCACAGCGGGAAGGCAGCTGTGGAAAGTGCTCTGCCTTCCTGCAGCCCCTGCACCAGCTCTGCAGCCACCCTTCCCCTGCGCTGCTTCGGCTTTGTCTCCCTGCCAGGCAAAGCAAAGCCCAGAGAAGCCCGACCTCGTCTTTTCCCACCTGAGGCTCTGGCATGGAACTACAGATTAGTGACTCTTCTTTTTTCTCCCATATTTTCTGAAAACAGCCACTGAGATGTGACCTGATGCCGGGATCCCAACTGTGTCTGTTGCTTCCAGGCGTAAGTCAGCCAGCCGGGTGGCGGCTGTGAGCTCAGCAAGGTTACTCGCTGCTGTGCACCATGCCGGTGCTGCTGCCTCCTCAGCCTGACCAAAACTTAGAAATGGAGCGGGTAATTGATGGCATTTTGGAGCTCACATGTCCAGGTGGCTCATGAGCTTCCTGGGGTTCCTGAGCTGTTTCACAGCCCCCGGGACTCTCCAGGTTCTCACAAGTAATAATTTACACCCAGGAACCGTGAAGCACAGAACTGAAATGTCTCCTTTGCTTCGGTGCAAACCTCTGTGAATCGGTACTTTTTCTTCCCTTTACTCCTTTCCCCATTTCCCCCAGTCCCCTCTTCTGCTGCTGCTGCAGAGCTCGGCGTGCTCTCCCTCAGGGGGCACGTGGCAGATGATCCACTGTTTTGGGTCCATCCACAAGGGACATTCAGCCCCCGAGTCAGCAGAGAGGTCCTTCGGAGCACGGCGCCCGGCAGCCCCGCGGCAGTGGGCTGCAGCCCCATGTCTCCGAGCACCCACTCCCACCTCGGGGAGACAGTGGTGGCTGCGGCTGAGGCCGGGCTGTGCACCCTGGCTGCTCCACGGCACCTGCAAAGCTCACCCCACGCAGGTGGCTGGCACCAGGGCTTTGCCACGGGGTGGCTTTAAGGCAAAGGAGATTTGGCAGCTATTCAGCTAAAGCGAAATCCAGGTCAAAGTCGCTTGCTTCTGCTAATCCTTCTCTGTCATATCGAGGGATCACACATTGGGAGAGCAGGACTGAGATTTTTTTGAGCACCAGGAGGTCAGCTACACCTCGGATAAAAATTGTGTGTTGCGGAGCGACACATTTTATGGGACAACATCACACAGAGACCCCCTCATGCAGATCTTCCAACCTAATGTCACTTGTCCCCTGCCATCCATTGTACAAAACGATCTTTCTGCTCAAACTTTCTCTGCTAATTGCCATGGAAATTTGATAATTTCATCCTAAAGGAGAGTTGAGGAAAACTCAGGAAGAGCTCCGATTACTGAAAACTGGAAAAAATTAATCTTGATTAAAGCACTTCCCCCAGGAAAATAAGGACCTCCTGAACTTTGCAGAGAGCTGATTGCTCGGAAGCTGTTCTTCAGGCAATGTTGAACTGTACTTCTGCCAGGTTTTCCTGCAACATTATAATAAAAGAATCTCACCATCACAAGGCAGAAGAAAAAATGTCTTTAGAGGTGTAATTTAGTGGGCTATTGGCAAGACCTTGCTTCAGTTCCCTCCTAAGGGAAAGTGCCAAAATATGCATATTACCCTCCAAATGCATAATGGCTGTAAAAATGCCTGTCAGCTGTCAGCGCCCATGGAGCTTCTCAGATGGAAAAACAGGACTTGAGCATCAAAGATTTTTTGCCAGCACCAAAAGAAGGAGCAAAAGAGAAAATGGATTCTTGATTTGGCATTTTTAAGATGAGGAGGCAGAAGTCCTTTTCAAAAGATCAAAGTAGTGTGGATTTCTGCGTTTTCTGGCAGGTCGATTCCCTCTAAGGTAAAAGAGGATTAGGAAAGGAAGTGCTACAAGTCTGCTGCACAGCATTGAAGCCCACCTGGAGTTTGTATTTAAAACAAAATTGTTTAGTTTAGGTTTGTTATTTTAATTTCATTTAATTCCATTTCATTTTACTTTAGTATTTTATTTTATTAATTTCACTTAATTACTTACTTCAATTAAGTATTCTTCATATTTCCTTTGAGGCATACATTTGCCTAGCACTTTACCGAGTACTTGTGGTGGTGGCTTTTCCCCGGCACACGCAGCATCCCGGCGGTGTCCAAACCTTTACACCTCGGACACGGATCCGGTGGAGCGTGCCCGTGTGTTTTTACCCTTGCCTATCTTGTTCCCGCCCACTCTCAAACTTGGCGCTACAGATGCTTACAATTATCTGCAGATGCAGAATGCGAATGCAGATTTTTGGTTACAATTTGTACCCCCTAAAATTGTCCTTTTGAAGACCTGTCTCCAAATTTCTCCAGGCTTTCAACACTCTATTTATTTAGCAATTGACTCGCCCCGTAAGAGAGCAAACATCACCCTTGCTCCCAGCCCCTCTCAGCAAAGAAGATTTATTGCATTATTATGCAGAAATGTGCTAGATTTGCTGGGAGGGAGAGGATGTGCCTGGCTGCAGCAACCTCAAGGTCAGTTTGCCCTTGGATTAGGGATGGACCTGCCCTGGTCCTCCCAACCTGCAGAGAGGACCTGAGGACGCAGCAGAGCAGTAGCTGCTTTTCTCAGCTAGCATAGGGAACTCTCCCAAGCCAGGGTGGTTAAACCAGCAAATTATTCCACCTCTTTGGGAGCTATTTCTGCAGGGAGCCTCACGCTGCTGTGTGGTCACTTCCATGTGGATTTTGCTGCAAGACTCCATTGCTTCTCCTCCTTCCAGCTGCTTTGGAGACCAGGACAAAACGATGGAGAAGAGCACGTACAAGCAACAGGAGCCCATTTCCATAGCTGAAACTGGTACTGGAAGTGAGCATCCATGCAAAACCCAGCACCCCACGTGCTCCAGAGCCCTGCTGGACTGGTGATGGGGTTCATTTTGGTCTATTCTGAGTGGGATGCAAATCTTATTGCCAGGTCATGGTCTGCCATTGCTTCACAGGAGACGTGCTTGCATGCTGCTGCTCAGCAGAGCCCCACATTTCTCAAGAATGTGTTACAGCTTATGGTATGGATCTTCACAGCACAACCCCGCTTTTAGCTGCAGGGGCTTGCGAAGGGTTTGAAAAATCCTGCGTGCTGCCTCTGATGTGGATGAAGCACCAGCAGAAAACCACACAAAGCTCCCAATGAAACAATCCTGTCAGCCAGGGCTGCTCAGATGGTGTCAAATCGCTGCTGCAGAAAAGGGAAATAACTGAAAAGGTGAAGATTTGGTCCAAGTAGGTGCACATCCAGAGTGGGAAACTCTATACGAGGTCTTGGCAGCACCAGCTTGAGCTCGTGGCAGCCCTTCCTCCAGAGACGTAGTGCAATGACCTAGCTGCTATTAAACAGGCCTTCGAAAGACAAGACAAACCCCAGCTCCTGCCTACCCCAGGTGGTCCCTGTGATCCAACTCATTCTTCACCTCTGCAGCTTGCATTCCTCTGGGTTGGGCTGGTTTGCCATGGGACCATTTGTGGTGGAGGAACAGAGAGAAACCTGCAGCTCCCCGGGGCTCACCACGAGCAGAGCACAACCTCCTTTAGGACTGCTGGCAGGATTTCTGGCGGATGGCTGAGTGGCACCACTCACCCTGGGCTACTTCAGTCCAAGTCCAAGCTGCCTTCAGTCATATTTTCCAGTTGTGCCACAAGAAAGGGAACAGGGACCCCAGGGTGATGGGGAACTGAGGAATGCCAGGAACTGGGATCAGCTTTAGTTTAAATGTAATGTTCATACTCACCAAAACTGGTCGTAAAACATGAAAAGCTGGAACTGCCAACCTTTCCTGCCTCATCAGACCTCAGTCTCAAGCTGCTGGAGAGCAAGTAGAAACAAAACCATGCTTCAACTGTTACTTTACCCCCAAGGAGTTGCCATTTTCTTGTCAACCACAAAATATTTGCACTTTAAAAGTTGTGCCCTGATTCAGCTGGGATCCATCCTCTGCCCTGGCCATCAGGGCAGGACCAGTTCCCCATCCGAAAACCTTCCTCGCTCCCAGCCCAATGGAGGCTTTGTCACACTCCTAGCTCATCACTAAACAAAGCAATGAAAATAGAAGGAAAGCAGAAATCCACGGCCCACCTGATCGAGACCCATGCCCAAGATGCAGAGCCATCAGAGGATCCTCACAGATTCCCTTACCCCAGGGTGCACTTGGTGCCATGAGTGTGTATTTTCCTTTGTGTAACATTTTGCTGAGATACCTGAAGTGGGTGCCATCAGGCTGGATCGCCACTAAACTGGGATGCGTAGATGTGTGTTTGTGCCTACTTCTGTACCGGGACAAGGTAAGCATTAGCTAAAGACCCCATGCGCCAAAATGCAATAACTGGAGAATAATTTCCTGCAGCATCAGGTCTTCTTGCATGAGGTTTGATATATCTAAGAGCAGTTTTTTACCTTTTTTTACCATGCTGTTGGACAAGGTGGGGCTAAAACAGCATGGGTGAAGGGGACATGCCTGCATGGGAAGGCTGGGACCTTCTGCACCCCCTCAGCAGGAGCTCTGTGTCTCCCTTTCACCTATCTCTTTCAACACATTTCCCCTCAGATACTGCAAATCACAAACATCGTCAAGTCCATCCTCTCCTCATGTCCATGACATTGCTTATGGTCCACACTATGGTCCTCAGTGGTGGCTCAAGGTGTCCCACCCTTCTGGGCAGCCCTCCTTTCCACCCACATCCCACTGCACCCCAGAAGGATGTCGCCGAGGGGCCGGTGCTTCAGCCACAGCCGCTTCCCCTGGACTTCATTATATCATTGACAGCAGTCAATATCTCCCTGCCTAGGAATGTATTTACTTATAGGCACATAAGTAATTCATTTATAAAATTGAATTATCTGACTAGGGAGATTGTGTGTTTTGATTGTGTAGCAGTACTTCTGAAACCGACTTAAAATTGATAAAAGCCAGATGGGAAGCGGAAACAGTCCATTTCATGACTCTTTAAACGTTTAAGTTGGTTAACCCTTGTACTGCACAATTTTTGAAGTTGGGGTGTAGTGTGGAAGCAATTTGTTGGTGCGTTCTCAGGATGCAAAGTGGGCTGTAAGTGCCGAGGGGGAAAAAGAAGTCTCTGCAAGGACTCTGAGTAGGAAAAAACACAAGAGTGATGTTTCAGCTGGGGAGCTGTTACAGCTAGAAGAATTTTGAAGAGAAGGGGGACAAATCCTGACAAAAGGGTGTTTGGGTCCAGGGAAGGTTCTCGAGGGTGTGAGATGAGCAGTAAATCACCGGAGCAGCCCTGGCCAGGGCTCACACGGGAATGGCAAAGCCCAGCTCGACCCTCCTGGCTCTGCTGCAGCTCCCTGGGGTGTTACAGACACCCAGGAGGTGGCACGGAAATCACGTCGCCGAGAAGCCGACCAGAAACACGAGTGAAGTCAGCCCATCTGCATCCTTCTGCATGCGAATGGACAGCAGAGCTGTGAACAGGAGTTTATTTTGCTTTAATTATGTTTCAGTCATCAGAGAAGTGAGGAAGAGAGAAGGCACGTGAGGAATATCCTCCAGGGCTGCTTGCTTGCGGGGCAGCACGAGTCCAGCACCTCTGGTTTGTGCTGTGAAGTCTCACCAGTGCATACAAATGGAGCAAATCCACAAACTCCTTTTATTTCCCTGTTCTATCCTTTTTATTGTGGTTTTTTTTTTTTAAAAATATTCTATTCCCGTTTGCTGTCAGAGAGTGTTCCCCCGTGGTAGGCTGGATGCTGCCATGGGCTGGTGCATAGACTGTGTATGGCATAAAATCCCACCTCGGCCAAGCAGGACTCAGCCCTAAATCCAAACCTTTCCAAAATATCTAGCGATACAATTAAAAACCTGCCTCAAATTCCCTAATAATTAAGGAAGAACATGACATGACTGGACCATCTTTTATATCCGCAGCTGAAGGGCAGGAGGCGGATGCCGGGACACATCTGCATCGAATCCCCACGCCATCTCTGTTAGCAATAACCTCCGCAGGTGCTGGGGGTTGTGTTGTCTTCGCTGCTCACTGCATCACCATATACATGCCAGATCTCTTCCCTCCGTGAGAAGCCTCTTAAATTAAATTGCCTTTAATTGGTTTACAGTTCTGCTTCTGCTGCGTTCGCATATTGGAAAATCGAAAGCTCTCCAGACCGAAATACTTTACGATCTCGGTTTCCATTTCGCTAATATTTTCCAAGCTGGTTTCCTGTTTTCCTGTTGCCAAAAACACACATCGGCAAAGAGTAAAATAATTCACATACCAAGTATTTGAAACAATTGTTTCTGCCCAGAAATTAGTGAAAACCTGATACTTTTTTTATCAGCAGACCCCACTGTGATCCTTGCTCTCCTAGCAGATGGATTTTTATCACCGTTTATTGGCGCAGGAGGAAGCCTGATGCTCATGTGCCTTCCCGGGTTTTGGGTCCATAACTGGAATACCAGGGTCTGCTTCACTTTGTGAAATAAAATTTTTCAGATCCCAGCAGAAGTGGGTGTTCTGTTCTCATCAGTTCAAAAATATTTCGTTGTAGGGCAAAAATAACAGGGAAGCTGTCAAAGGGCAGGCAAAGGGCTCTGGGACTGGAAAATTTTGCCCTGTCTAGAGTTACTGCTTTCAGGGCTCAATTCAGGAGAAAAAAATTGTGGTATTGTGAAAGGCCATGAAAGGAAAAACCTTTTTACTGGGGCACAAAGCCAAGGCAACTTAGCAGGCTCTGCATCTTGCACATCCTGACATTTTCTATGTACTTAAGCTATTAAGCTGCCTGTGCCCCGACCGTTCCTTCCCTGCAGCTCCGAAGATGCAAATGTGGGAGTTAAGAGCTTGAAGTTTTGAAGAGCTGATGATTAAAATCTAGAGGAAATCTTGCAATAGCCCCGTTGGGATTTTTTCCTGCAGCGTGAACCCTGGGGAGATGCTGGTGGAGCGTCCCTGGCTGGCGCAGGCTGCCAGGACAAGTGGCTCGTGGAGTGTTGAGTACTTGGTAAATAAACCATAACTTAAATTCCTACAAATCAGCTGCTCTGTGTCAGGGATTTGACAAATGGAAACATTTTCTATTAGTTTAATTTTTTAAAAAAATATGGGAAAAAAGGTAAATTATTTATGTTTCCTCGGGAGTGGCTATTTTTGTGAAACATTAACTGGTTTTTGAAGGAAAACACAAAAAAGGGAGCGGGGGAATTTTGCCAGGACATGGAAATACTGTATTTTTTCATTTTATTCTTGGGGCTGAGCACTTTGGAGAAGGCAGAGGTAGATTCCCATCTCCTGCCCCTGACCGCAGCCCTGCCTGCCCTGCCCCTCGGTGCGGGGAGTTGGATCGACAAAGAAAACAAAAAAGAGGAAACTATATGTCGGGAAACCCACGCGCCTCGTATCGCCTTTCTCTGCGCAGCTCCAGTCGGTTTGGACATGGGTTGCAGTGGGTGAAGCAAGCTTTCCCAGGGCAGCAGGAGAACTGGCTATAGCATAAGGAAAAGAAAAGAAAAGAAATGCATTAAATTAAAAAAATCAAGAAGCAAGTGATGGCGTTTGCTGGTCAGTGGCCACCTCTGACAGAGCCTCAACATGTAATATTAGGGTAGGTGACTGATTTGGGACAAATATAACCCAAAACTGATGCCACTTCACCTCCTCCAGCCTACTGCAATAATCAATACGGCTTTAGAGGAAAAGGCAGGCAAAATCCAGGCTGGTCCTACGGGGGTTTCATGGTAATTTTTGTTTGACTGATTAAATTTAATGGAGTTAACTCTAATTTACACGAGCAAACCTGGAATCAGTAAGAAAAAGACATAAAATAAGGATGGGGAGAGGGAGAAAATATATACTTTCAATTAATCATATAATTTAAATGAATAAATTTAAATAATTTTAAATAGAAAGAGAAGAACTGGCCTAAAAGGTCCACAACATGAATGTACTTTTAGGAAAAATCTGGGCAATAATGATCACCATTTTTATCGCTTGAAGCTCCAAGCACTTACTGTTAATATAATTTGATGAATGAGGATATTGCAGTTTAACATGAAAAACAATAAAAGTTGCTGATGTTTAAAAAAAGAACAGGCAATTAACCCCCAAACATTTCACTGAATTTTGACTGAAGGAATGAGGGAGGAGGAGGAGGGGGAAGAATGAGCCACCCACTCCCAGCCGCATCCCAGCTCCCCTGGCCGGCTGCAGCTCAGGCCGACCCTCCACCACCGGCCCCACGTTCCCTCCCTTTGTTTTCTATTAAACCGAATAGTGTAGATGGTACCGATGTGAAAGAATGTCTTGGAGTATTTCAGCGTACAGCAGAAGCCGCTGTACAAACCCGGCCCTGAGAGCTGAGAGCAGCCGCGCCGCAGCCAGCATTGCCGTGGTTGCTGTGCCTGAACTCACCCTCCCGTTACCGTCATTCTTTTAACGCACCTCCCTCCCTCTGCTTGCAAAAGTACTAAATCACTCGCTTTGGGAATTAAATCAGGACTATTTTCTTTTCCCTGTGATTTTCTATTGCGTGGCGTAAAATACATGATTTAAGAGCAGTATCTTACTGATTGGTTTAGATAATGTGATTTAAATAATAACTGGTGTTAAATATACCTAGGTAGTCACCAACTCTTAGAGGTAAACCTTTCACCTTCATGCTTCAGGAATGCAATTTATTTTTCTATATTTTCCAGTAAAACTATTCGGTGCAGAAACTGCAAAGAAGCGAGCCCAGCCCCAGGTCTGTCCCTGCCACCCGTCACCACGAGAGCTTCCCTTCCTCTGCACAACCACATCGGCACAGCCGCCTCCTCCTCACTCCGTGCCAGCGATGGCAATGGCACTGCTGAGATGATCTTGTTTAAATTTAAAGCTTGCAGGTCTACTTATTAAGGCACTTTGTCTCAGGCATATGAAATAATTTCTATATGCGAGGGGGGGGAAGAGAGAGAAAATTAATTTCCTTCACCCTGCTCGAATTTCAGAGGAAATTCCATGTTATCACTCTGGAGAGCACCCGCAAAAGAAAACAGGGAGAAAGAAATCTTTTTTTTCTGATCATAAAAATAACCCAACTGAGGTGCTGCTTCCACTCGGCTCAGCAGGACGGGCTGCACATGCGGTCTTGGGGATTCATAGAAAAATAGCGTTCACCAGCCAACAGCAACCAGCGTGGGTTGTATCACCATCCACCACGCTGCCCCTCCGGCCCTGCTCGCCTGCGCCGGGGAGCGCTCACGTTAAACCTCACGAGCAACGAGCATCACGGAACACAGACCGAGTCTCAGATGCAGCAAAACGTGTGAGATGCTGCAGGGAAGCTGCTCTCCCGCAGGACTGGGAGGTAAAGAAAAGCACGGTCTTGCCTCAAGATGGCAGGCAGGAGACTTGGATCCCAGCGGTGATGTTTCATGAGGTGTGTGATAAAAAACTCGACTGTCCCAAAATGTGCGTGGTGCTGGCACCACCCTACAGCCTTGTGTTAGCACCCCCAAACCCCTGAGCCAGCAACCCTGAAACCCATGAGCTAGCATCCCCCAAACCCTGGTGTTAACATCCCCGAACACCCATGCCAGCACCCCCAAACTCCAGTGTTAGCACCCCCACAACCTGATGATATCACCCCTAAAGCCCCGTGTCAGCACTCCCAAACCCTGCTGTTAGCACCCCCTAATCCCAGTGTCAGCACCCCCAAACTCCAGTGTTAGCACCCCCACAACCTGATGATATCACCCCTAAAGCCCCGTGTCAGCACTCCCAAACCCTGCTGTTAGCACCCCCTAATCCCAGTGTCAGCACCCCCAAACTCCAGTGTAACCACCCCCAAGCCCTGGTGTCAGCACCCCCACACCCCAATGTTAGCAGGCCCCTAACCCCAGTGCCCAGCAGCCCCACCCCAGCACCAGTACGCCCACCCCAGCGCCAGCACCCCCAGCCCCACGCCAGCCCCCCAGCAGCCCGGAGCGGTGCTGCCAGCCAGCTGTCACCAGCCCTGGCACCCACTGCCACCCCCAGCAGCGTTACGGAGCGGGATGGCAAGGGGCGAGCTGGAAGGACAGAGCTTGCAGAGAAGATGTGCTGGAGGCAGGAGTGTCCGAGGGGATCTTGGGCATTGCCGACCCACGGTTGTATGGACACGTGGAGCCGCTTCTGCCGCTGCTTCTCATTAGAGATGGAAAAAGCCATTACAGCAGCAGGGGTGCATGTCCCAGGGACAGCTGGCGGGCGGCTGCAGCCATCGGGCATTCCAGCGGCTGCACCATGCCCCTGCTTTTTGTTCCCCACTCTGCATGGGCGGCAAATAAATGGCAGCAGCAGCCTGTGCCTTTTGAGGGGGTCTCATTCAGCCCCACAACAAAACCGGAGCTTCGACTGCGGTGCAGATAACAGAAATGGCACACAAGGACCTGGCATGGGTGAAACACCCGTGGGCAAGAGGTGGAATCCATACGGCACACACCCCCCGGCGCAGGGGGATGGCAACAGCCTGGCTCTGTCCTCTCTGGGTGGCAGAGAGCAATGCTGACTGGCGCTGGAAGCCCCGAGACTGGCTGGCAATGAGCTTTACATCAAAAATAAAAATTACCTCAATGAAGCAACGAGCTTATTTAGTGGAGTAGTATTCAAGGTTGAATTCCTGGTTAGAAAGATTACTAAGAATTAAAATACAGGGATTTCAGCTTAAATGCGAGCAAATCTCTTCCCACTGACCTGCCTGCCACCTCCCCTCCCCAGAATATTATTTCTGCAGGAAAATAACTAAGAAGAATGATGTTGAGTCATTCAGACTGCTTACTTGTGACCATGCACAAATTGCTTTTGCTTCAGTCTAACCATATATACTTCTAATTTTTATTATCAGAAAAGCTGGTGTCCACCCCAGTGTGCCTGGCCAAGAGCCACCGGCTCGGGGACGCTCGGCGCAGCGCTCAGCTCCAGCACGGCTTCCCCCCGAGCTTCTGCCCCTGCAATACCGCCCGCTGTAAGGTGGTGGCATGTGGACGGGTGCACAGCGCTTTACATCAGCATTGTAGCATTTTTCTGTGTTTCCATAGTTTTGTTTATTGTTGCCAGTTCATTACAGAGATTTATCGCACTATAAAGTGTGCTCAGAAAGCCTTATGGGCTGCTGGCTAAAGCTGCAGGGTGAGCGTGTCGGAGGGCTCCGCGCGACCTCTACTGAAGTCAAAAGAGAGGAAAAATGTTTGCTGATCCCCTTGCATGGACCTCACTGTATTGCATGCCTTGTCCTTCCCTGCCACGAGCTGGGAAGGAGGACTTGTGAGATGCAGAGGAAAACTCCCTGATGTGTCGCTTCCCATTTGCAGCCGAAGTTCTCTTTTATGGTTTAAAGCACTGAGCATCTTTGGTTTCTCCTGTCACGAGCATTTTCTGCCCCCTGCCAGCAAACCCGGACCTGGGTGCTGGCCTTCCGCATCAAGCTGTGACAGGAAGAAGTCTTTGGAAGTGAACAGATGAATACTGGATCGGGGGACCCCGTTATTAGCCCCTGGAAGTATCCTTCACCCAGGCCCTGGTGCCCAGCGAAGGAGGCAGAGCTGCATGTCACTGGGCGGCTCGCGAGGAGAGTGTCAGAGAGATGCCACCGCTGGGAGCGGAGCCTGGTGCCCAGGCAGAACTCAGTGACATTTGCACAACTACTTCCCAAGGAAACAAATTGCACAAATATACAATTCCAGTTTACAGCTAAGAAAAAAATGACAAAATAAACATCTACTCTGCTTGAAGGACTCTTGGAAACCGTAGGTTGAGCAGGATGATGAGCGTTGGCTTCCTGGTGTCCAAAATCCTAACACAGAGCTCTGTGGGAGTCGATTTGGTTATGGAGGATGGAGGAATTGCTAACCCGCGCTCATCGCGTGTCTCCCTGCATTTGAAGATACTGCCTCGGAGTGTTATATTATTTGTTATTAATAACATCCATCGTATGCACCCAAACTGCATCTCATTTCATGTGTCCGACTGTTTGGGCATCGTGTGCCACAGACCATATGGGCCTTGTTTGAAAGCCCTCCGAATCGCAGGGGTCCATGTGCAACTGATAAAGGCCAATTTGGGGTGGATGGGAGGGGGGGGCACCGCTCTTCAGGCAAATCCAAGAAGGACGCCCTATATGTTTTCTAAGTGCTAAACCCAAGGGAAATTACTTCATCAAAACCCGATCCAGACCACAGTAATGAAGACTGTGATGTAGCCAGTGTTCAACCATGTTGACTTTACAGTACTGGAATTAATCCATCTGCATTGCAGCTCGGTGAAATCATTTCCAGCCCATAGCGGCTCCGGGGCTGACTTCATCCTTGCAGCCCCAGATGCAGAGCCCTCGGAGTCGGGGAAATTATGGAGAGGACCAAAAGGCTGTTCTCTGCGCACCGTGATGGCTGTCTGTCTTCATGGGGATGTCAAATTTGTTTTAGGGATGATCCGGACCCCACAGCTCCGCGAGGCTTTTTGGTGGCCATGCACAGCATTACGCTCATCTGCTCCCATTGCCGTGCTTCCCGCAGGGCTGGAGACAGGGGGATTTGCTGCTTTGCTCTCCCTCGATGAGATTATTCGATTTTAACCCCTATAAAAATCCCCGGTAATCTTACTGTGACCGTGGGTTATTCAGGGTGCAAATTCAGGCCGATGCTATCAGCTGTATCTCGTGCTTCCTTGGAAAGGTGCTGTGCAAGCACCGGGGCTTTCCCCACTGCAATAAGTTCCAGCTGCCATCCTCGCGGCGATCTTTTTATCTTTTAAAGATAGACACTCTGGATATTTTTGTGCTATTTGCACCAGAAAAATGGAAGCGATGAGATGCTCTCACTGTGCGTGCCCTCGTGGGAGCTTATCCCAGCTCATGGAGCATCTCCCTGGGATGTGTGCTCAGAGAAGCTGAGAAAAGCAGAAATTCCTCCAGGTCTGCACGTGCAGTCCACTGCCCACCCGTTTCACTTCCTTTTCCTTCATCCTGTACTTTTTTATTAACATTTTCTCAGTAAAAATGCAATTGCCTGTTTCTTGGTAGTTGCTACACAGCACAAGCACCTTTTGCTTCCCGTGAAAATAAGGAGTTTCTGCAAACACCACCACAAACCCCCTGATTTCGGTGAGGCTTCTTCAATCAAATAAAACCAAAACCCCAATGGGGCTGGATTCTGGCCCCCATGGAAGGCACTTGAAATCCCCAAGCTCTCCCTGTGCCCTGACTGCTGCAGGGGGTGTGATGCCCCGGGGACCCCCAGGAGCTTCCACCACTGGGGCTTGTCCAGCAAGAGGGTCCCCAAGTCAGGCAGCTCTTTGCCCAAGCCTGATGCACTGCTTATCCCTCTGCAACGTGGGAAATTAATGGAAATTCATGGATGCTCAGCTTTTTGAGAAGCTTCCTGAGCTGTTTAAACTCTCTGTGAAAGCAGGATTGGAAAACGTATACAAGGGGGAGCGCCTTAGCTAAGGGAGAGGGCTCTGGACACCGCTGCAGGCGGACAGCACGGTGGGTGCCGCGGTACACGGGCAGGCGATGCCACCTTCACCAGGTTGTCCGCAAGGCTACAGGGTTTAGGAAAAGTGCCAAACGTGAGTATATCCAAAAGGATTTATCAGTCCTTGTATTCTTGCTGGGCTTTTAGCTGTCTTACCTAACCCCTGTCATGTAATTTAATTAAGTTTGTTTAATTTATTTTTTTTTAAAATGCATGTGGGACTAGTAAACTTAATTAAAAAGAAACATTGTTAAGCAGCCTGATACAGCTATAATTTGATTTAAAGTACTGGATGATACCAACATTATAAATGTAAACTGATATGCCTTTTTTTTAAAAAAAGATCTGAATGGAATTTTAAAAACTTCTTCATTTGCAGTGGGCTTTTTGAGCTGGGGTTAATTGTGAACGCTTTCTTCCTCCTGTTCTGTTGCTGTAGGGCTTTTTTCAAGTGGGGCAAGAAATATTTCATCCTCAAACAAATTACTGCTGGATCGCTTGTGCTTTGTGTTCTGCATGCAAGCCAGGTTTCGATACCTTTGTTCGTGTAGTGCAAAATCCTGATTGCACAGAAATCACTGCCAGAGCTCCCATTGGTTTCAAAGGTCCTGGAACATTAGGGATAATTCACATTTGTTGCTGGAGTAATCTCCTGGATTTTGGAGGAGAAGCTTCCAGCCGGCACGAGACAAAGAGGTAGAAGTTGTCATCACAACCTGATTATAATGCTATTGTAAACGTGTTGCATGTAATGCAATGTGATATAACACATAATATTTATTGCATGATGAGCCTTGGATTCACATCTTTATCTGATGCTTTTTGCTATTTAAATCTGAGCAAGTCCATCTCCCTGCATCCAGCAGCCCTCAGAAACAGATGCTGGATTCAGCGGATTCTTCAGACAATTTGTGTATCCCACAGCGTAAAGGCTGAGTATCCTGTATTACCCCTACCAAACCCGCCCGCCATCTCCCTGCTGGGGTTGGGCTGTGCAGTGGCCAGAGATTCACTCTGTAAGAGAGGGAAAATACTTAGGAAGGCTGAAAGCTCCCCTAGTGTCAAGGCAGGCACTGCCAGGGTTGGGAACTGGTTTCTTTTGCTGCCTCCAAAAGGCATCCAAAGGATGGAGCTGGGTGTAAGGGCTGATGCTGAACAGCACTGACTTTCCTCCCCGCCCACCAGCCGTCTGCAAAATTATTTCCTAATTCAATATGAGAGCGAAAAGGCTTTTTTCCCAGCAAGGTTACCTTGTATGAGCTGCTGCTTTTAACCTTTTCTCTGAATTATTTGCGGAAACATCCAAGACAGGCCAGGAGATGGCTGGGTGGTGGGAGACACAGCTAAGGGAACCCCCCTCCCTTAATGATACACCATCGCTGGACCTGGTTATTGGCTTTGCCATTTGCATCAATCCAAAGCTGGACCGATCTACGTGTGCAAGGGCTGCACCAGCACAACCGTTTTTGTGCAAGTTTTGCACAAGCTGCACCCAAACCCAAACCCACCGAAGGCAAATAATTGAACAAATGGTAAACAGTGGGACTATTGTTAAGTATATTTTTCAGTTTGTTTTCATAAGCTGTGGTGTAACTGTTGTGATGACATGAGGCAGTAGACTCACAGGCAGACTCAAGTCGATCCCCCTCACTTTAGTTTTAAAAATTAATACATATAAAACTCTTAATTGAAAAGATTGAGGTTGTTCTACTTTCCCCTTGAATTTTTTGCCAGTTTATTTTGCCTTTAATAATAAAACCCAACCGTATTTTCCCCTCCTTGCTTTTAAACCTGCAGCAGAAGGGGAGGAGGGCCTGGCTGACAGACAGAGAGGAAAAGCCAAGATGCATGAGAAGGGAAACAAACCACTGAAAGTAAAAAAAATAATAGTTTTCCTTCAACCCCACTTGACTGCAGTGAACTGAGATGTAATTGTAGGCACAGAGGCCAAGCCAGAAAGCGTTACAGGTTTTTAACTTAACTTTCTTCCTTTAAACTTAAAACTCTACATAACTTAATGACTGAGAAACTGTCCGAGAGCTCCCTGCAGCAGTGCCGGCTCCGGCACATGCAAAATCCCAGCATGAGGTTTGCAAGTTTCCCGGTAGTAGAAGATACTTAATATTATTCATTGAACAGAGTCCTTGGTAAATTAAGGCTTTTCTTTTTGCCTTGCAAATTATTTTCAATGTGTTCTTGATTTTTGTGAAAGTAAACAAACCAAGATAGTTTCCAAACCAGGGTTTGTTCACACATACAAGAACCATCAGAAATCTGCAGGAAAGCAAACGCCTTCCCCAGAACCAGCCATAAACGCCACGGCCCCACAGCCCAGCCCAGTGACCGAGTCACAGAGCTCATACTGCTTTTTCTATCATTCAACTATATTTGCCAGCCACAAAGATGAGCGCTTTTTTTTTTTTTTTTGTATTAATTTTTACTAAACCTCCTACTTGCATTTTATCAATGTTATAAATTACGGGGGAAAAGATCCCAGTGCTGCATTTTGAATAATTATTCCTTACAAACCGGTGGAGCACAGATACACTCCTTATCTCGTGGCTATAACCTGCATTATAACAATTAGAGGATAACACATTTTTCAGTCCTCTTACCTCCAAACTCCAGCTGCCCAGACAGGCTAACACAAACCACATTGAGCTGGGCCAGGCAATGCCATGGTACGGATGGCTGCGCGTCTGCAAGCAGCCTTAGAGCCATGGCTGGCCTTTCAGAGGGGGAAACGATCTCTCCCAGGCAACTGGGATTCATCATCCACAGCTAATTGAGCCCTGGTGGGAGCTACCCAGTGAGCGGGAGGGTTCCCGTCTGCCGGCTTTCTTTGCTGGGCAAGCACCTCCTGCTCCCAGCTCCGGGTGGGATGCTCCTGCTCTGAGCATCGCTCTCCTCTGAGATGCTGGGAGGGTGGCAGTGGCACCGGTGCAGCTCCCCGCCGGCTCCCCACCCCACGTCTGGGTAGGGCCAGATGAACCACACTAACAAAACCCGTCGTGGAAGTAGGTTAAAGGAAAGACTGGAGCTCTTCTCTGCCCAGCAAAGCGGTGCAGCAGCTGAAGCCCTCGTGATCCCTCATTGTTCGCTGAACGCGCTCTTTCCGGGGTAGGTCGGCATCAGGAATGGGAGGATGCGCACAGGCAGGAGCATTTGGTGTCGTCGGTGCTGAGCTTTACCCTGTTTTTCCGTGGACTGGATGAATTCTGTTCAACACGGAAGTGCTTTAAGTTTGTGGAATGTGGGACAATAAAAGTGAGCAGACACATGAACATAGGCAGAAATCCAGAAAACAAAATATAGTCCCTCTCCCTACAGCTTATACAAACTCCCCTGCCCCTGCATGTGCTACCTGCTACGAGCCCACCGGTCCCAGGAGGAAGAGACAGCGGAGGGAAGAGCCAAGTCCAAGTGCGTGGGAGCCCACGGGTGACCCCCGAGGGGCTGCAGCTTTGGGCTGGGGCTGGTGCAGCTCCTGCCACGCTGCTCCAGGGTTGGAGCATCTGCTGCGGTCGTCGGCTCCAGGGAACATCCGCGGGGCTTTGGTGATCTGAAAAATATAGAAGGTTCAAGACCACTCATTGTCAGTGGTATGGGGTATGGTTTGTGTTCTGGGGATAAGATGCATTTTCTAAAGGGTGTTTTTTCAACCCAAACTACTTTTCCCGGCAGCACAGAGGCCGTCCAACCATCTGCCTTTGGTAGCCCTACCATAGGAGAAGCAAAACCTGCCCTGTCGCTTGGTTCAATGCCAGGCTCCATCCTAAACCTTCGAACATGGGATTGCTAATGAATTACCAATTATTTTTCAATGTAAAATGCCCACCAGCTTCCCCACAGCGCTGCTCTGCAGACAGAGGGGCTATTTACTCTGGTAACTAATAGGCACAGACAGACTTGCGCAGCACTGAAAGGCAATATCACCCCCAAATACAACCAGATGTGCAAAAATTACACAATTTTTCGATGGATAAAACTTGCTGCAGAGCCAAAATCAGACTCAGCTGCTAGTTCCAGGTCTTGAGGGTTAGAGAGACGCAGATTTTTTGTGTGTGAGCTATAAGCATAGCTCAGCCCCCTGGCTAAGACTGGCAGGGCAGGGTGTTCATGCAGGAGATGCTCCAGGGGAAGGGCCTGATCTGAGGTCCCAGGGCCATGGTGCCCAGAGACGCAGCGGTTCTGAGGGTTTCAGGGCTGCTGCCAGCGTCTGTTCTACCTGGTGACAAGGCTTCTCAGGGATGTCATCTCCATACTCTCAATTTTAAATTCCAGCTTACCTAAAAAAAAGATATGCAAGACAAGGAGCTAAGATTAATGTATCGCACGTAACCACGAAACCTGTGTTGTCCCCTCCAAATCTTCCCATTCGGCAGCCTGAGCTCCAAAGAAGGATGGAAAAACTCTGCAGATCATAACAACCCTGGCCAGAGTGGAGGATTTTACATTTCAGGCAGAAAGACCTTTCCTCTAGCATCTACACACTTGACTTGCTTTGATCCTGGAGACCTCAGATGGAGAATGACAGCCAGTAAGCTCCGGCCCATCTCCACGATATCTCTGGTGAACCCCAAAGGGTGTGCATGGCGTTTTGGAGCCAGGACAGAGGAGGAGGATGGAGAAATGCCACGGGAATGGTGCTGGGTGAGGGTGGCAGACCCTGGCAAAGGGCTCGGGCGCACCAACCACGCGATGAGGCACTGAGAGTTGAGGAGGGGATGCTCCTGACAAGCCAGGAGTCCCATTCCCTGCTGCAATCCAACAGATGCTCGGCCGGAGCCAGCTCCACCCTGAGCCGCAGTTCGCCCACAAGCCTTCCCCATCTCACCTTGTTTTTACATTACTCGAGGACAGAGCTTGTTTTTCAGAGCAAATCCCCTGCTAATGTTACTGGGATTTGAATTTATGGCCACAGGAGGTGTTGAGCCACCAAGCCAGATGGTTATTTGCTAATTTTGATGGTTTGGAATGGTTTTTGGATCTCAACGATTTGCCCACGATTGCAAGCAAGAGAAAGCCATAGGTTGAACCGTTTCATATAATGAATCATTGCATGATTTTCTTCTTCCCTTATTGAAAAAGACTGTTTGATTTTTGCTGTATAATTTACAGTCCACAACCTATGACCCAGTGCAGCCAGAAGGAAAGTTTGGAAAGGGAGATAATACCTCAGAGACAGATTTTCCTCTTCTCTAAGCTGAAATTCCTTGTGAAGCTGAAGCTAACGCTGATTTTCTTCTGCTCCAGCAACACTAGGCATAGGCAGACTGCTTTGACAGATTTTATATGGCAACTACCTGTGTGTTAATATGCACAGATTGCATTTGCACAAATTGGTGGTATTGGGTGGCAAGTCAATCACATTTATTTATTACTTTAAAATTAAAACCATAAAATAATATCCAGCATCCCTAAGGGGATACTTGAAAAAGCAGAGTTTCACCCAGCTTTGCACGGAGAGTTCATGCGGTTTTAATTTCAAATACAAAGAATATATAGCTTGGTTGGGGGGTGACATCACCCTCCTTAGAAAATTTCATGTGATTCTTTTGCTTGTTTTTAAAGCTATTATTTTACGTATCTGCTGGCAGATATTTGTATTGGCAGATCTTATGAAATATTAAGATTGTATCTTTTCTGTTCAATTTCAAAAGTCGCTTCCTAACCAAAGTGCAAGCTAACAACTCAAAACCGTCATGGTGCTTCAAAGATGAATGAAAGCTTCCTTTCAAACCTTTTGATTTATTGTCCTTCTCTCCAGTGCATCACCCCTTCTGAGTGTTTATTCTCATCCCTCTATATTTGCATTTATGGTAATAATTAGCCACAATAACTGAGGATAGGATAGCAAAACAAAGCTGAGTGTCTCTGCAGCCTGTTGATCTCTCCCAGGTGTGGGCTCAGTTTAAGGCCAGGGTTTGCGTTTATCTTTCCAGACAGGGAGGGATGGAAAAGCCTCAAACCCGCCTTGGGGCCGATTCCTCCGGCAAAGTGCCGGTGGTGCAGGGACGGTGCTGGTGGAAAGGAACCTGTCAAAACCAAACAGTCGGAAAAGCACTCTGCACCAGAGCCAGTGGGACCGGGCATAAATCATCACTTCTTGTTCAGAGCCACCTTCTCTAAGGGCAGCGAAGGGAGGAGCGAAGCTTATTGCAGAGGGCAGTATTTACTGAGATCAGAGTGAGCCCCAGAAACCTGCAATTTCTGTGTGAATAAACCTGAATGTCCCCGACAGGCTGGATTTTCTAAGCCAGCCCCCAGAGCAGGCTCTTGGCTGGGCTGTGGAAGGCACTGCCGGACACCACGGGAGTCCCCAGCATCCCCGTCCTGCCCCAGGCATCGCTGGCCACTGGGCTGTGTCCCCCAGGGCATCACGTCCCCACGGAGTGAGCGAGGCTGTGTGGGCACAGCCCCCACGGGGGCTTTGGCAGCTGGTGCATGGTCAGGGGGGCTGTGATGACCATTTGTTTGGGACCTCTGATCAGGACACATGCTGGTGCTGTGCACCCTCATCCTCCCTGGCCCCAAATCTTGGTGATCATGGGAAACTTCCGCTCATTTTTGCTTTCAGAGCAGACAACGCTATCAAGGCCATCACAGGACCTTCCCCCTCTGCACCAGTGCTGACCGGATGTCTCAGGGTATCCCATTACCATTTAAAAGTGAAACAACAAGAATACAGCTGTAGTTTGAAAAATAGCATCACCTTCCTGTCAAAAAAGACTTTTTGCCTCAGGTTGCTGCCTGTAGAAGGGCTCGCTGCTGGGAAGGCCCCAGCTGGGGTTCCCAAGACCCTGGTATGCTCCATGGTCGGATCCTGCCTGGCCCTGGCACCAAGGGAGGAGAGCAGGAAAGGCGGCCCCAGGTCTGCCCAGCTTCACTCCTGCCCAGGAATACGGAATAACTCAGTATCAGCTTCCCCATAACTGTTTTGATTTCACTTCTCCTGTGTGGTTTCCCTGGCAGCCAAACCAAGATCTCTGGCTTTTTCCTGCCTACACTGCACTGGTGAGTGGAGCGAGGGTGGCCCTGGGGATGGGGTCCTGCAGCTCGCAGGGCTCACGCAGGGATCACCCTCTCCTCCCCCAGAGCTCTTCCCCACAGTAAAGCTGGTCAGGATACATCCTGGTGAAATTCTAAAGGTTTTCTGCTTCATCCATGCGGTTAATTTTGCTCTCTAAATCCCCTATTATTACACATTCTTTAAGTATTTTCTTTAAATATTATGAGAAAAGTTCAACACAGCAGGAATTTTTCCCTTTGCTTAGGGGGAGAAGGGGCCAGGTCTTGGTCTTATTTCTCAACTCTGGAGAAGTCACGATGAAGGAAAGGTGGTGTGAAAGATGCTCAGTGGAGTGGCCAAGCTAGTGTCACAGCACCATCGAAACTAACCGGCTGCAACAAGGCTCTTTCCACCCCATCCCAGGTTAACTTCAGAAAGTAGCTCCCACACCTTGCCCTGGCACAGTCACCAATCTCCCACAAGCCTTCAAAGGTTCATCTACCATCCATGCTGTTTCTTCATCCTCTTCAGGCCAGTCCACCCTGCTTCTTGCCTCTGCCTACATCCAGGGCATTCTCTTTCCTCCCTCTGCTTCTTCCAGATCTCTCTTCCTTAGCTGCCCCCCTTCTATACCCCTTAGAGTTGTTTAACTACTTAGCAGGAACCAGCCACAGCTGCACCTTATCCACACCAGCCAACCCGCCGCCCCTGAAGCCAGCCCACAGCTGTATATTATCAATGTTAATTAACTGCCTTCATCCCTCTATAATTCCTCTACAAGCTGGCAGGGGCTTCTCAGGTGCCGGTGGTTGGAGAAGGGATAGAGCAGCTTCTCCTCACTACACAACCACCAGCCAAAAGCCAGGTGCTGGATAAAAATTTTGGTGGTGCCACATTGCATCCTGGTACCGGAGATGCGCACGGTGGTCTCATCCTTACCCCACTGGCAGGTGACATTGCCGGCCCTTGCCCAGCTTCCCGGGCTGGGGTGGAGGCACCACCAATCCTTCCCTCATCATGAAATGAGCTGCGTCCCCTGATTTGGTTTCACTCTCCCCAAATGCTTTATCTATCAGTTTTGCTTCATTGAATCACTTCTTTAAAGTCTAATCCTATTCCCTGTGCAGCCTTTTGGGGGGGGTTATTGTATAAAATAACATAACTGAGATTTATTTCAATATATCTTTAATGTAGCAGACATGGTGGTGAAGAACCTGCTTGGGAGGTCAACCAACCAAGAAACTTCAGCACTGGCTGTCTACCACCCTAAGCTGGGCATTTCTCCCCAGCCTTAGAATTTTGGCCATGAAAATTAATTTGGGATGTTCCTGAGAACAAGGACGGGCTGAACCGTGCCGTCACCTCCAGCTCTGGACACCGCAGGCTGGCCCGGAGGTGCCGCAGCCCCATGGGGACACAGAGCTATGCTGTCACGTTGTGCTCGGATAGAAGAGCAGAGGTTTTTCTAAGTTCATTATGGGCAAAAAAAGACAGAGAATGAAATTAAAGCTTTGCTGTGGGACTGGACATTTGAGAATGTAAGGGAAAACAATCTCCCAAGCACTGTTATGAGCTACTACGGGTGTTTTCCGCCAAGATTTACTTAGTGGTCAGAAGTTTCTGTTTAAAAAATTGGGGTTTAGGAAAAAGAAATATTTGTTAATCTGTTCACCAGTAATTAGTTAATGACTAATGTGAAGTGGTAGTTACATTTGCAAAAATTAAAGTTGAATATTGCAGTTTCCAGACCCCACAGAACCCAAAGCGGTGTTATTTCAGCCCACAGAAGGGTTATTCAGCCGGCAGTCACATCCACGCCAGTCGCAGCCTGTGTATTAGCCTGAGCATTCAGAAACTGTTTCATTACAGCTTTAACGTACACCCGTAACGAACCTTCCACCCTTCCCGTGTTGTTAGTGGCAGCTCTTTGTGGCACACTGCATCGTGCCTAAGGTTCGGGATTTTCTTCCAAGAAAATGATATTAGTTGCACATTGGAATATTAGATATCCGCTTGCATTTCTTCAGCGTCCCATTTAACCCTGTTAGATCTGAGGCAGCACATTCATTTATATTTCCAACATGACAGGCAAAGAGGCTGGGATATGGAAATAAATAGATTATTTGTTTGCTACTAACAGTAAGGTTGGGAAAGTGGAAAAAAGTGCGAACTGGACTGTGAGTCCTGGAATAAAAAGTTAGTAGCGTGTGCAAACGTGGTCAATCCATCCTAAAATACATTTTTGCAGGAGAGGGAAGATTTTGGAAGGGAAGATGTGAGGGCAGATGGGGTTGGTGTCACCAAGGCCAGGGAGGGGACAGCACATGGGGACAAGGGACCGGCCCAGGGGTCACTGCTCTGCTGGCTCTGGCTGCATCTCCGCGAGAGCAGAGGAGTTACACCACCCGAACAGATCGCTTAGAGTACGTCCCACACTACGTGCAACCAGCAGGAAAAGCGATGCACCCACACCCAACTGCAGCCTTGGCTACACGCCGCCTAATTAAACGCTGGTGAAACAATCACTGAAGCTGCGTTATGGGAGTCAGGGCTTGCTTAATGGTATGCAGCGATGCAGTGCTGCATCCCTCTGATTAGAAACTGGGATTTTTCCAAATGCTAAAAAAAAATAAATAAAATATATATTTTCTTGCTAACAATTTATGAAGCAGAGAACAAACAATCCTTCAGGTTTATCTGTTAGAACTGACAATGTCCTAGCACCAAACTTGTAATCGCAGCTTTGTAGAAATCTATGACATAGCAGATGGAGATATAAAAGGGAAAAGTATTAGATGTGTAATTGAGTACAGGCGATATTAAAATATTACCCCTAAGCCACAGGTCAGGTTGGGTTT
The DNA here is from genome assembly GCF_015220075.1 of Falco rusticolus. NCBI lineage: Eukaryota > Metazoa > Chordata > Aves > Falconiformes > Falconidae > Falco > Falco rusticolus. The sequence continues at coordinate 22,061,873 of NC_051200.1, read as the reverse complement.
GCTTTATTTTGGTTGTTTTATTTTTTATTTTGTTTTGACAAATGCAAAGTAAATCTTGGCAAAATCAAGCATGGCTTGAACACTATTAAATCTCCTAAAGTCTGCCCCTAAAGTGGTCAGGAAAGTCTGTGTTTGGAATTTACCTGTGTGCTTTAATGGATTAACGGACAGTATGAAAAGATCATTTTCAAGTTAAGCAAACATTTCTGGCATATTGTATAACACTTGCTTTAAAATTAAGTTAGTTATTCTGAACTTTATGCCAAATGATTATTTGCTCGATTTTCTGATGATGGTAATACGTGACATACCATCACATAATTTGGTAAAGACAATAAAATTACAAAGCCCAAGAAGGGTCTGAGTCAGGCTTTGACAGATTAAAGCTCTCCAAGTCCCCTGAAAACCCTTTTCTGACATATTAATTTGACCTAAACCCTCAAAATGTTCCTGATTATGTCATCTCAATTGGGCTTTATTTTTGTTTTATTTTTCATTGTAGGAAATTAAAAAGGGTTGGTTGATCCCTGGCCAAGTTCTTGAAATGTGTTGCAATGCTAAGGAAATAAAAGATTACTCGAAATACTTTTTAATAATATGTCATGTCAGCAGAGATAAAGGTTCACACTTAATGCCCTCAGCTGGCTTCTATCAGTGCTGGGGAGCGCAGCGTCAGCCCCGGCCGGGCTCCGGCAAGGACCCACCATTCACCTTGCTTTTAAACCATGAGCTTATGCTGTTATAATTATAAACATGTTTATAAAATTTGTTTCATTTCTCTTTGTAAGAAGAAATAAAGATCTGCGTAGGTGGGGCTGATCCTGCCCGGGAGCGAGGGCAGAGCAAGACGACCTCCCAGAGCCTCTTCCCCTGCCCCGTCCTCCATCCCTTTCTGGCGCTGATGGCTGGGGACAGCGGTGGGGTCACAGCCCCCAGGCAGGCCAGGCACCCATCCTGCCGAGCCATGAGCCATCGGGCGGGGGCACCTGGACGGGCCTTACCCCAGGAAAACCCACTTCAGCAGAGCCTGGGGCTTTGCAGGGCCACTGTGATGGGCATCACCGGGGAGCTGCGGTAACGCGGGGCCAAAACCACCACGTCGCCCCACTGTGACACGGCAGAGCTGCTCGTCAGATCTGGAGGCACTTGGCGAAGGAAGAGAAGTACTGTCCACCTTGATAAAAGTGAAATCTAAAGCTCGTCAGTGCCAGGCTCTCTGAGGCTGCGCTGGGAGATGCCCACACTCGGCAGGGCCGGGGCTCGCTGTCCCGTGTAACCCCAGCAGGCTCAGCTGGGCAGCAGCCTGGGGAAGCGCACTGCCGGCCCTGCCGCACGCCAGCTGTACAGCTCCCGGGCGGCCCACCGGCCATTCTGAGAGGCGCTGTGAGTTCTGCACCGAAGCTGGATCCTCCAGAGCCCGGTTTGCAGGCAGGGATGCAAATCTTCCACCCCTGAGCCAGGCTGTGGGCATGGTCCGAACCAGGACCATGCACAGGGGCAGAGCCCGCAGTGGGAGGAGTGGGCAGCGGCCACCTGGGTGCCCCAGGCTGGACCGACGTTTGGCACCTACATCAGCTGGACGTTTGGCACCTACATCTGCACCCATTCACTTCCTCCGAGACCTTTCCCTTAGACAAATTCCTGTCCCAGTGAGCTATGCCAGGAGTCTGGGGTATAAATGTGCATTAAAAAAAAAAAAAAAAGCATAAATGTTTAGAAATGCGTATAAATGTGTATAAATGTACAAATGTGTATCAACGTGCAAAGCCCACCCTAAGCTGAGCAAGGAGCATCCTTGGAATGAGGATTTGAGGACAACAGTATGAGTCTGGGGCCTGCAAAACACCCACTCGCCAAGCGCTGTGCCGGGGAGCGGCTGGCTGATGTTTGGTTGCGGTTGTCTCTGCTCAGACGCCGTTTTCATGCTGCTGCCGGCCCAAGCTTTGGAAGAAATGTGTGCGCCAGGACACAGACCCTGACAAATACAGCAAGAAATCCTGAGAAGTGGAACATTTGAATAAACCAGTGATCCCCTGAGACTCCGGGAGTGCCTGGAAAGGGGGCACTGGGTGCTGCACCCCATCCCCTTCCCTCCCCAAAGCCGCAGCACCCTGCAGCAGCTCCCACTCCCCCCAAACCTGCTTTCTCAGCAGGCTTGTGAATTTTATCCCTTTGCACATTTTTTTTCCCCTTAAGGCTCATCTATCTTAGCTGACCTCCCTGGTGCAGGGAAAGGCAGTGGGTGAGGGCTGTGCAGGGGATGGGTGGCGGAGGCGTAAATACCACTGCTTCCCCCCACTCCAAAAAAAAAAAAAAAAAAAAAAAAAGACTGCCCCCCGGAATCCCCTTTGGTGCTGGCTCTGGGGAGGGCTCCCGGATGTAAAATAAATCAGGGTGATGTGTTCAGGCCTTTGCAGGGTGGGGAGGTCCCTGGTGGGGCCCCCAAAATCACCGTGCAAATCCAGCACAGCCCCTTTTATCTGTGCACCTGCAGGTCTCAGCTGGAGCCCCCCTGGCCTGGAGCCCCCCAGCCCCAGCCCCGGCACTGCAGGGGTTCCCAGGAACTACCCAAGTGGAAAACTGGGATTTCTGCCCCTAATTCAGCGCAGCTGCCGCTGTGGGGCCGCACTTTGAAGTGGAGCCGTGGAAATATCCCGGGGGTGATGCCAGAGCGGGTGGCGGGGGGGCTGCTGCCTTTAAACAAAAAAAACCACAACCCACAAAAACAATCAAACAAACAAAAAATACACACACACAAAAAAAAGCTGGGGGAGGCAAGCCAGAGTCTCTGTCCAGTGGGGGACACTGTGGCATGATATGCCGGGGACACGGGTAGGGACACACACACAAGTGTGACCTGCCCGTTGGGCAATGCCCCCGGGCCTGGGGGTCACCAGTGCGGCCAGCACGGGCACGGCTCCCCCGCTCCTTTCTCCTGCTCCTTTCTCCCTCTCCTCTATTCCCTTTTTTCTCCTTTTTTACCCCCCCCCCCCCTTCTCCTCTTCTTTTTGTGCTGGTTCTGGTTAAACGTTATTTGCACTTTTGTTGGAAAAGTGGCCCCTAGTGTGCAATTATGTCAAATTTCTTAGAGTTTTACAATTTAATGGAGAACAGTAACTCTTTTATTGATCCTAGACGGGGCCGGCTCCTCTTCCCCCGCTCTTCCCCTCCACCGCCTGCTCTCCCCTCCCTCCCCCTTCCCCCCCCCCCCCGTTACTCCCACGAAATGTCACTCAATGTTTCTTATGCTCCCACCAGTTTCCAAAACAAACAGTGGAGCCTGCAGCCGCCCGTTGCCTCAGTTGGATGCAAGAGGATCGCGCCGTGGCCGCTGCCCCCCGACGGGAGCCGTGCGGCGGCCGGGCGAGGCTCGCTGGGCACCGGCCGGGATGGAGCCGCCGCCGCCCGCCTGAGCCCCGCGGCCGCCCGGGGGGACCCCCGGCCCCGGGGGATGGCGCTCAGCTCCCGGGCTCACGCCTTCTCGGTGGAAGCGCTGGTGGGACGCGCGGCCAAGAGGAAGGTGCCGGATGGGCGCGACGAGGAGCGCGGGGCCGGCGGCCGGGAGAGCCGCGCAGCGCCGGAGCCGGGTGGGTACAGCCCGGCCGGGACCCCCGGGGCGGCGGGGCCGGCCGCCCCCTGCCCGCCCCGCAGCCCTCGAGCCGCCCCCTCCTGCTTGTCTTTCCGCAGAGAAGCGGCCCAAGGCCGGGGCCGAGAGCCGGGAGGCGGGGGCCGGGGCGCAGGTGGAGCTGCAGGGCTCCGAGCTCTGGCGGAGGTTCCATGAGATCGGCACCGAGATGATCATCACCAAGGCCGGCAGGTACCGGCCGCACCTCCGGGCTCGCCCGGCCTTCTCCTGCCTTTCTGCTTGCGTGTCGGGGTTTTTTTTGGTTGGTTGGTTGGGGTTTTTTCCCCTTTCATCCCTCTTTTTTATATATTTTTCTTTCCTTTGCGGTTTTTTTCTCTCTTTTTATTGAGCTTGAGTTTGTGTTTGTTTTTTTTTCTCCCGACGCCCGTTTAGTTTTCCAACTCCCTTTCGCCGTCTAACCGGCAGTTCTTGCTCAGGACCTTCCCCTCTGCCCGCAGGAGGATGTTCCCGTCGGTCAGGGTGAAGGTGAGGGGGCTGGAGCCGCTGAAGCAGTACTACATCGCCATCGACGTCGTCCCGGTGGACTCCAAGAGATACCGGTACGGGGGGGCGGGGGGGCGCCCCACGCCCCCGCGGGATCCCCCCGGCCGGGCTGAGCGGTCGCGGACCGCGCTCTGCTCAGCCCGTCTGCTCCAGGGCGCCTACGTGCACGGGGGCTGCCCAGCCGGGGGGGGCCGGCGGGCTCGCGTGAACGTAGATTCTATAGAGGGGCGTCGGGGGTGGGGGGGGGGGTGGTGTCTCCGCCGCCTGACCGCGGCCCGGCCCGGGCCAGTTACGTCTATCACAGCTCGCAGTGGATGGTGGCGGGGAACACGGACCACTCCTGCATCACCCCCCGGCTCTACATCCACCCCGACTCCCCCTGCTCGGGGGAGACCTGGATGAGGCAAATCATCAGTTTCGACCGGGTGAAGCTCACCAACAACGAGATGGACGACAAGGGGCACGTAGGTGTGGGGTAGCCCCGCGGGGGGGGGGGGCGGGGAGAGGGCAGAGCATCCCCCCGGGGGGCAGCGCGGCCGGTCCCTCTCTCCCCGGGGCTGCGGGCTGGCTCCCAGCCGCCTCTTGCACCAGGTTTGGGTTTTTTTCGTTTTCCTGCCCTCTCCGTGCCGGGGGGCTCAGCCTGCCTCTCCCCCCGCAGATCATCCTGCAGTCCATGCACAAGTACAAGCCCCGCGTCCACGTTATCGCCCAGGACTCTCGCTTCGATCTGGCGCAGATCCAGTCGCTGCCGGCCGAGGGGGTGCAGACCTTCTCCTTCCAGGAGACCGAATTCACCACCGTGACGGCCTACCAAAACCAGCAGGTACCGGGGAAGGGGGACGAGGGGGGCTGGAAAGCCCCAACGGCACCGGGGACCGGAAGATGGAGAGCCCCGGCGGGACTGGGGACCGGGAGATGTGAGGGGACCGGCGTCCGGGAGATGGAGGGGACCGGGGACCGGGGGATGGAGGGCATCAGGATCCAGGGGATAGAGGGCACCGGCGGCACCGGGGACTGAGGGATGCAGAGCCCCGGCGGCACCGGGGACCGGGGGATGGAGGGCACCGGGGGATGCAGAGCCGCGGCGGCCGGTGCCGTCACGCCGCGGTCCCCAACGGCCCGTTTCTCTCCCACCTTCTCAGATCACCAAGCTGAAGATCGACAGGAATCCCTTCGCCAAAGGTTTTCGGGACCCCGGGAGGAACAGGTAAGGCCTGGGGCCGCCCCGCCGCCCGCCCCGCCGCGCCCGCCGCCCCCGCCGCCGCGCTCAGCCCGGTCTCGCCCCGCAGGGGGGTCCTGGACGGGCTCCTGGAGACCTACCCCTGGCGGCCCCCCCTCGCCCTGGACTTCAAGGCTTTCGGCGCAGACAGCCCGGGTGAGTGCCCTTCTCTGCCTTCGCCCGTCCCGTTAATCCCCGCCGCCGCCGGGCTGCGCGGCCGGAGGGCTCCGCGGGGCGGGGGGGGTTCAACCATGAAGATAACGAAGTGGGTCCAGAAAACGAGCCGGCCGCTAGCGCAACGTTTTGGGGAGCCGATTCCACGTGTTTTCGGCCAAAAGTCCTGTTAAAATCGATGTGAGAAGCAGAGCAGCCGCCCCGGGAGGAGGGTGACGGGCTGCCGTCGCCGCCTGGCGCAGTCCACACTTAGACGCGCAGGGGAAAAAAATAACTCACTATGCAGGAGGCTAATTTAAAGTCGGGTTGTTGTGGCTTTGATCCTGTTACGCTAATTGTTTCCAACCCGTTTGAAAATATTAGCTAAAAACGGGGTAAAAAACCTCCTGCAGCCGGCTGCTTCTGGGCGAGCAAACGCCTTGTGCATCGGAAATTAAAATTGTCTGTTCTTCAGTCTGTAGCAGCCAGACAGTCCGTTAGCTCCACAGAAATGCAGGGAAGAGGGAAACGTTTTCCAGGGAAAACGATCTCCCTCCGCCCGACAAGCGCATGTCAGTCTTTTACAGCTCTTTTCCAGAAAAAAAAAAAATATCCCAGCTTTTGGAAGGTATTATTTGGAAACTGATTATTCAAAGCGCCGGGGGGGTGGGGGAGTAACAGACCATGTGCATGCTGGAGCGCTCCAGTTTGAGTTTAAATTCTCCAGTTTAACTCTCATTGCTGTGCGGAACCCTTCAGTGCTGGGCACACCAAGTCACTCCTGTCCGCAGGGAAATAACTGCAGAAATCACCGCAAAAAATCATGCTGCACAGGCATAGAAATGGGGAGACATAAGAAATCAGACTCGGGAAAAATTAAGAGGTTTACGGGTTATAAAGAGAACTAGGGTTTTTATTGTTACGTATTTAGAAAAGACCTTATGCTAAAAAGCACCTTTTGAATGTGTTTGGCCGGCTGCTACGGAGCCGGCGAGAGGAGCTGATGGGTGGGTTGCAGTGGGGAATAAGAGAGAATCTACTGCAATGTTCATCCTATGGATGCTAAAATATTAGAGCTTCCTGGGATATTTTTTCTTTCCCCTCATCTTAATGTAATTGGTATTTTTCTTCAAGGTCAGTTTCCTGGGCTGATGATTAGTGAGTTCTCCAATCTCACTAATAATAAAAATGTATTTCTGAAGAAAAACTGAAAAAATAGAGATCCCAAAGCTCTAAAACCAGAAGGTAAATTAAAAGAAAGCGTGAACAATATGCTGAAGAAAGACTTGGCCACAAACTTAGGATTTTAAAGCCTAGTAGAAACGGCAGAAAGCGTCTGCTCCTTGAGCTGCTCTGTCATCCCCGCTGCGATCCCCATCCCCAAGCGTGTCCTGGAAGTCATGCGATGTTATTGCTCAGGATACCTTGAAGCAAATACTAACGCTCGTTTGCTCTGCTATAGCCAGCTGCGTGGGGCTTCACTCGCTGCCTCGCACTCACAAATACCGGCTCGGTCACATCATGTTACATGACCAAAAGTCCCTGAGCCTTGGGAGGGTGTGAGGCCGTGTACACCGGGGAGGACCGGATCCCTGCCCTGCTGATGTCAGTACCGTAACAGCCGCTGACATCAGCGGGGAAGGGTGAGATGCTCAAGCCAGAAAACATTCCTGGATTATAGCGACTAGGTGCCGGGTCATCCAACCTGTAAGATACTCTGCTTGCTGGAAGTTTGCAAAATTAATTTGCAGCGTGTCCAAAATGTTGGTGTTCTTCTAAGGTCCGAAATACTCGCAGCTATGGCTTGGTTATACAGTTGATTCTGTGTTGCTGATGGCGTGTAAAGCCTGACCAGATCACATCCAGGCAGTATATCACTTGGAATTAAATGTAAATAGAGAAAATGGATCCACATTCCCTTCCTTTCTTTCCCAGTGACTTTGGTAAGGAATGAAAATAAAGGGGTGGTGGGGGTGGTGGGGGGGTGGAAACGGTTCTGGAAGAATGCGGTAATGAATGTGCAGCAGAGACATACGCTCTTAAATGGTGTTAGATGAAACCAGCATCTGTTTAGCACCAGGGCCGGCCGCTCCAGAGCATCATTCCCACGCCAGAGCAGCCGCTGCCTCTTTGGTTTTGCTCTTGATGTTGCTCCGGAGGAGCTCTGAGCCGGTGCAGAACAGTGATGTTATACACCAGTGGCCTCAGCAGCGCTCACGCGTGCGAAGCGAGCCGGTGTCACTTTTCTACCAAATTATGAAAGTGTTCATTGATTCATTTCAGAAAGGAGAATGTTAAAATGACATGTGCATTTAAAGTTTCTGGAGACACCTACAGTATTCAAGGGTACGTTTCAAATTGCATGGGAAGCCAAGTAAAATTAGTCAATTCCTGTGAGCAGGAAGGTACAAAAATATTCTCCATCAGGCTGAATACATTTTTTTGTTCTTATATACAAGGGGAAAAAGCTGCCTGTAATTTGCACAAAAAAATAGGAAACTTAAAATAGCAATGACGTACATATAGCAGGGGAAGGTTATCGGTCATGTAGCGGGGCACAGACCCGGCGGGTACCTGTGTATGTGGAGCTGAACTTCACAGTCGTCCTGGTCAAATGAGTGGGATTGGGCATGGGTGAATATTGGTCTTAGACAAGTGCCAATTAACAACAACTAATAATTTATGGGCAGATCTTCCCATTTTCCAGGAGCTGATTTTTGGAGGAGGTTTGTGCTTGGACAGATGCCGGAGCAGGGTGGTGTGGAGCAGGAGTGCTCCAAGGGTTCCTCGGCTGTGAGCATCAGCTAGCCCAGCCTGGATGATTTCTGTTTTCATTTTCAGGCGGGAGCTCCAGTTCTTCACCGGTGACCTCGAGCGGTGGGACGCCCTCTCCTCTGAACCCCTTGCTCTCTCCGTCGTGCTCCCCTCCTACGTTTCACTTGTCAGCAAGCAACATTGGTGTGTCGTGCCCTGAGAGCTACCTACACAACCTCAACCTGCCCCTCTACTACAAGATTTGTCCTACAAGCTTCTTAAGACAACAGTCTCTCATTTTGCCAAGCCACGAAAAACTGGGAGGCACCAACCCGCATCTTTTACCCCACTTCATGGTGGATATGCCCAAACTGTCCTCCCTCGGCATAGCCAATCTGAAAAACGCTAAAGCTGAAGACTTAAACGGGCAGTGTCTACAAGTACCCAGTTCTGCTAGTCAAATGCTGTATGGATTACATGCATCTGGAAACATTTTCCCATCAAGTCCCATTGCTCGGGAAGCACTTAATTGTTCCTTACATCCTCCATATGGCTTGTGTGGCTATAACTTCTCTGTGCCATCTAGACTGATGAATGCAGCGAGCCATTTCAAAGTGAGTGACAGCATTCCGGCTTCTCTGAGAGATGGCAGATGTAATCACTCTAACTGGCACCCGACAATTAACCATTGCCTTTAGTGGAATTATATAATATTTCTAAGCATTGATATGTAAAGCAAGCCTTTCCTTCCTTCGTACCCAAGGGCTCGCTAGTTATTGACTATGAAATACTGCATGGGACAGGAGTGGGATGTCTAGGCATTGCATTTCTTTTGTGGGCAAACGTGTGGGGTGGTGGTGGGGTGGTGGTGGAGGATTTGGGAGGGTCTGAGGTGATCCACAGCGAGGTGATGCCTTTTGGTGATATTTATGTCATGGTTGTTAGGTTAAGAGCAAACTGTACCGTCACCTTTTTGATATTTGCACTCTGAAGTGGGAACGTAGACGTATACATTTCTACAAATATGTTTTCTCGAAACTGTCTCTCTAGCTTGCCTCTAGTTAGCTCAAAGCCCTAGCGAGCCTCTGCTCACCCAACCATAGTTTTTCCTCTAATTTCAAAGGGACTGTACCAGGCCTGGAGTTGGCAGAGGAGCTGTATTTGGCCAAGTGCTTGAGCATGTTCTCAAGTTCCCGTGGCTTTAATGGGTCCTAATTAATGACATGAAAGTGCCTTGTTCTCCAGGACCCAGACGACTCAGTTATCAGAGTGGGGACATAAATCCAAGTATTTTCTGCCAAGGTAAAGAAAGACAGGGTAGAAGATGGATGTGTCCCTACCTTGTGGGGATGAGAAAGTGGAGCCTGATGCAGCGGTGCCCCAAGAGCCCTCCGTTCCACACTCCTGCTCCCGGGGATCTCTGGGAGGTGGTAGTGCAGAGCGGCACCAGTGCTGATGGCGAGGTGAGAAGGAACAGAGGATGGGGGTCACACATCTCCCCCATGGCGAGAGCTCCATGCTGGGGGATCTGGCAGATACATCTCAGAGAGCTGAGTGGGATGAAACACCTCTGGGAGCCCCAGGGAACACAGAAGGTCCATCTGGAATCACATCCACCAGCCTGTGCCCGAGGGAAGGGACAAGGATGCTCCTGGCTTGGTCCCATGGGAGAATGCAGATCCCTTCTGGAGAGATCTCTAAGGGCTCCAAAACATGAGATTTGCAATTCCTTCTGAAAGCCCTGTTTGTTTTATTATAACCCGTGGATACTCTTGTTATTCCTGTTAATATTCTTTAGCTCCCAAGGGAACAATATAACCCACAATAAGATGGGGCACAGGTTTTAGTCTTTATTTGATCAGTGCTCAGTCCCTACCTAAAGCCAAATTTACTACCTGATATTTGACAGAGATTTGGAAATAATGATTCACTGGGACCGGCTGCATTTTGGGATTAAGTTTAGAGAATCCTGTATTTACAAACATAATGCAGCACTGTGTAGGGATTGAGTGCAGATTGAAGAACCAAAATTGGTAGCAGAGCTTTGGGTTTATTTTCATCCCTAACAGACAGCAAATTAAGAAAAGAACTAGCAGTATCGAAAGCTGTTACAATAACAAGAAGTCAGACTGTTACTTTCGTGAGACTTTGCTAAAAATCAGACAATGTTGTTTTCCCTAATTTAACTGCTTTGAGTATTCACAGAGCCCCTGGCGATACCAGAATGAAATGGTGGGCCGTGCTTGCCTTGCTAAATGGTCTGTAGAACTGTAAAAATGAGCAAACCTGCTTTCTTGCCCTGATTCTTAGCAGTTTATTTCACTACTTTTATTAAAAAAAAAAAATAAATTCATTCAAGAGTCCTTATTTCCAAGCCATCCCTCACCACGGGTAGGGGCCGAGTTCCCGTGGGTGAATCCACTGCAGGGGCTGGGACGGGCTCTGCAGATCTCTGCAGATCCCTGCAGATCCCGGCTCCCCATGGGCCGAGTGACCAAGTGCCGCCCCCCACATGTGGTTATACTTTTGGGGAGCTGGAAGGCTCTTCCAGATCAGTCACGGATTCGTGGGTGGATGCGATGGGTAACTTCCAATTTTCCAAATATTTGCGGTTGCATAAGATATTCCAGAGTTGCTGCCATGAGCTGGTGATCCAGAAAATTGGTGTTTGTCTAGTTAAAATTGTGACTGATAATGACTAGAATAGATATTTTCAGTATGGACAGTTTTACAGTGATGGCTATTTAAATTGAGATCATATACATCCCATCCACTACAGCTGAGCAAATGCTCTCTTTGACGGGACCCACCTCATTGCTACTCCGAGCATGTTTGCAGCTGGGCATGGAGCTTCCCAGAGCCGCTGCTCATCCTGTGCCTTTTGGCATGAAACTACAGACCCGGCACTGGGGTGCTGCGCTCCCGCAGCGATGCTCCGCTCACTCCAGCCGAGTCGGGCTGGGTTTTGATGCGCCTGCCTGGGTCCCGTAGGAGCCCTGTTTTCGCCACCCCCCCCGGTCACAGCCACAGGGAAAACATGCCCAGAGCCTGGTCCCTGCAAGGTACCTGCGGGTCCCTTGGGTGCCAGCACCGAGCTGCGGGCAGGATGTGGCACCCATCAGAGCGGCACAGGCAGACGCATGGATCCCAGTGTGCTCCCTACGAGAGGTCACTGCAGCGCGAGAGGCACCATCCGACCCGCGTTAGCTGAGGTCCATCTCTGTTTCCTTTGCCTTTATCTCTCACCTTTATCTTTTCAAAAATCACTGTAACAAATGACAGAGATGCCGGTGGTATTTTCAGGCAGTCTAGCTCTCTCTCTCCATTCCCCGTGGTCACCCGGTGCCGGCCGTGGCTCCTTGCCCGCAGGGGGGGCTCGGCTGCATCGTTCACACCGTAACACTGGTCGCTCTGCTGACACGGGGCAAACTCTGCCCCATACAGTGGGTAACCTGCACGCTGCTCTCTGGGGGTGCTTTGCAAAACGGCTGCTGGTGATAGGCGAGCGGCAAAACTCGTCAGAGTAAGTCAGCACAATAAATTATTAGTCATTAAATGGAAACTGGGGGAATCGAGTCAATATTTCAAGCAGGACTACGCGCCTATAAATACAAATACATCACATGCTGCTTTGCTGTGCCTCCCGTGGACATTACTTGACAACCTGGGGCAACCGCAAAAGTTCATAGTTCTTTAGACTTCGGGAAGGGACGCAAACACGCACCCAGTGTCACAGCACTGTTTTTAAATGGGAACAGGGAGAAAATAATCAACGAGGTTAAGATTAAGCTTGCTGAACAATCTTTGCTATTAGTCATTTGGGAAAACAAAGAGGAGTTTGAAGTTACTCGGAAATGTCTGATCCCATTTAGAGCGCTTGGCAAATAAATTTGGCCGTACCAAGGGCACTGTGTCCGTACGCGACGCTGGGACATGGGATGGGCTCAGAGCTCAGACAATGGGAGGTTGATGTAAAAATCAAGGAGACAGAAAACCCCAGTGATAATGTTTTTAATCAAAGTGCAGTTACTATCCAGTTTCACCCAAATTTAATACACCTATTGGGGAAGGCAAACATGTAGAGGGACCGTCAGATGTAGCTTTTTGTGATCGAAGTGCCTTGGTTTACATTTGATCTTCTGAGGTTTGGTCTGTAATTAGATGATAATTTGTATCACAATTATGCAAAACAAACGAGAATTGGAGAGCAAGTTAGACCAGAAAAAATAAGCACCCAGAACATTTGAAATGCATCCAGTATTAAAATGATGTACATGTGTGGCTGAGGCCGGGGGGACATGCTGTTCCAATAAAGCTGCAGAAAGGGAAAAGGCCGGTATCGGTTCCTACAAAAGTTTCAAATGCTCGTGTTTACAAATTTGTATTGCACATTAATATGTAAACACAGGCTATTGGAAACAGATGACTCCGCAATATTTACGTGTGCTTTCTTCTTAGTTTTGGGTGTCTGTTTGCCTCCTAGAATACACGAAGTATGCAGTGACTCTTTTAAGACACGGCTCAGAAAGCCAAAGAAGAGATACAGCATCTGAAGGTGCACTGTTGACAGGGGCAGCGCCGCGGCAGCTCCTGGCCCTGGCTGTGTTTTGGGTACCAGCTGCACGGGGGTGCGTCCCCCGACTCCTCCCAGGCTTGTGCCACGAGCTGGACTGCACTTCGCAGTGCTACAAGTGGTATCTCGTTCCTTGGTGTTTACACACTGAATGTATTTCACAATTTTCCTCATCCCATGTCACTCAGAGGCACTGGAGTCATGTCATGCGGCCACGGCATCACCCGGCCACAGCAAGCAGCCCCATCCACGCCGGCTCAGCAGCCTCTGTGCTCCACCAATGCTGCAGTCACAGAGCGCTGGAAAAACCCCAGCTTTTAAAATATAAAGAGTTATTTCTTATAAAATAATTTTGAAAAGAAAAACCACCTCCCTTGCAATGTCAATAAAAGCTTGTGACTTGTGAATCCCCTTTTCTTTCACTCGTTGGTTTGCATTTTCGGGTGCGAGCTCCAGGCACCCCTTTCTGCGCTCGGCTGTGTCTGTGCAAGTCGCAGCCTCCCAGCCCCCATGGAGTTAAAGCTGGTGTCGGACAGCCTGGATGCAGCAGGCGAGGGTGTTGGGAGTTATACCGGCTGCAAGGACTTTCGCAGATGTTGGGTACGACACTGCAAGCTGTTCGTGCTTAACAGAGCCCTGCTCTCCCCGAGGTCGTGTCGTTTCTGAATGTTATAGTTATTTATAAACTCACTTCTTCCCCCTGTCCCTTCGGTGACGTTCACAAGAAGGACCTACCGTCCACTGCCATACATCAAACAATTTCCTCCCAGATCGCTTATCCTAAAGCACCAAGTTTTAAGTTTATTGTAGCAATTAAGTACAAGAAGTAGTCCAGGTTTTGTGAAGGACCCTTTGAGCTTATAAATCAAACAACACAAACCAGCAAGTAAAATTCAAGACCTTTCTGAAGAGGAAAACACCAGCGATAAGGGAGAAATCCCAGGAAAAATAATACTTGCTGTCTAAGGAGGCAGATCCTGAACAAAACCAGAGAGGGGCTCGGGATGGCTTCTAGCGCTCTGAAGTCTGAAGATATATTAGATGCACTAAAAAGTTTTTCAGGTATTTTCCCTTCTTTTAAAAGCCTCGCTCTTTCAGGTTTTTAGAGAACGGCTTTTTGGAGAAATTCACTTTTTCCCTCTTGGCACTGGCTCCAGATCTCATCTTGGAGCTGGGTCCCAGCTCCAACAATTTCCTCCGGGTCCTGCCCAGCAGCTGGGAGCACTTAGCAGCTCATCCGCCCCGTTGGGCTCACCTGCCTGAGCGAGCCCTGACAGGTCCATCTGCTTCCAGTCAGGCCTGCAAATAAAACAGGGCCTCGACTCTAAAAGGAAGAAAAGAGTAATGGACCTGCACGGTTACTTAGAGTTACTCTTGCTGTTACTCCAATGATGCTCCAGGGATGGATGCTGCCTCCTGCCCCGGCTGCCGGTCCATCTCACTGAGCTGCTGCATCCCTTCACCATGGACCTTCAGCCTGAAACCAGCAGAAATCCTCTTTTTTTTTGTTCAGGTTTGGGAGGTGTTGCTGTTGCCCTCACCAGGAGGTTTCAAATACACGATATTAACCACCAGTCAGCGTCGCTGTGGGAAACACCACGATATCTGTTTGCACAGTCGGATGCTGCCCTGGCTGTGCCCACCTTACCCCAAGCACTCGGTGGTTTTAACCATCATCTTCTATCATAAGTTACTTTAAACAACTTGGAGTTTCTGCTTTTGATGGGATGCTAAATGCACAGCAGAAACCCCCCTGTATGTTTAAGGCAGTTTGGTGAATTTGGGGCATGGGATTGTGTGTCGTGGGTGACTTCAGTGCCAGGACAAAATGGAGCGATCCGGGAGGCTGGACTGGTTTATCCTCAACTGGCACCGTGATGCTTTCCATGCAGATAGCCATTTTAAAATAAATAAATAAAAAAGAGCATAAATCCAGATACAGAGTGGCATTACAAGTGCTGAACTGTTCATAATACTGTGTTAAAACTAAGAATTTATATCAGGCAATGGAGCACAAGGAAGGCAGCTTGGAGAGGTCCTGTGAGCCCCAAAGCTGTGGGGCCGGTCGAAGGCAAAACCTCCCTGTCTCAAAGGCACCTTCAAGTGAGTCAAGTAAGATCCCATCCTCTTGCAGGCCTTGAGGTTTAGGGGCTGGAATTTGGGTTTTTTCCCCACAACAAGAGCATTTTGCATCTTTCCCTATGAATATTTGCCTGGAGCTTTAAAAGCAGGAGTGTGAGCCACAGGCACCGCTGCCTGTGTACAACAAACAGGTTTCATTTAGGTTTACCCAAATACCTGCGTTTCTGCAGTCTTGCAGTGGTTCATTATGTATGAAAGTGTTAATAAACTTAAAGTGGAGAACCAACCGTCTTCAAAATAAATTGATCACCAACCTTTTTTCTTCCATGGAGCAAAAGCCCTGCTGACTGCCCAGCCCTGCTCAGGACATCGGGTACCGCATGTCTCCATTTACCAACAACACTTTTAACTTCAGCCCTTTGCTGGATTCTTCTTTTATCTTCATTAAAAGTCTTACTGTAAAATTAATCAAAGTTGATAAGCTATTTCCTGTATCGTATTTCTTCTAACGTTATCAATATTGCTAATAAAAATATAGATTGAAACAGCATGTTGTAATGTCCAGGATATAAGCCAGATCCTGCTGCAGCTCAAATAAATATGAATTCGGCCTTTGGCTTTCATAAAAGCAGGATAATGTCTCTATCTGGGCTATTCTAACGGATAACATCAGCCCCCTTTTCTTCGCTTCTCAATACTACCAGAATTTAAGAATTTAGACTGGTAGAAGAAATGTAACTCTAGTTTCCTGGAGATTTTCGAGATTAAATGAAATCAAAGTAAAGCGAAGCCCCAGACTTTGTTTCCAGCTGAAACAAAACCCGACATTCCAAGAGCCTGGGCGCTCTGCGAGGGCGGCCGCTTGCCGTGTTGGGTGCTGCCGTCCCCCGTGGGAGGCTCCGGAGGGATGTGGAGGGGAGGCCAGGGGAGAGCTCACCTGGATCCTGCCAGCTCCCAGGGCTTCACCCCCCTTCCCAAGCCCATGTCCCCACTTTCTGAGGTTGTTGTTTGGGTGGGTTTGTGGGTGCTTGAGAGGCACGCGTGCCAGTGTGTACCTCTCCCTAGGACTGGCTCCTCTCACCACTTTGAGGACCCTATGGAGAGTCCAGATTTCTTCAATCCAGCGTGTATGAACGGCCCCTCCGAGAGCACGGCCCGTCAGCTGCTGCTCCCAGGAGCGGGGCTGCCAGGGGTGGCTGATGAGACAGCAGCAGCGCCCTGCGCCAGACCTCAGCTACCCAAACCACCAAAAGATCACTGATTTTTAAATTGGTTTTGAGTATCATTTGTGCAGCTGGAGTCATGGACCATAAAAAGGAGGAATTTCACTGGGTAGGTCTCCTGGACACAGAACAGAGCAGAGGATGGAAATGAGATCCAGCTCTGCTCAAGCTGAAATTTTTCAGAGGAGATGGCGAGTACCTCTGCTAGCCATCACACATCAGGCTCGTGGGGCAGGGATGCTCCTGCATCCACTGATGGCTCCAATCACCCCGCGTTGGATCCGGACCCTGCTTAGGCTCCCGCTGGGCAAATTGTCTCCAAAACTTGGAAGCATGTGGGTCTCCTTGGGGCTGGAGCCCTCGCCAGCCAAAGCCATGGCTTGGTGGTAGCAGGGACCGGGTCAGTGTCCCCGCAGCTCTCCCCATGGATTTGGTTTGCAGCAGGTGAAAGAAAGCACAGATGGGTGATTTTCAGATAATTTTTCAGTTAAAAAAAATATTAATCAAAACATCCCTGGGGTAGGGGAAAGCTTTTCAAGTGGTTTATTTGCAGTAATTGGGCTTGGTCAGTTTTGATCTCAGTATTCCTGCCCAGACAGCCACGCTCACCCCAGCGCCAGCCCCCGTCCTGTAGATTTTTTTTTTTTTTCCTTAAAATAGGACACACCTGTGAGGACGGCAAATTTCTTCAAGACATTCCTGATCTGGAGCGTATTAAACCGATATTTTTGTTTTGTATTTTTGATGATTTGCTCCAGTGATAACATAATAGCATGATATTTTGTCTGGGACTGATTAAAACATTTCTTTTGATCAGCACAGCAGATTGAAACAGTTGTTTATTACTGGACAAAACTTCGAGAATAAGAAGAAAAGAAAAAAAGAAGAAAAAAGAAATGGCTCTGGGTGGCTGTTGGGTCTGCTTTTCACCAGGGGTGTTTCCTTCGCTTTGGGAAAATTCTCCATTCCAGCCGGGGCTGGGGTTTGGGAAGTGAGACAAGGGAAGGGCGATCCATCACGCTGATGGACAACGGCTGAAAACCTGGGCAGTGGCTGTTAAAACTACACGTGTGCTGAGTAAAATTCATTTCTCCCTCTCAGGACACACCAGTCGCCCAGATCATAATGAATTAATTTCTATAAGCAAATCTAATGTTTGCTAAAAAGTTTGTCCTTGTAAGCTATATCAATCAGTGCACGCTTCCAAGCTACCTAAATTGGGAAATGTAAAACTGAAGTCAAAACTTCTCATGTTTTTGCTTTCTGAACCGAAGGCGGTCTCATATTGTGACAAACCTGCAACATCTGAATGTAAATGTGTTATTTTGGTTTAACTCCAGCTCCTATAACAGCTTTCAAGGCTATAGATTTTAATTACATGAATATTTTTAATAAAATCCCCTATTTAACTGCTGGCACGACTGTAAGGGAAAAAACAATAATATCTGGCTCTGTCTCTTTGACAGAATAATTCTTCAAGTTACATTTGCCACATTTGCGCAGCTGCGACCAATAACCCTGCTGTCTTTATTATTCTGCTACGATATGAAATTAAAATGAACTGGAAATGTTTATGCCGCAAATGGCGTGCAACACATTAAACAGATAACGCCAGCTAAGGTTTTGCTTAAAACAGGGGGTTTCTCCTCCAGCAAGGCCGCTCTGTAACTTAATCCCCTTTTTTCCCAGGCAGCGGAGATTGCTGCTCTGCCCAAAGCCTCAGACACATCACAATATCTTCATTAAAGAGGAATTACTTCCATCTCACCATCCCCAGGTGCCACTGAAAGCGGGGCTTTGTTTCATGTGGCCAGTTGCAATTCCTGTGTTTATATCAGCGGATTCCTTCGCTTCACGGGACGTTTGGAGATAAAGCTATTTTGGGTCTTGTTTGCTTCCCCTTGACTTTTCCCCGCAGCGTGTTTATAAGTGGCGTATTAATTCCTCGGTCATGCCTTTGGTATTTTTCACCACTTTAAAAAAAAAAAAAAAGAAAAAAAAGAAAAAAAGACCCCATCTCATTTGATCATCTCAACATACTTTTTGCTTGTTTGCACCGATCGATACATTGAGGTAAATCAAATTCTTTCAGGCTGTTAATTCTGACGGGCTCTCGCCCCAGCACGTGCACCTGCCCCGTGTTTTCCTTGCAAGGGGACACCTCTCCCCAGCAGACAGCCGCCGCTCAGGCGCTTCGCCGGGAAATGCCGGGGCTGTGCGAGGCGACTCGCTGACATGTGTCTGCAAACCCGTCTGCAGGACGCGGGAGCCCTGGGGCCGAGCGGGGCTGGGGGAAGCGAGGGAGGCAGAGCTGCAATTTCGTAATTTGTTTCATGTGTCCCTCCATGTCCCCGCGGCGCAGCCCCAACACCGTGTGGGTGCACCAATAGTGCTACGGAACAGCACGTGCTTCACTGGGGTGTGTTCCCAGTGCTCCCCACATGATGGACCTTCACCCCACGCTGCTCCCTGAGTGCCACCACCACGTGCTGGTGGTGGGTCCCCATCCCTGCTGCCACGCTCCCAGGCTCCCAGCCAGCGAGCACCGCTCTCCCCTTCCCGGGCACCACGGGGCTGGGGGTCACAGAGCTCAGGCGGTCCCTGCAGGTTGCAGCAGCCCCCTTGAAACCCCCAAACTCTTATGGGTGGTGAAACGCCCTTCCCGTGGACGGTCTGTGGGTTCTGCACCTGTGCACCCAGCCTCCCTCCTTCAGCAGCATCCCCCGGTGGCGCGCTCTGTGCTGGGATGCAGCTGCTCTGCTCTGGTATTTTAAAGTTACTGTGTAAAAGGCACATCAGTGTCCTTGGTAGCATTTTGTTTCACCCACCATGCACTGAGTGCTCTTTGCCTCTGAGATGATGAAAAAAATGATTCAGCATCTCCTGGAGCGATCAGCTCTGCCAGTCAGTTTGGCTTTATAGCATCATGGCTTCGTTAACAGCCTTCACTGACATGACTAAATCCATCGACCATTTCATTAATTGGTTAATATTTATTATCTGTCAATTCAGCGCACTTGTTTCCAGCTCTGTGTCCTGCCAGCATCCCGATCCCACCGTACTAACACACTTCTTCACTGAAGCAGTGGAAATGATTTATTATCAAAATGCTGTTTTGCACTGGTGGTGTTGAGAGAAAATTATCCACCGTTCTAGCAAATAAAAGATAAAATGGAGTTGTTCGTTCAGAGGGTTAAAGCAAGAGAAAGTTTTATTTGGTTTTGAAATACAGGCTTGAAGATAAAGTTCATTGATTTTAGCTTACAGCATTGACTTGTCGTAGAGGACTTCTACCTTCTGTGACACAGGAACCCAGAGGTTAGTATTTCTCTGATTTACATGCTTTCCACTATGGATTTGAGGCATTTCATAAGAAAAAAATAATAGTCTTGAATGACCGTCAAGGTGAGAACAAGGACTGCTGAAAGCAGCCGGGGCCAGCTTGCACGCTACCTCCCTTTGGCTTCCAGCACTCACAGGAGCAATTTTAGTTTTTAAAAACTCCAAACCATCAGGAAAATAGCATCAAAAGCACAAACCAGAGAAAGCTGGAGGGGAGCGGAGCGGCTTCCTCACCTCATCGCTCCGTGCGGAGCCTGAGAGCATCCACTGTGCTGCCAGGGCACCTTCATGGGGAGCTCCCAAATCTGGAATTGAGATTTAAGGAGGAATTTTGCTCCCCGGGCAGCACCAGGCTGCCGCTGCCCGCAGCTCTTAGCAAACAGCCCCGCTCCGGCGAGGGGCTGCCATCTGGCCCCTTTGTTTTTGCAGTAACCTGTAGACATTTAACAATGAGATCTGGGTTATCACAGACCATTTGCCTGAGTTGGTTGTTTTTTTCCCCCTCTTTTTTCCATTTGTTTTGGTTTTTTAATCTCACTTTGTAGTTTGCTTTGCTCCCGGTGCAAACCAAGGAGGTCCTCCAGGAAATCCCCACCCCTCACTTCGCCTCACCGCAGCCCTTTCTGTCTCCTTTTGGCTTGGCTTTGGACCAATTTGATGCAGAGGGATTGTAGCAGAAGGCAGAAGCAGGACCCGCTTCCTCCCCATCTTTCCATTATTTTTTTCCATTGCACTTGTAAGCGATGACAGCTACTGCAGGCTGAGGTGACACCCCACCTTGCCAGTGTCACCCCACAGCTGCTCCCAGGCTGCAGAGGGTCAGCACCACCCAAACCCAAGCCCATTGCGAGCAGAACTGAGCTCAAACATAGTGATGTTGGCATTGCCTTTGGCGTGGAAGTATAAATCCCCTGGCATGGGTTTGGAAGAGCCCCTGCTCGGTTTCTGTGCGGGCAAGGTGAGGGCAGACCTGCCCAGGGCTGACAGTTTGCATCTGCAGCCTGGCTAGGATACGGCTGAAAGCCAATAACTTCAACAGAAGCGTACAGGACTGAAGCAATAAGGTTTTTTTCAGTGATCTCAGCCTTTCCTTTCTTCCCGGAGTCAGAGGCAAGAGCAGGAGCTCAGCACCCTGTGTTCGGAGGTGGCCCGTCACAGCGAGGGGTGACGGATGGTGCCATGGGCACACTGAGCCTGCTGGCTGCCCCTTCCCCTGCGCTCTCGGCAAAGAGAAAGCTCTGCTCGGCTCTGCTCTGCCAGCCAGCGAGTGGCTGCCGCACCGGTGGGGTCACGCAGAGGGTTTATCTCCATCCCCCAGCACAGACCAAGCCGAGACCAGTGCCACCACAGTGCTCCTGGTGCTGGCAGGCGGTCTAGATTGGAAGCAAAGATCCTACAGCACAAAATATTCCTATCCCACCAGCCACCAACTTCTCCATAGCATCCTTCCCAAATACATTTGAAGCTCAGCAGTGATCAAGTGATTTTCTCTGCCCAAATAATGTTCAATATCTAGCGATAATCAGCGGTGGTGGTTATTATATGTGAAGTTGCCATTTCACGACATGTCCATACTATTTCAGCTTTTAACACACCAAATTAGTAGAAGGCTTAAAAGTTTGACTGCTGTGAGTTATTAATTTAATATTAACTACTTGTTTGATTCTTGCCACTGACGTTGGGACAGTCCCACAGACAGCAGCTCCCATTAACCATTAATCCACTGATTAATTTGTTTGGGGAAGCTCTTTGGGCCTTTCCACTGCAGCATGCAGCCACTGTACCGTCTGTAATATACCCGTGGAGTGAATTCCCGGGGGATTTCTGCTCTGGAAGAGCTGGGAAGCCATGCACAGTGCCCACGTCCTTTTGGCACTCTTTAAATTGCACTTGGAAAAGAAACCAAGAGCTCCTTGCAGCATGCCTCTGCCACGGCCAGCCCGGGAGCTGCAGGAGACCCATCCCACCCCAGGCATGTCCCGGTATCGCCTGTCCCCATCAATAAGCAAATTTCTGAGCTGATTGTTAATTATCTGCTGGGAAACGCTGTTTGCTGCTGTATGGTGCTGGCTTGAGGAACGCAAACGCACATTAACTTTGCTTTAATATTTTGGAGCGTTAGGGTGTGTCGCTCATGGTTCCTCCAGAGAAACCCAACCACCTCTAGATAGCACCTGCAGAACAAGAAATCAGATTTAAAAGAGCACATCGCAACTTCGGCCCATTCTTTTTGTTGGGGTGGTTTTTGTTTGGTTTTTTTTCCACGTTGTTCTAAGCAAAGCAGGGTTTAATTAACACCCTCCGAATGGCAGCATAAATCTCACCGGCGAGGGAAGGTGGCTGACTGTGGCGCGAGCTGTCAGCAGCTCCCTGTGATCTGACAGGGTCCAGCCAGCGCTTCCCCCACCCTGACCCTGCCTGTCAATCAGCTTTCGGGGGTGAAGCCCCTTCTCGTCTCTTTGGCGAGGAGCGACAGCCAGCTACAATTTTGACCAGCTGTCATTTATCATTATTTTGGGGAGGAAGGAGCCAGGGAGGCACTCTTCACCTCGAAGGTGCGGGCAGAGCAGAATTTGAGATGATGGGTGGGGATTTCCACCGGCACAAATGGGAATAAGACTTGGAGCTTTCCAGGCTGTACCAAAAATAGCAAACCAATTTCAATCTCAATTATAGCTGGGTAACCCTGGAGTATAATTCAGAAGTCAGCTTCTAATATTTCAATTCAGGATCAAGAATAATATTCCACTTCCCCCTCCGCACCCCAAGTGATTTTCATTTCATAGGGGCTAACCTCGACTCGAACATGTGTTTTGGTGAGATACTAAAGGATATGAGTGTGCTAAAGAAAATATGTGGAAAAATTATGTAGAAATGCCTGTGTTAAGCTCTGCAGAGGAACCAGCTTAATAATATGGCTCATTCTAGCAAAATATTCTATTTATCACAGTAAAATGCGATAAATGACGTATTTCATGCCTGCCGCACTCGGGACAGCAGGAACTGCTTTCTCCCTTTGGAGCAGGCATGCTTTCAGGATTACATCTCCTGCGAACACCAGCACATGTAACGTGTCCCGCTAAAGTCACCTGCAGGGACTCGGTGCCCTCAGCGGGCTGTGCCAGCAGTGCCCGTGCTGCTGGGGCAGGTGACATCTCGCCGACTGTAGCTCGCGTTTCTAAAACACAGCAGCAAAACTAACAGCAGGCAACTGCTTTATCTTCCTCGCGTATCCGTGAGGGTCCCAGGTCAGCAACTCACTGGTATTTTTGTATGCAAGTGTAAGCGGGGTTGTAAGTGCCGTGCTGGAGCCAAGCTTTCGGGAAGGTGGCCAGGCTGTTCCCAGCAGCCAGAGCTCGCTGCCTTGGCTGGAACCACAGACACGGAGCTTTGCTGAACGTGCCTGTTCAACCTGCGCTGATGTATGTGGGTCAGCGGCGCTGCTGGGGCTTACGAGAAGATACGCAGCAGCATCACACCCTCATGGCTGAGGTAGGCAGTGACCCCTGGAAACGGTGGGAAGGCATCAGGGAGAGAAGCAAAGGGCGATGGCTGTCGGTGACGAGTCAGTCAGTGCTGCACAGTGCTCTCCTGGAGATACCCACCCCCGTGGGCTGCCTGCCCCCTGAGAGCGAGCCCAGCACCGGGGCACAGCTCGAAACATGGCCCCTGCCCACACCGTGCTCCTCACCGCCCGGCGAGCAGGTCACCTTATAGGGGATGGTCTAGTTCAGATGTGACCGGCGAGGGCCTTTTTGTGCCCATCACTACGATCCCTGCCGTGCAAGTGATGCCTTTCATTTATTTGTGTCTGAAGCTCCTACCAACAGATCCTGTGGAGAAGAAAAAAAATGCAACACCACACACCCCCACCCCCCATTTACTCTACATTTTGGAAAACACTCCCTTTCTTCGGCTTCCACTCAACGTTATCGTTCCAATAATAAATTGCTTTAAGAACAAATAATTAAAAAAAAGAAAACCTGAAGGATGTTTTCTATTTTAGAAGGTGAGTCTTAATCAGCTCTCGTTCTGATGACAAAGGAAACTGGCTTTATCATCTAAACTATCATTTTATTTAGAAACATATTTGTCGCTTACATGGCTCACCTGTGAGCTCTTCTGTGCGATACTTCACATTGAAAAAGACGAACGAAGAGATTGATCCTTGGGGTGGGAAGAGCGGGACGCTGGAGGTACAATCTAGGTACGTGCTCTTCCAACTGCAAAACACTGGTTTTTCCAGCCCTTTTTCAGTCTGTCACTGGGGACTCCAGGGGCAGAAAAAGCTCCTTCGGGATTTTCCCACCCATAGACCTTCCTGCAGCTTCGGCTCATCCCTCCAAAAGGAAGGACGGCACACGAGGAGGTGCCCGTTCCCTGCATCTCCCCTGTGCTGGAGGAATTATTTTTTTGTTACTTAATCATCTGTAATTATCTCCTGGAGTAAATTCTGTTGGTGCATCAATTTTCAAACACAACAGTCATTTTTATCAGTCATGTTTATTTAATTTTAGCTGATTAGCACAGAACCTAACAAGTGGCTTAGACTAACAGTGTGTCACTGCCCAAGTATTTTGTAGGTAACAAGAAGACATGGAATAGCGCACATGTTGCTTTGTCTGCATTAATCTATTTACATTGTAATTCTTCAACTGTTTTTAATGGCCGGTTCAGCTGGAAGCGATTAGTTGTCTAAATTAAAGCCACATTTCTCACTTTGTGCACTGGGAAGGTTTTTAGCTGTTGTCTTTTCCTTGCTTTTTGTTTTCCAAATCAAGACAGATACCACTTGAAAATGCATGAAATCTTATTGAGGGGATTGATCCGGGTGCTTGGAGCCGCGTTCCTGTGTATTCGTCTTGAAGCCAAGTACTTGAATGGGCCATGAAATGGTGTGTTTGAAGTTGAAGTGTGCAGCAGGGCTGTCAGCACGGCGCTGTCTCAGGCTGGGCAGGAGCTGACCCAGCAGCTGGGCTTCAGAGGGAAACTTCAGGGCGGCTCCGAAAGGAGGAGAGGAGGAAAGCAAGACCAGAAAGCGCTGCAGACACAGTGCAGGACTTCCCAGGCTGTTCTGCATGGGCAGTAGCCCTTTGTTTATACATTAGTTAAATTAACAAATATGTTTGTAATGCAAAAAATAATTTATATAGAACGTCAGACCATGTTGGATCTCATCCTCTTTTTTTTTTTTTTTTGGTGCTTTACAGGGAAAAAAAAAGAAAAAAGTTACATTTGCAAAGCAGTCATGAAACACTTGGAGCCAGCTTGGCGCTGCTCCCGGACTTGCTCAGGTGCTCGCTCCATCTCCTCTCGTCTCCCTGGCTGAAGCTTTTCCAGGTCTGGCCCGAACGCCATGCTCTTCTCCCAAGACTACAGTCAGATAGAAGACGTGCCAAGTCTCCCAAGAGCACCTCAGCTCAGCCGCAGAGGCCCAGAAGGCCCCATAGCTGCGCGATATTGCAGTCAAATGTCGCCCACGAGGTTTGGGCCCTTCATGCAAAGTGAGGGTAGATCGTTTCCCACCCAGCATCGCTGCTGGGAATTATTTTGTACTCAGCACGGTGACCATGCCCCCATCCGTCCCCAGTGGCAATGGTGTACGAGGTCAGCGTGGTGGCCATGCCCACACTCATTCCCAGTGG
The DNA here is from genome assembly GCF_015220075.1 of Falco rusticolus. Classification (NCBI taxonomy): domain Eukaryota; kingdom Metazoa; phylum Chordata; class Aves; order Falconiformes; family Falconidae; genus Falco; species Falco rusticolus. Next base: position 22,036,753 of record NC_051200.1, on the reverse strand, counting down.
CAGTGGTGTTGTACCTTCTCCCTGCACAGCTCTGGGGGTTCAGATGAGCTTTTGCCTGTTGGGAGCTCCGGGAGCCTTCCTGGCTTCCCTCTGAGCTGCGTTACGGCCAGGCTGAGGCCGCTGGGACCTGCAGTCGCAGGTGAGGGGTGTTCCCGACGTGCAGACCTGGGGCTGCCCAAGGTAACCTGCAGCCAGATCTGTGTCCTCCTGGTGGCACAGCCATGGTCCCTCTTGGGAAGTATCAAGTGAAACCTGTTGGCTTTGTCCTTTCCCAGAGCAACGTTACCCGTGCTGCAGGGCGATGCCTACCTTAAGGGAAGCAAAAAGGTGATGACGCTAGAAGGACTCCCACATCCCACGGGAAATGCAGGGTGAGCAGATGAGGATTCGGCTGAGGACACAGCACCAGTTCAATGTACCTATTTACCTGCAACAGCTGCACGGAGTCAGCTCTGCTAGTACTGCCTGGTGTGCACAAGAGCCACACTCGCTGCAGAGCCCCTGAGAATTTTTCCTTAAAAAGTACTACTTAATATCACTTTTCTTAAAAATAAAAAAAATGCTGTCCACGCTAGCTGCTGATGAAGGTGAGGAAAGAAAAGCCCCACTGTGCCCTACATTGAGTTCAGAGCATCCCGTAAGGTGGTACCCAGGGCACCAGCCTGGGAGGGGGGGGTATGGGGCAGGACACACACACACACGCCCCCGAGAAAACAAGGTTTTTGAATCGTAACCTCCCATGGTGGTGCCTGCAAGGGCTGTTGGGCAGGCTTCAGTCTGGGCATCTGAACATATTTTGAGATGCAATAAAGCAATAAAATAATAAAAAAAATTCCCCAAAACTCACACATGGTATAGTCCAAACCGAGTCTTCACTTAAGTCAATATTAAAACCAAATAAATCAAGTGTTTGCACAGATTTATACCTGAGGAAGCGCTTTTCTGGTCACCTGGGCAAGCAGGGTGAGAGGAAGGCAGGCTGCTGGCTCCTCTTCCTCCCCTCTTCCCAGCCGCCCCCAAGCCCAGAGATAGCAGCCCCAATCAAGAGTTTTCTGCCTTCATCAGTTTGTCACAACCTGAAAGTCCCTCAAATATTTGTGTGTATTCAATTATCCGACCTGTCGCATCTGTACCTCATTACATGCTCTAGCTGAGCGCCGCGCGGGTCGGGTTGCGACGAGGCAAAGGTCAGAGGAACCTCCAGCCCGCATTTTGCCATCAGTTGATTATTCAGATAACAAACAACTATCCCAGAGACTGAGGGCTTCTCTGTGCCTGCACACAGGACACTACCACTGTAGCTGAAGAACAGAAGATAGCCAGCTCCTCCTGGCTACCCACTGCCCTGAACCCCTGCAAAATAATAAAGCAACCAGATGGTATTTCTTACAGCTCGGTGTGCCGATGGAACGGGGCAGTAGCCTTCTTGCTCCGCCATGTCTTGCTTTTAATATACTGCCCAGAATTAATCAAGCAGTTTAGAAGCATCCTATATCAGTTCTGCAAAACAGAGCTTAAATGATTTACTGTCAGATTCTTTCAGCTCCTGTTAGACTCCTGTTTTTCTTTCATGTGGGTAGCAGAGGTCAGCAGCGGCAGGAGATGCATGCTTTCACTTTGTCTCACATTTGCTGCTGTCATTCTGATCCTGCTCCGGTCCCCGCAGAGCGACAGGATGTGTTCATGCTCACAGCCCTAGATGCTAATTGATTTTAGGGAGCCCATTCATCAGTTAAATTTAGTAGATCACCCACCAGGTTTGCTGTTCACTGTCAAAGGTAATTCAATTAAAACTCCAGAAGTGTGACTAACTATTCAATGGTAAATATGTTTAGCAGCTGTGTTGCTGTATCTTCTCCATCCTGTTGTGTCTGTGAACCAGCCCCAGCATAGCATGTGACCGAGCCATATACCTCAGCTGATCAACGTATGCAACAGTTTTGCAGCAGTGCCAAAAAATTAAGTCCAAATGCCTTCTTCAGTATGCAATGACATGCAAATGTCTAAATGTAATAGCTTCAGCAAAAAAGAAAAACCTCAAAAGCGTTGAAAGGCAGCAGTGGCTACAATGGTTGAATTAACTCCGTGCATCTATAGGGTTTTGGGGTTGTTTTAAATAACTTTCAAAAAAATCAGATTTGGATTTTCAAACTCATTGATAGTTTGGGATCACCTCACCCTTACTTGTGAACACCTAGTTTCCCCTTCGCCATCAGTCAGAGTTCATACCATCTGATATGACTTTATCCCATCACCGAAACTATGTATAAATCAGAGAGACGTTGCCGTGCTCTCGCGGAAAGATGTTTCTATTAACCACTGGAAGTGGGAAGCCTTGCTGCATTCCTCGTGGCTGACAGACCAGGCTTTGACTCTTCTTGTCTGCTGGCATCGGTCACTCATATGTGGTTTGGTAGTAATTAAGCGCATCATTAGTGATGCCATTGCACGCCGTGGGACAAAATGCTGTGTCTGCTTAATAGATTAAAGGAAAATGTTATCTGAAAAGCACAGGTAAACAAGACACACATCCCTCAACCTTTCACCCTTGAAGACCACGGATCACATCCCACTAGAGCGCAAATAAATAGGAGACTGGACTCCCTCGAGTCACTGCTGGTGGGTTTATACTCACAGTGAGACTATTTTGGAGCCCAACAGACTTGTCGGTCGCAGGGATGGGAGGGAAATGGGTGGGATACGGGCTTTGAAGGGGCTGGGAGCAGAGATGCACAAAGAAACTCCTCAGACCACTGTCCATACAGAAAGCAGCATGCACTTACAGCGACTGTCTAAGATTATCCTTATAAAATTAATTAGGCACTGATGCAGAGTTTCTAATAGCTTCCATTGCACAGGTCCCATTTCATGAACCTACTCTGCGAGAGCCAAACCCCACACAAACACTGGGAGTTCCTGATTTCCATGTGGTTGTAGAAAATAAATGAGATCCAGCGACTCTGCAAACCACTGGTCTTCCTGCACATCTTTTATAGAGCAGGAGGAGGAATGCTTGTACGGTTCAGTAAATAGTATCCTGAGAAAACATCCAGATTTCCCAGACATCACTGTAGACCTTTACAAAGAGCTTGGGAATACTTGGTCTGTTTAATACTCTAACCGGAGGCTAATTGAAATTGTAAAACTTGAACAAAAGCATTACTTTTGAAAGAGAACCCAGGACGTTCTATATTTGCTGCTTTAAACACGCTATACACAAGACAACCCAGGGTTTGGTAAGTATTAACCCTTGCTCTACAGTGCATTTTTAAAATATTGGATGAAAAAGCAGTGCCATTGTTAAATGTAATAATTACCATTAATACACAACTACTGCTGCTATCCTTGCAAATAGAATTGTCTCTGCAGAAGGGGTTGTTAGAAGTATACATTTTGTATAGAAATACCGAGTTTTTAACGGTGGTCAAATACTTACAGCAACGTAACCAGATAAGGAATTACTTCAATATACAGCTGCTGCCTGGAATCTTTTTTTGTTGTTGCTGTTGTTGCTGTTCAATCTCTCCCTTCTTCCGGCATTAATAAAGGCACCTGCTATACAAATCAGCAGAAATCTGGAAAATCATTATCACTTCAATGCAGAAACGATGCCCATCAGGGAAGAACAAATGGGGTATGTAGCCTACAAGGGACTTTTTTTTTTTTTAAAAAAAAAGTTCTATTTGTCAAATTACTAGAGGAAAAGTTGATCTTACTGTTAGGGACTTTATCCACTTCCAGGTCATATCAATTAGTTACAGCAGTCTCTTGGAGACTGGAACTAATTTACAACACTCTGAATGGGACTGCCTGCTTTTCCTATGAATTTCAAGTCAAATGTTGGGGCTTCATACCGGTACCTGGAACTGAAAAATCACCAGCAACAGAACCAGAGCTTAACGGTTCTAATACCAACCCATTTTGCAGCAAAAGAAGCGAAGTCCTGACTGTGAGAAATCTTGTCCAGAATTATGTTAAACTAATCTTTGCAAAAAGAAAAAAATTTGTAAAAAATACAATTTAAAAAAATTGTGGTTTTTTTAAGGAAGTTTTAAAAAGTTTTACTATCCCGACAGTTTGACAGAAATTGCTTGCAATAAAGAATTATGAACCAGATAGTAGGGATATTAAGTTATTACCTTGTCAGATACACGTATTGGTTAGTATGTAACATTTATTGCTTTAGACTTTCGCAAAAAGATTCTTTCACTCGGAATTAAGATGTTTAGAATAGCTTGAGCAATATGCATACATTGTTGCAACAGTAAACCACCTTTTAGATTAGAAATGTGTGATACTTTGGTTCTTTTATGCTCCCAAATCACCCTTACCTAGAGAAGTAAGAGCTTGGAAGTGCCTGTCTGCTGCGAGATGGTCTGGTTCTGGCTGCTGCTCACAACCTTCTGGCAAGCGGCACCGTTGGAAGGCTTTCCTAAGAACTGGAGAGAGCTGGGATCCCTCGGCCCATTGATTTTCTATCTTGTACTGTGTATCACAGCTGATTCAGCATGACTTTCTTAATAAAGAGTAGTAAAGGTCAAGCAAGAGCCTGTAAGACTCACTTACTGCATCTTCTTCCAACTTAAAAAGGCTCAATTGGCACTTGAAATTAGTTACAGATTGTTCGCATCGGTCTTTTCCTTTATTTGAATGGTAATGAAGAGAGCTGCTTCCGATACAAGTAAGGCCACTGACCCTTCTCAGGATTTCATCGGGAAAGTACTGTTTGACAAAAAAGAAAGTACTGAGCAGGGTGCTGCCTTTAGTTCAAACCAGCCTCTGCAACAGCCAAATGCAAATGCTAACGTCAAAAAAGCAATGCACCACACGGAGAGAGAGAACCCTGAAACTAAAGCAAATACTTCATCAAATCAATCCTCAGTGTGGGCAATGCTTCTAGTAAGAAAATTAAATTGACTATTAAATATATTTTCCATCAGTACACAGTGAGTGCATCCTTCTGTAGAAAATCGGAGAATTACCACAGGACAAACCCAGAATGACAACAGCTGAAGAAACCCAGGACTGAACTGAAAACTGGACAATTTAAAACAAGTTTTAAGCACAAAATTACTATCACACTTGTAACAGTAGATCTCAGAGTCCCAGATTAAAGCCTAAAGACAGCAAAGAAACATTCTGCCGGCACTTAGCACGGAGGGCTAGGTGTTAACCCCAATTAGCTGATGGCCCTGTGCAGCATGTTGCCAGGTCGTGTTTTGTGCAGCAGAGCAGCTTCCCAGCAGGGACCCAAGCACCATTCCTACCCGGATTTGATACTGCCCAGAAACAAAAGGTTCCACAGGGGAGACGGATCCTGAAACCAGCTAGTAAGTACTCTGTGAAAGTGCTCTTTGTTTTAAGAATTAAAAAAAAAATAAAATAATAATTTATGTAGGACCTACGGAAATGCAAAGCTTGAGGCTCCCTCTGCTGTTCCCAAGCGCTGATGGAAGGGGAAAGTAAAAACGGAAGGTTTTCAGCTCTGGGCAGGACAAACTCACACCCACACCATCTCCTGTCAGTTTTCCACATGACCCCTTGCTATATATAGTAAAGACAGAAGACCCTCTTAAGAGGTTTAAGCATGAGGGATACACTCCATGCCAGCCTAAATTAAAAAAAAAATAAAAAATTAGATTTTAAATCATATTTCATGTTGTTATACTTAATCACTCCCTAAACTGTTACCCAAAATCCTTCTCAATAGTACCCACTGTACCTTCTTATTTTTGTCTCCATAAAGATTTAATTTCCTGATTATCTTCTCACAGGAAAACATCGGTGACACCATGACATCTGCTTGTTTATCCATGTCCTGAGACCCACCAAATAGCCATATAACATTGGAACACATCTGAAATAAGTTGTCTGTACAATTTTATTTACCACTTGCAGTTACATTTACAAATCGTCATACAAGTAAAGCAGTTTTCAAAATGAACTCTACCAGAGCTACAAAAATTATTCTCTTCTCTATACATGTCACCAGCTTCAGGATTTATTTCTGTACACAACTGCTGATTATATTCTAACAAATTTTCACTATTTTTTGGCTCTGAGGATCTCCACAAAGGCAACTTGATCACTTTATCCCATTGCAATCAAGAAAGCTAAAGTTCTTGTTCTTCTTTCCCTTCCCTTCCCTCTCCTCTCATCTGAAGCTTTTCACGGCTCTCTGTTTTGGAATTCAAACAAATGAAGACTAATGCTACCACACACTAGCAGTTTTAGTAAACAAGGTTTAATTAAAAAAAAAAAAAGTCGACCAAAACCATCTTGCAACATTTCAAGTAATGTTTCACTTTAGATGTGCCTGCTCATAAGCATAAATATTGAAATATTATCTGGTAATAAGGTTACATAAAAGCTCATACAATTTATTTAACATGAAATGAACTTTATAAATGCATACAGTCAACTTACAAGAAACACAGCAACATAGGAGTGAGGAGCCAGAGTTGTTCAGAAAAGAGCAAATGAGAGAAAAGAGGAGACCCTCAAAGGTTACTCCAAGAGTAACCTTCAGTTTTAAGGATTTCCAAAAGGCTTGAGAAAAATACATACATATAAAATGTTAACTGCTAACACTTTCTGAATGAATGCCAGCTCTCACAAAGTGCTTCTAAAGAGCAATCATTCTCCCCAGGAGAGGGCAGGAGTCCTATACACAGAAGCAGCCAGTACAAAATCCTGGCCCCCTTAAAATACGCAGCGATTTGCAGAGTGAAGTCAGTGGAGCAAGAATTCATTGTTTCAAACATGTATTTCTTCCCCAAGTCAGCTACACCTGCCTACCTCCTTTGCATCATAATCCCGCACAGGTAACTTTAATTATGTCAGTCAAGCCATTATGTTTACTTGTTAATCCCTTAAAGAAACGATACTGGAAATCTGTTCCGGTACTGGAGCCTGCAAGCCTGGGATAAGATCGAACCATGAAACAGGCTGTATATAGCCAGTAGGATAACGAAGCTTATTTAATATTTATCTTGCAGCAACCGAACAGTCTCGTCTTTTTAAATTCTGCCAAAGCCCCAAGGCTCACGGCAAGGCAACATACTCAGAAAACCCAAGATCAGAATTGCTGTCTGCCCCCTCAAATAGTTTAAAAATGGCCAGGAACAGTCTAAAATCAGCATAATCTTTCACATTAAAATAAGCCAAACAAGGTAGCTAAAGCTGTCTAATAGCAAACACTGAAAACCTTAGCACTCTATGGTACAGCTCCATCAACAAGCAGCCATAAAGTAAACTCAGAGGCGGATTTATTCCACAACAGTAAGTTTCCAGTCCTGTAATGATACGAAGTAACTGACTACCAACAAAACACAGTAAGTTCAGCAAGGCAAAGGCACGCACACAAGCAGTTACCACAGTCGTGGGCAACCTGGCTGCATAGATACACCGTTCTGTTTTTGTTGTATTGTGCAGAAGGAGCTAAGGGGGAAAATAAAACGTAGTACATAACCCCTATCCTAAGACGTGTTGTTAATTACTTCAAAGGATTGTACCAAGACTACAGCTGTGAGTACATGGTTTTTAAACATCTTCCAATTTCTCCTCTTTACAGGAGGAACACTGAAGGTGTTTAAAAGCAAGCTGCACTGAAAATAAATGTAAACAAGTGAAAAGACCCCATGTGAAACAAATTGTAAGTTTAGGCTGCCAGTGTGGTAAGAGACAATCGCACAATATTTTAGGTTGTTTTGTGTATCTTATTTTCCTTATCTTATTTTTACAGTAGCCTTGAATACTTCAGTATGTAGCATCCTGCTAAACCTTCAAAGTGATTTAAGTAACACATTCAAAATATAGTTTGAAACCACTCCGAAATGTTTCATCATTTTTGCACGTTTTTCACTGAAAAAATCCTGCTTGACTAAAAAAAGGGAAGTATTTTTTTCCTATTTCCCTGACACTAGGGAAACGCATGTGATCTGGAACACCAGCATATCAAGAACTAATTCCAAGTCTAGTGCTTTACACCTTCCCTCACCCCTACAAAGATAAAACATAAAAAAGTGAGCCCCAAAAGTCAGCAAGATAATTTTAACATCACTGTTTACCACAACACATCACAAGCAGTCTCAGCTACAAATTGCTAACCATTTCTTTACTTCACAACTGCAGCAGAAGTCTGAAGCTACTGAGAGCAGCCAGTAGATTCTCTTACTGTGCAGAAATATAAAGGGATCACTAAAACAAACTAGTTTATCCATACAACTGCAATATTACAAATGTTATTTCATTTGTAGAGAGCAACATTATACCTTACAAAATAAAGCGGCTGTTCTTAACCCAACATAACCCCCTCTGATCGAGCTGGCTGACACTACTCATCCACTTCTCACCTGCCATGAGATGCAGAGGAGGAAAAGCTGACCTAAGGGAGCGCCCCGGTTAGAGAAGACAGGGTCGGGACAGTGACTCATGAAGGACTGTGAAGATCTGAACCCGAGGAAGAGCACTTCTGTATTTTTTCATATATGGAAGAACACTGAGGCATGGAATATGATCACGAGACTTGTCCTTACTTATGAAAAAAGTGACTAGAGTAAAAGCAAAGACAGAGTAAGAAGGAATGCAAAAAGCAGGCTTCAGTTACTTCATATAAGGCTTCTCAGCTTGAATCTATAAAAACAGATAGTACGAGTTCCCTGCTGACAAGGAACTAGATGTTACTTCGGTAGAATAGAGGTGTGAGTGGCATAACTGGCTGCACTCCAGGATACCCAGAAGAAAGCAAAATGGAGAAGCTACAGCATCTGACATTAAACAAGGAGCAAGCTGCAACACTCAACAGAATTGACAGAAGTTGAAAAATATATTTTATTCTTCCTGTATTAAAGTGATGATGCCATACAAGTTCCCAATTATACGAAACCAGCTTTTGGTGACTGATTTTTGATCTAAACCACTAATTTCAGCATGATTACCCTAGCTTTAACAGACTAAAAAGTTCAGACTGAAGTCCACTCATTTGTTTTAAGAAGCGTATTTTCCATGAAGTCCACACTGTCCACCTTTGTGCGTTCCAGGAGTTTGGCTGCGTACGAAAGTTATGTACAACAATCACCTGAACCGAATACCTCAGTTCTCCAACCATAAACAGTTCTCATAATTTAAAAAAATCACTTCATAATTTAAAATATATATCAATGACACTCTGCTTGTCTATTAGCTAGTATGTACCAACATTACTAGCTGACTTAATATCAACTTGATTTTGTGAAAAAAGCCTGCAAAAAATATATCAACTTCAAAATGTACAGAAAAGGACATTAGAGAGCTGATATTTTTGGGTTACTTAATGTATTTTAGAAAGAGTAGCAAGCTAGGAGTGGAGTACCCTATATTACAAATACTCAAATACCTAGGCCATACTGTATACGCCTCTCTAGCGTAGTGGAGGGTTAAGTGACAGAAGGGGTATTTTGAAAGCATTTACAAAGAACGGCAACTTTCTTTAACTTAAACTTGATCACGTAGGCGGGCCAGTCTCTGTGACAGCTCATCCTGCAGAATTGTAAAACACAAAGAAACCAGCGATCAGTAATATGAAAATTCATTTTTGCCAAGTTCTGCAATGGTCAAGCAATCTCATGTCCAGATGACAGGACATGCTCTCACGTACAATTCTAGCAAGATTGGCTTAAGACCTTACAAATGGCTGTACGCTGTACCAGGCGAGACCAGAGGTCCATACAGCTATCTTACCTCCCGCAGTGGATACCTAGGAAGGAGTTTCAGAACACAGCAAGCAGAGATAGGGCTGTTTGGGTTTTTCTTTAATGTATCATTTTTGCAAGTGCAAATCAGCTCTTACAGAACTGCATCCTTACTTGGATGCAGTCTTGTCTGACCAAGGCTGGCATCCAACTGAGCAGTGAGACAGTAGGTCCAACTTTTTAGGGGGTCTGGTACAAGGTGAAAATGAACTTTTCAAAGAATGTTGAATTCTCAGGGCTTCCCAAAGATTAGTCAGTTAAGATGGGGCTCCCTACAGCCTTCTCCACAAGGACTGGATGACAGAATAAAACCTGTTCTCTTTCCATTCTCTCAAACATATTCCCCTAGAATGGGGAAAGCAGCTCACCAAGACATCTGTGCAACCCTGACATCAGGGTCTGTTCATGCACAAAAAATGCTAAGCTATCCATCTACAGCAAATGTGGATTCCTTTGCACTAGTCCCATAAGACCTTTCACACACTAAAGGGGAAAAAAACCCCAAAGGCCTCGTGTATGCTATGGGAGATGGATTAAATTTGGAGTAGGTAGGAGAGTCAACTGTTTGGAACTCTAAAATAACCATGCAAAAAACAAAAACCCTGAAACATCTAAACTTTCTGGATTTACTAAGCAGACAAACATACTGTTAAAATTATTTTGATTGCAAGACTCTTAACTGCACACTATTTCTTTTGGACAGCTAAAATCTAATTACAATTGAGCAAGCCTGTTTTGACTGAGCAAAGCGTTAATTCTCATACCACATTTCTCCAGAAAACATCAGTTTCAATTGAATCCAATGTTTACCTGTTCTGCTGAGGCAACGCTTGTACCAACAGAACCTGTCTGTCCTTGAGGTAGTTCCATGTTCAGATCAAGACTAATAGGAGGAAACAAAGCAAAAAAACCGAGTCAGGCGTACATGGCTGAAGGAAGCAGCGCAGTAATTGACAAGCAGAGGAATACTGAGATGGCATGAGGCCACCAGCATCCCATGAACACTGTACTCCAGCTAGTTAAGACAACTTGATCAGTAAATTTACCAAGATGACAAGTCGTGTAACTAGCAATAGCTAAATAAATTCTGTTTAATCAGAACTAAGCAAGATTGCCATTTAACAAAGGTGTATCGGATGTAGCGTACGTATAAACAATAGAGTTCATTCATAAAAAAAGTTTTACTGAGGTATTTATCCTCAAGCCAACAGAGCAACACTTCCAACTTATGCATCACCAAGAAAGCAAGTAAAATTCTCTGAAATATTTCAGTATACCCCCAACACTTAAACACATCATGATGACCTGCTTTGCAATGCCTAGCTTGTGAGAGCAGAGCTACAGGAAGTTTTAATGTGGTAAGGGGCAGGAGGGAAGAAAAGTGTGGAGAAACGTAGCAAGGATTGCTATACGCTAAAGCCAATCCAAGTAAACAATAAAACGCTATCCTGACACAGCAAGTAACATTGATTTTAGGCTTTTGCAAAACCACCCCTGCATCTTAACATTCACAGTGCTTTTGAGTGAAACCAGAATGAAATACTGGCAACTAAACCATTAAAAAAGCGATGTCCAGAAGTGAAAGGAAAATGGTGATTATTCTCTGCCTCCAAGGAACAGATGTATAAAACAAGGGTATCTAACCTTCAAGGTAACCAGAAAGGATTGCTGGCAGCAAAATTTATTCAAGAAATAGTCACTCCAAATTTTACCTACCCTGCTTCATCTGCCATTTCCTGTAGAAGCATATCCACTTGATTCTAGAGTAAGAAAAACAAAACTAGTTGTTGCATATTGTAGTTTACGACAACCTCTTCTGTTAAATCTTAAGAGAAATTATTTTAACAAAACTGATTTAAAGGTAAATGCCTTTTACAAACATTTTTGTGCTTCACCACCACAACACAAAAATAATGAGTAGAGGTGCTCAGCCTGTTAAAATCCTATTAATTGAAGTCTAGCTTCTGAAATAATGCTTCTAAAGAATCAAACTTATCTGTAAAAAAAACCCAAACATATACTTGAATATTTCAAGTGTTGATTATTAGCTTTGCACAACATGGAAACAAAACCATCTCCAATAGATTTGTTGGATTTGGGGTTAGGTTTGTCTATTTTATTTACAAAGTACTATGCCCAGTAAATTTCTCTCTTGACAAAACTACTGTTAGAATAGCACGTGTAGCTCCTTGTAGGATCGCACAAAGGGACAGCTGCTGGGAATTCTTAGCTATGTCAAGCATTGCTTAAAGATTTATTTCAGTAAACATGTCCATAAATTGAAAGTAGGCAATTAATAACCTTTCCATTGCATACGCTACCACTAATTTCGTAGTGACTAACGTAACTTTGTTAATAACAGTGAGTTAAAATTATTGATCTTCTCATAGCATATTCTGCCTTGATAATTAATGCTGCAGTGTCTTCTGGTTCAGAAGTTCATTAAGAACTAATCAAAACGTTGCTTATTCAGTAGGAGAGTTAAAGTTTTTAAGACACAATATAAAGCCTCCTATAAAAGTGAAATAAACTAAAATACATATATGTGATCCTCTGTACTTGTGAGTATAATTTGAAATAGTCTCTTTATCACAAAGAAGCACAAAGTGAAAAGGTTCCAGTTGCTGCTGTGTCTCAAAGTAGGCAGAAAGAGGAGAATTAGACGTTACCGTACAGCTTAGACACTTTAAAATCACCTTTTAAAAAAATTTACTGTTCTTACTTGTGGCGTTGTTAGCGTAGTAGTGTTGCTCATTGTGTCTTCCATCTGCTGTGTTTGAACATCTAGCGTTTCAAACTGATGCTCGAATTTATCCATTAGTGCAGATATCTATGAAATAATATGAATTAAATCAATGATCTGCAGATAACAGGAGAGAAACGTATCTCAACTGGCAAAAGAATCACACTACAAGGGCAAGCAGCTCCTGGAGATCAGAAGCTTGCCCCCATCCCCCTCCTCTCCCAGTGTCAACTCTGAAATGGGTGCAACACTGCAGTTCAAGCAGGTTGGTCTGTGCCCTGCCCGGTCAAGTTCTGAGCTTCTCCATTTATAAGAACTCCACAACCACACTGGGCAACCTGTTCCAGGATCTACCAACTTCACTGCAAAAACCTCTTCTCTTAAATGGAATTTCCCTTTTTTAAAACTTGCGCCCATTGCCCTTTCTGCTTTTGATGTGCAGCTCCAAAAAAAGTAAGTCTATTTACCTTTTCCAAGTTCATGCTCTTCAGCGTGGCATCCATAGACTTAACTACCCCTGCCATTGACTTTGTTACCTGAAATGAGGTAAAAATATTATTAGAAAAAAAAATGAGCAGTTTCTTACCAAGATCTCCTACTCCTATCCACAGAGTTTCTACAGTATCAAGCAGTAGGGCACACGCTATTGCCATCCATAACACCACTTTTTTTAGTAGTTCCTACCACTCCAAATTCTATAAATTAACTCAAACACTTCAAATACGCATTCTGACCTATAATTCACTAAAAACTGAGGTGTACGGGGCATTAACTTTTCTGGGTCTTGAAGACCTGTCAAATGTTCAGGGATGTATTTGGTATACAGATCACATGGCAGAACAAACTCTCTGGCTGAAGAGCTGTACAGCAGTACTAACATAGCTATCACAAGTCCTATGTCATGACTTTATTTGGAAAGGGAGCAACATCTTTGCAAAATAATCTTACATATAACCAGTAAAACACACTGTATCTGAAGGAGCACCAGTAATAACAGCTAACAGAAGCTACTAGCTACAAAACATAGTGGACAGCAATCTATTTCTAGCAGCAGTTGCCAGGGGGATTCCAGTACTATTAGCTACATCTGAACCAAAACTGAAACTTTTCAGCTCATTATAGATACAATTAAGTCACTTCTAAAATCAGAGGTCTCATCCTTGCAACAGATCTGTGAAAACAGGCTTACCTTGCCCATTGTCACCGCGGTCTGAACTCTTGCTGCTACAGCATCTACCCTGGCACTCATCCGCAAGAAATTGATGGCTTGATTCTTCTGGCGGATTGCATTTTCTGCGTGTATTCGTGCAACTTCCATGTTACCCTTCTGAATTGCCTGTTGAAAAAAAGAAGGAAAAGAGAAAGCATTTTAACCCTCCCTGCTCTTGTAAACATGATTTCTGAATAGCCTATTTCATTTTTTAAATAAGCATCAATTCATCACAGTATCTTTTCTGCTGAGAGACAAAACCGCTCCCTCCTCCCCAATAGTCCTCAAGCTTTTTCAAGATGTGAACCCCTAACTTCTTTCCAAGGAAGGTATCTAACACACACCTCAAGTAGCAGGTTTTACAGAGCTACAGAAACATAATTTTCTCATTCCTAAAAGTTTCCTGTATCAAAACAAAAACATACCGTCAGTATGGTTGTATCTCAGGGACAAAAACAAAAGTCAACTAAATTTAGTCTCCCTCTTCGCTACTTCAAGGACTCAAGAACTATTTTGAAGTTCCTCTTCATAAGCCTGTGGTGGTTTGACCCTGACTGAATGCCAGGTGCCCACCAAAGTTGCTCTGTCACTCCCCTCCTCAATCAGACAGGGGAGAAAAAACATAACAAAAGGCTCATGGGTTGAGATAAGGACAGGGAGATCACTAAGCCATTACGGTCACATGCAAAACAGACTTGACTTGGGGAAATCAGTGTAATTTGTTACCACTGAAATCAGAAAAAAACCCAACTTCCCCCCCATCCCTCCCTTCTTCACAGGCTTAACTTGAATTCCTCATTTCTCTATGTCACCCTGTGCTGCTTGTGGGGAGGAACAGGGAATGGGGGTTACAGTCAGTACATCACATGTGGTTTCTACTGCTTCTTCCTCCTCACACTCTTCCCCTGCTGCAGCGTGGGGCCCCTCCCACAGGAGACGGTTCTCCATGAACTTCTCCAGCATGAGTCCTTCCCATGGGCTGCAATTCTTCATGAGCTGTTCTAGTGTGGATCCCTCGCAGGGCCACAGGTCCTGGCAGGAAACCTGTTCCAGCATGGGCCTCCCACAGGTCACAGCCTCCTTTGGGCATCCACCTGCTCTGGCATGGGGTCCACTGTTACCTCCACGGGCTGAGGGGGACAGCCTGCCTCACCATGGTCTTCTCCAGAGGCTGCAGGGAAACCTCTGCCCTGGTACCTGGGACACCGCCTCCTCATCCTTCCTCACTGACCTTGGTGTCTGCAGAGCTGTTGCTCTCACACACGCTCACTCCTCCCTCTCACTGGCACAGTTGGTCATGTGTGTGTGTGTGTGTCCCACATTTCTTAATACACTATCACAGAGGTGCTATCACCATCCCTGATGGGCTCAGCCTTGGCCAGCAGCCGGTCCGTCTTGGAGCCAGCTGGCACGGGCTCCATCAGACATGGGGGATGCTTCTGGCGTCTTCTCACAGAAGCTACCCCTGTAGCCCCCCCACTACCAAAACCCTGCCATGCAAAGCCACTACAAAGTCCTTTTAACACAAGAAGATAAACATCAACATTAAATATTTTTAACTTTAAGGAAAAAAGTCCAACAAAATCCATGCAAGACAATCTTCTCAGGAAGCAAACACCTTAAGTTGTACAAGAAGATACACAAGAATGTATCCTCACATTTATTAATAAGTACGGGAAGATTTATAAGTCGTATATTTTAAATCACAAGCATCTACCACAGTAATATTAGCATGTGTACTAGGAAAATGGTAAAAAACACCAGATAGTTTCCTGATACAGTATGTAAACAACAGATATAAAGAGCTTGTTTCACACACTGCTTACCTTCTTAATTTTCGCTTTCTCAGCTTTTTCTTCTTTGTCACATTTTTTTGAGTTTCTGTTGAGTTCCTTTGCAGCAAACTTCAAATTAAAGAGGTGTTCTGCAGCACGCATTAAGGGTTCAGGAACACGATCAATCCTTTCATTGCAGTATTTTGCCCTCTGTTTGAGGTGCTATCAGACCTAGCGTATACTGTGTTTCTCTGTTAGTGCTGTTAAAACTTGGACAATGTTATTTAAGTCAGCCCTTGAATGTCACACAATAAGATCTACCAAGCTGCTTTACAATTACAATGCTATTTATTATCTGGGTTCTAAAACATAAGGCCACAAAAAATAAGTTCAGATCCCAAGCTCGCTAAACTTAGCATCAAACCTATTTCAGACTGATAAATACAACAAACCAAACATCCTCTAAGAGGAACTGAAAGTCTTACTCTGCCAGCTACTTTCACTCACACATCCAGAGTCCTCAGCTCTCAGTGAAATGGAAATGCAGTTTACTGGCCTACCTGAAACCTCTCCATCTAAAAAACCAAAAAAAACCAGCCACTGAGGAACAAGACAAATTAACAGCGTCACAGCAAACTGCCTTGGCTGACCATGCCCAGGTACAAACCAGGAGGCAAGGCTGCCCTTTCAAGCCACAGCACGATCTCAGGCTTAAATTGCTCATGCAGCTCCTTTACAGAGCAGCCTCCCAGCCCTGGGTCATGTGAGCGATTCTGGGGTCCCCAACAGCTCTATCATCTGACTTCTCGGGAAAGAATACTTAAGTCAGCAAGATAACCTCTTCTGTTTAAAAAGCTCTAGGTCCTGCTTAAGCTGAAAACTCTAAGACAACAGTAGAACAAGCCTTCATAGTGGCTTAGAATGACTGCATTGAGTGTTACTGACAGAGAATAAAGTGTATGTTGTAAAAATAACAATTAAAACCCCATACTCTTAAAATACTGTTGATGAAAGCTTCCAAACAGTATCAGTCTTTCTCAAACAAAATGGAAGTACAAAGCTTTATAGGCTTCTTTCATGCCACCTTTTGATATCTCAAGAGGAAGATGCAGCAAGTACTAAGATGCTTAACAGTTAAGTGGAAGCACATAAAGCTAAACATTCTGAGGTACTTGAGGTTTCTTTAATATTTCAAGTACATAAATTATTCCAGAATTGCCTTCTTCCTTTCAAGTCCAGCCATGCATCTTACAGCTCTGACAGCAACCTGAAGACATTAGGAAGTCTGCTGATATATTAGTTACCCTATTAACACCACAAGCAAGCCACAAAAAGGTAACAGCTGTGCCTATATCTAGGGTATCTATTACGGTAGCTACCAGTAACACAAAGATTGCTGCTTGTATTTGTATTTTTTTGCTTTAAAACCTAGGTCACCATCCCTTTCACAGCAGCAGTAAGTGTACTGCACTGAGCCACAGATTAGGCAATTTACCAAACAGGAAAATACCTTTAGGTTGTTCATTCAGGTATGCTTCAGGTCAGAGATCAGAACCACCAGGTAAAATATGACATCACCTGTTTACACTGATTGCACTGAAGCAGCATTTCAAAGCAGCTTATTTTGAAATAACTTCCTCAGCTACTCACTTAGGGCATTTACCTTTGAAATTAGAATAGCTCACCCATCCCTGATGAACACATACTTGCTCCTCCCTTGAAGTGTCTTTCTCAATGTGCCACAACCCAAGTGAAACCGACCTTCCACCATTAGCTGTGACTCGCAGTCAGCTGCTCCAGCCCCTGGTCAGTCCCTTCCATAACCAGCTACACCGAGCACTGCCAGCACGCTTCAACCCCACCAAAACCTCTACAGTCTTTAAGGCTTTTTTGCCCCTGTGTGTTAAGACAGTTATATATAGCAAGAAAGTTTAATTTTGTCCAGAATGGGTTTCCCTACGTGCAACTTCTTTTCAACACCAGGAAACACAGCCAGGTTTGTCCAGCTGGCCGCGGTCACTGTTTGGAGGGACAGCTGAGTTAGCACTGCCGACATCACCCCAGCCTTGCGCAGCATACCCCCGCGGCACAGCCTGCACTGCCCTACACTGTACGTTGCTTTTTCTGCCTCGGGCACTGGGCCGTCCCCCCGTGGAGCACAGCTCTGGGAGAGACGAGAGACCACCTTCCCCCTCCTCGCCCCCCACAAGGTTAGAAAGAAGCACTGGCACTCCCGCCCCCTCCTCCACCCGCCGGGCGGGCGACCCCCGACTCAGAAAGCACAGCTCCTCTCTGCTTCACGCCCACCCTCAGCCCCCAGTCCCCGAGAAGCCCCTTCCAATCAAGGCCCGCGGCCCAGCAACCACCCACCGCCGCGGCGAGGGCCGGGCCTCGCCCCCTCCCCTCCCGGCGGCTCAGGGCTCCTCCCCGGGCGGGGCGGCCTCGCCCGGCCCCGGATCGCCGGCTCCCGGCTGGGCCCGGCCGGAGCCCCGGCCTCGCCCCGCGCCCAGCCCCGGGCCGCCCAGCCCCGGCGGGCCGCCAGCACCCACCGGCAGCGGCCGCACCCGCGCCACCGCGGGGGCCCCGCGCCGCCCCCCACTCCCCCCTCGCGGCGGGGGCGCACGGCCGAGACCCGCGCCCCGAGGATACTCTCCATGTTGGACATGGCGGCGGGCGGCTCCGCGGCGCTGGGCCCGGCGGAGGGGCGCGGGGCGGCAGGGCGCTCTCCCCCCTCGCTCGGCTCGGTGGCGGCTCCGGGCTTCCGGCTACCGCGCCCCGCCACGCGCAGCCGCCGTGGGGCGGGGGCGCGCATGCGCGCGGCGCGGCTGTCAGGCGCGCGGCGGGGGCGGGGCGGGAGCGCGGCGATTGGTCCCCTCAGGGCGGGGCGGGGCGCGCAGCCTGAGGCACCCGGCCCGCCGCCCCTCGGGCGCACCGGGCGCTCCCCGCCGTCGTTGCGAGCCCCGGGAGGGGCTGGGCTGGGCTGGGCTGGGCTGTGCAGCGCAGCTGCGGGCCTGGAGGGGCTCGGCCGCCTGAGGGACCGGGGGGGAAGACTAGCCCGTGCTCAGCAGCGGGCCCGGCAGCCCCCGGGGCCTCGGCAGCGGGGAAGCGGCTGCTGGAAGCACCAGTACATAGAAACGGTTCCTCTGGCAGCGGTTCTAGCTCTTGTCTGTCGATTTATAAAGACATTAAGAGCAGAAGAGTTTGCTTTGTAATGTCTGAGTGCCACTGAATGTGTATCAGGAGCGACCACGGAAGCTTCAGTGTGTCATTCATGCACCGAACAGAGTGAGATGGTAGCAGTGGTTAAGGAAGAAATGCAAAGGGTGTTAGTACCTTTTGAGGAGAAATACAAAAAGTCCTCAATCTGACAGCGAGAAATCTCTTGTATAACATCAAACTGCTCACGTGTGCATCTGCGTGATCTTTAATGCCAGTCGAATGTCAGGGCGCACACGCCAAGCCAAAGCAGCGCTGCGGCGGCCTGGGGCGCGCTGTGAGGGCGGCACAGGCCTCCTGGGTTTGCCCTTCGATGGGAACAGGCAGCTCAGAACCTTCGTTTTATTTGCGAAATCAGATTTCTCCACGTGCATCATGGCACATAAATCTGCACTGAATTTCATCTGCCTTTCGTTTTCAGGCAGGCATTCGCTGTCTGTGGTCCTCCACCATCCGCTCTCACCTTTCGACCAAGAACATACTGACGTGAGCAGTTTGCCGCCTTGCAGTTCTTTCCCAGTTTAAATAACATCCTCACCAAATACGGCCTAAACCAAAATGAAATGGGATACCTGTTCTGAGGAGATGCACTTTAAAGCCCTGGTCCTGTAGACCCTTACGTACAGGCATAATGACAGGTGCTCTGTAGGTGCTAATAAACCATCTCCTTGTGTGTAACTGAGGAGTGAGGATCTCACTAGTGAGAATTTGACCTCAAGGTTTGAAAATACTGGCTAAATATTTGTTAAAGAATCAGGATTATATTTATTTGTTTGGAGAAGATGAAAAAGTTTATTAAATATGCTTTCTCCATGAAAAAATAATCAGCTAAAAAATGCTGATTTGATATTTCCAGTTAGGTTCTGATACAAAAATGCTATATGCCAAGTTTCAGAATAGCTCAGAATATTTTTATTTATATCAAAAGAGATTCAATATAAATTAATTTTATGTTATTATTACAGAATTACAAAATAAACAAAGTATATGACCGCACCAAGAGGGCAGGGAAGCATGTTATACCAGTATTTTTTTCTACCTGTTGCTAAGCATGTATCTTTAGCTCACCAAACCTGAAAATGTATTTAACCTTCTGTAAACAAACCTTCAAACAAACTAAGAGAGCAATGGGACTAATTCAGAAGTTTTAAAATAAATATTCATTTGCTGCACAGTACTATAGTTTATGTTACTGCACTTTTTGGCTGAAGTTAGGTTGCTATACATATGTCATACATGTATCTATTTGTATCTATACGTGTACACACACACATGCAATCTTGATACATGTAGGGCAAGGATAACACAGTATTGGCCTTACCTATGATTAATTTATAGGCCTTACCTATAATTTATTTATACTTTCATTTTAAAATTCCGTTCCGTTTTTACATTATCTCTTTCTCAGGTTATGGTGTTAAGTTTCATTTCAAATATAGTGAAATATAATACTGTAATACTTTTTTAGTGATAATAAATTTTAAGCGTGACAAGCAAGTAAAAAAATTCTGATGCACTGAGGAAAGCGTTGAAAACTTGTAACATCAGATTTTTCTGTTGCTACTCTGTCTTGTCTTCCAATAGCAAAGGAAACTAGTGGAATTACTTTTCAAAGGAAGCAGAATGTTATTCCATGAAGCCAATTACATGAATCGTTTATAAACCCCACGCAATATTTCTATAAATTCTGCGTCCTTCCACTGAATTCCTTGCAGGTATGTCCTACCTGCAGTTGTAGGCTATTCTGGGATAGTGCAGTCTCTGCTCTTCCCTTTGAGGCTGAACAGAACAGAGCTAGACTAAACTGCAGAATTTTAGTACATTGAGAAAAAGAGAAATAACCTGAAAAAATATACCAATTTAATACCCACTGGAGTCACTAGAAGAACTTTCACAGGCTTGCAGTTAGTGCAAATGTTGACAGGAACAAGGTTAATGTTCTGAAGAACAGAGACCTTGATCTTCTTCAGAGCACCAAGCATGACCTGTATAAAGCCTTAGTATGAGCATTTGATATCAGACTGTGATTTTGTCATATTTATCAAAAAAATCCAAAATTCTGCAGTTTATTGCATGTAATTTACTATATTGAAATAAAAGATACCCCACTAAGCATGCAGCGTTTCTCTTTAGGTCACTTGGAGCACAAGGATCAGATGTTGAGTTGTGTTTGCTGTTGAATTGCTGGAGATGTTACTTTGTAAGATCGTGACAGTCTGCTTTAATAAGTGGTGATTCCGCCAGCAAGTTAAATTATTTTCTTGAGTCACCTTGCTGAGTCACTCTGGTATCCTGGGATGCAAGTTTTTTCCTGATGGTGTATCTTTCAGACAGAAGTTGTTAACTTTAAGTGCTGCGATGTCTAATTGGTACAAGATTGAGAGTCTGAACCAATAATTTTGAAAGAACTAAGGAAGACTCTCATTTATTGTATCATGTGTTAACAACAGTGTAAATTCATACACAGCTCTCTTCTAAGACAAAGGCTCCCACCCAAACCCCACCTCTCCAAAAAAGAAAGAACGAAATGACAGCAGTGTCCATCATGTCTAATAAACTGTTCAACACCCAGAAAAGACTGCAAAAATAAGATCTTCTGCCTTTGAATTCACTGTGACACAGAACATAATTATAGGAACAGAACTTCCAAAAATAAAGTTCACAAGCACGTCATTAGCTGAAGGGCTTTGTCACCCTTCAAATCACTTTTAAGAGAATGTATTTCTGATTGCCTCCAGCTTTTAATAAAATAACTATTTTTAACAGGATTAAGTAAAATGAAGACTTTTAGTAAAAAGTTATACATCCTAGTTAGATACAAAATACAGTTTATGTGTTTTAAGATGCATTTTTTTTTCCCATTGCCTTCATTTCTTTAGATAAACAGGCCTAGATTCTCACCTGCTGGCATTCCAAACAGCCTGTCAGCCATTTACAGCGACGGAGGATTTGGGCTCTGATCTTCTATGATACTAAAAGACCTTTTGAGTCAATCATTTATTAACTTCCAGCTAACCATAAAGTAAATCTGCATGTCTGTCACTGCATGAAAGAACACTGGGGTAGTTAATAATCCTCTCCCTATCATTCCCAGAAGCGCAGCTGCCATCACTGCTGTTTGACTCTCATCTCATCTGACAGCGGCAAATGAGAAAAAATCAGCTATCTGATGATTGAAAGTGATAGTTTTGCCATCCGACATCTGATAAGTGTCATAAGCTTAATTTCTGGTAATACCTGACTTATTCAAAATTGACAGCTGCTCAATCTAAAAGCTAAAAGTATTGTTATTCGTATCGACTATGTTCTGCTCCCCAAGTTCAAACCCCAAACTTTTTCATGGTCAGACTTTGCTTGCTACAGGGTAAATGTAACGATGGTTCTCAGAGTTAAACGCACCATATTGTAGAGGAGTACAGCTTGCAGTTAGACTTAGGCCAAGGTATTTTTCCCTTCAAGACCTGCTTTTCCACAGAGGGTTTTAGGTTTCATTCATTGTTTACTGTAGATGAAATAAACTATCTGATTGGGTTTATTTTTTCTTTAACAAATCTTTCTAGCTAATATAACTGGATTAAACTCGCTAAAACCTGAAGAACATTCTTGTTCATTTATTTACTGATTCGCTTTGCGTGCCATGAGCCTTCAGAATAGGGAAGTGACTACATTTTTCAAATGGAATGTATAAAACTTTATAGGTACAACAGTCCTTGTTAAGGCAAAGTCAGTTTGTTAGACAAATAGGTAATAAGATTCTGATTTTTCTTCCAAACTGAGCATGGTCTTTGGGCTGGTAATTGGAAGCTGCTAGAAGCGGTGAAAACTGGACAGTGCTAAGAAGGTTGATCTTCATTACTTTTGTCAGGAGGCTTTCTTCGGATGCCAGAATGCTTTGGAAAAAATGCTGATTTATTAATTCAGAGCTAACTATGCTTTCAAACATGAAATCATAGTTTTTCTTCATGAGAACGAACTTACCTCTCAGTCCTAAACACTGTATTCTTTCTAAATAGGGTGTTCAGAAAAGGTATTGGAACAAGGAATTTAATCTTGCTTTATGATAATTCAGGTCTGTGTTTATTAGGATCAATCTCTATGTCTTTTAAATTCTGGATATAGTGAACAGGATTCTGTAGATGTGCCTAGGAGCGTTATTTAACTGTGGCTTTTTATGGGAAGTCAGCAGGAATAAATAACTTAATTTTGTTACTTCTGAAAACACTATATAAAAACATGTGTAAATGGAAACTTTTAATTCCTGGAGCTGGGGCCAGACTTTGAAGTTTGAGATGGGCCAAGGAGTCCAGAGGAGCTCCCTTGCTGACCTTCCTGTGCAAAGGCGAGGTTCTGTGCGGGCAGCAGAGGAGTGATGGCCCCGCGGGCTGGTCACAGCCGCAGCAGCGCTGGGAAAGGAAGCGTCCTTGCTGCATTTTTAATGTCGTGTTCTGCTGAAGCATCTCAGGCAAAACCCTGCCAATAAAGTGACATATCTGAACTGACAGCTCCCTCATTTACCCCCACGGTGTGAAATTCATATATGAAGAGCTTGTAGATGTGGTAATAATGTGGGAGTACTTACAGCAAATGAACTGTAATAAGTGTGGCAGAAGACACTTTTGAGCAAAGCTAGTAACAGTAATTATTCTAGCTTGTGTCTTGGGAGTCTGAATTCATAATGATAAAGCTCACTGAATCCTGACTGTAAAAGCTTTGAAATACATGCTGGTGAGGGGGGGTGCAGTGACTAGCAGCTGCGCTGCTCTGTGCTTTTAATGGGAGGGGTCTGTGTAAAGTGCCTTTGCAGGAGATGGGAAAAGATGTGATTACAGTTTATGATATTCTGGATCTGATGCACGTTGGTAGGTAATTCTCGGTAACACTAATGCACAGAAGCAAATAGTATTGTCTGTGGTTTTACAACCAAGTCTGTGGAGAGATGTAGCAGAGATTTAACATATTTAATCTAGAGAACTAGCTGTGAGCAGGCTGCTCCTGTGTGAACAGTCCTACTGGAATCAACCTCCCAGAAGCTCGTGCAATAATTCTTGTGACTAATAGTTACTTAAATGAATAAGGTTTCCAGGGTCAGAAACAGACACAAGATCATTGAATATCCACATCTCTTTCTATATCACTGGCACTCTGTAATTAGGACATGATTTGGAGGTGGCAGCAACATTAGATAGGAACTATTATAGTGATCATCTCCTTTGAAATAAAATTATTCATTTCAGTGATGTCGAAGAGAAGTAAAACTGACCTAATTATCCACAACAATGACAGAGAGCAAAGAAGCAAGAACTGCTGAGAAGTAGGAACGTATAAGGTTTTACCTCGATCAGACCTGAAAAAGTATAAATCAGATTCACACAGCTGACACAGGAGGGAGCCAAGTAGGCTACAGCCTCTTCAGTGCTGCTCAGGATGTAAGCTAACAGAGCCAAATTCCAGCTGAACTCCCTCTTCCCTTTTCACTGCTGAAAAAAATATCCACCTGGTGGTGGACTCCTCACTGTCTTTCCCATTCTCTCGAGAACACAAACCTCCTGCAAAGCTGCGCAGGTACAAACCAGTGCATGGCACCGGCTTTCCCTCCTTTTCTCTTATATTGCTCATGGCAGAAGGGATCATGTGGACACTATTTCACGTCCTTCACCTGACATCCTGCATGTGTGTTAGAAAAACAGAGGCAGGAGGGAGAGGGCTTTATGGACGGCCCTAAGAAATCCGTATGTTTGCCCCTGACTTCACTGCTAGCTTCCCATATTAAAGAGCCAGAGGGAATTTAGAAAGATAATCAAGCTATGAAATCCCCACAGACAGAAAAACGTGTGAGTACCATGACACCACCAATAGAGAAGATGTTCTTTAAAAGCGGGGTGGTAGTTCAAGTGAAATTTAACATCTCAAAAGTTCAGAGTGCTGGTCAGTTGAACACTTTGAATAATAAGTTTAACCAGGTAAAACATCTATGAAAAATTACAATTATTGCTTTCTAATTTTAAAATAGTCAAAGGCTAGAGAAAGTAGCTTTTTTGTTGTTTGTTTTTGACTCACTCTATTCAGTTTTTCTGGGGAAAAAAACCAAAACTTTAAATGGCTGGAAGATTGTAAATTAAATATTGCCAATGAAGCTTAGTCATTGCCATGGCAACATTGTGATTGTGATTGTGTCACAAGAAAAATAGATTTTATTGCTTTGCAATTACTTGGTCGGCTATATATCAGCATACAGTATGTGAAGTACTAGAATTTTTGTTCACTCAATGGGAGACGGATTTCACCCCAAGCACCACGTTGTTTAAGTATAGTTATGCTGTAGTACCACATCTAAGTGCAGAAGTGAATGCTTTAGGTGGTCTCCGCTCTTTCATCCACCTATTGTTGTTGATCCTACCTGCAGATGGTGTGGCTTATTCTCTACAGGGTCCTGTTGCTTTTAAGAAGATTAAACTGCAGAGAAGATTTTAAGGATTATTGACCTGTTTATTATCAAATCCTATCAGTGTTGCTGTGATTAAGAGACAAGCAGCATTACTAGGGAAATGCAGTTTATTGGGTTTTTTCCTGATACACGCCACTGAATTTTCATGATTAAAAAAACACAAAGAAATTTGGAAGACACACATTACCAAGAATTTATCTTCAGCAACCTAAGTTAAATATTTTATCTACTGTGGGTACAGATGTAGAGACATACCAAGATGTTTACACAAAAATATATAGGTGTATAAATTTATGTACTTCATACTTTTGTAAACATTTTCATTATAATATACTGAAAGTACATTAAAAAATATAAATTGCATAGTGTCTGCATGCTTTCATTTGACATTTACTATTTCAGGGAGAAGGGAATAAATATTGCAGGACAAATTTTATCAGCAGAGACTTCTTAGAATGCTGATCTTGCGGCTCGGGGGAATCTGTAGGCACACGGTCCGGTGCCGTTGCCAGGCATGTGGGGATAATTCTGATCTCTATTCCGTCTGGATGTTCCTGCGGGAAGCGGCCTCTGGAAGAGGCAGAGTTCAAACCATTTTGGTTCTGCTCTTTAAAGGTCCAAGTGCAGGGGTTGGTGTGAGGGGAGCGCAATTCTTCATCATACTCAAAGACAGGGAGACTCTTTCCCTCAGTTCTTGCTGGCACCTGCTACCTCCTCTCCGTGCCTCCCTGGCTCATATGGGGAGAGCCCCATCCACTTCCAGCCTACTCTGATGGATACATTTTCCCTCAGCAAAAATGGGGGAACTTCTGTTTCTCCTTACACTGCTGCCAACCAAAGGTACTTCCATTGCTGCCATTGAAGTTGTAGTGTTTGCACAAAAGCTACGGAGCTGAGGATTTGCTTCTGAATTTCATAACCATTTAAGGTTTTAGTATTTTTTAAAAAATTCATTGGAGATCCAAGTTAAAATCCAATGCTTAGAAGACAGTAAGAACTCTTTGTGGCAGCAGGATAGCAGTGCGGTGTTGCTTTTCCAGATTAAAGGGTTGGAGGGGGACTGGAAGAAGCGTGTAAGTCTGAAATGCCCAGCCTTCCCTGAAAGACCCAGAGCAAACTCTTTCAGTAGTGTTAGCACTTCGATTCAACTGACTCCCTCAGCACAGACTGCTGTAAGAAGACTCACAGCTTCTCTTCCATCCTCTTTCTCTTAGCAGCATCTCTGATGCCAGGAATACGGTCGGGGCCAGACTCCGAGAGCACTGCACGTGGAAGGCAGCAGGGGTCCCTGCCTGTGAGATTTCTCCCTGCTGCTGCCTGGAAAGCTGTGATGCTGTCACAGGTGTGCGAGGGAAATGGAAGTGGCCCTGCTTTGGCAAGTTTGCCCCTCAACATAAATGCCTTCTATATAACATACTGATGCAAAATACCTGTGCTGTGCAGCTGCGTTGCCTTTGGGCTTTTCCCATTCAGCTCTATTTTAGTAACTCTTCTGCTGGCCAGAAGCTGCATTTTGGGGGCAGAATGAAGCATCACTGACAGTAATGTGGTGCTAAGATCCTCCAGCCTGTCTCCTCTAGGGAAAAAAGAATAGGGATAATTTTGACATTTGAGTCACTGTTATTTGGCATCTGAGTGACCTCCCCTTTGAAATGAATAAAGCTGTTGACTAATATCTGAACTATCAGTACAGACCTTCTGCCTCTGTAAAATAGGGAGGTTTCTGTATCCTGTGTTTTTGAAAGATGAAGAAACTGTTGTTGGCTTTTCCCAGCCAATAAAATTGTAAACAAATTGGTTTACCTTACTTCAAACAAATCATAGATTTCCAGTACTGATGGCTTACTTCTCCTTAGGCTGAAATCACCCTGCGCAGCCACTTATTTCCAAACGCTTTCCTCCTGCTTTCTGCATTCAGATTCTTGAGATGTCCATTTTAGAGCCTCAGCCATTTTGTACTCTGAGTTACCAACTCTCAATTCTCAAACCTCTCCCAAAAGAAGCAATTTAAAGTCTACCTACTGCTTCCTCCCCTCACCTTCCCTCCTACACAATCTCCATCTCATCTTTGATGCAGCAAACATTTATTTTTCCTTAGATTTTATTGAGCTGTGAATTATATGTTGTTCCCTTCACAGCACTTTGAGGAAATAAAACTGACAAACTAAGCTGCACAAGAGGATGAGCTAGAAAAGAAGTGAACTGAAAATAGGGAAAAAACCTCAGAATTATTAAATAAAAGTGCTGAAGAATTACAGTGGAATTCAATTTCCAGACACGATGGAGGTATGTGGGTTTGCCATTTTAATGCATACACTTAGAGGTGGTGATGGCTTTCAGGACAGGAATGGGGCAACAAGGTTTAAAACATTCATTACATAAACAAAATTCTCCCTCTCTCTCAGTGGTGTTTCAGCTCACTCTTTTTCCTGCTCTTGTTTTTCCTTCATCATGACCCTTTTCTGTCCCTTTTTTCCCTTTCTTATGTATCTTGACATTCAGGTACAGACCAGTATAGTAGCTGTCACAGGCTGGTTGTTTATAATGAGCTCATCAATGCAGTGTGTTACAAATAGCCTTTCAGCTAAGCCTACAGAAATAGGTGTTACTCTTCGTATTTTGTAAGAGGAAACAAAGGTACATTTTATTTTCATGATACCTGAGGTCCTATATTGCATAAACCTCCTAAACATCAGCTTTTGCTATAAAATGGCTCATTTCTAAAATGCATTCAGAACTAAATACGACCTTACCGCTTGGTATAAAGTACATAGACACAGCTTGCTTTTCATTCCTCTGATGATCAAATACTGTAATTTTGACATAGCAATAGTTCTACTCTATTCAATTAAATTCTCACTGTAGGTAATGGTTGGAAGACCAAGCCAAATGAGTTCATGTGCGTTCGTTTGTGAACTGTGACGCCAGGAGTGCGTTGCAGTGAGGATCAATTTTAATCACAATAATTGATCTGTACCCTTAGTCATTCCTAATGTCAGTCACACATGCGGTGGAAAAGAAAGTAAATGTTCAAAAGTTCAGGGGATAGAACATTAGAACAAGTAAATCTAGGTATGATACAAACACTACTGAGAACTTTAAAGCTGTGGAAAACACTGTTGTAATTAAAATGCAGTTTTCTTAGCATATGCCAAGTAAAAGCAATACAAGGATTTGACTCACATTGTACTTAAAGTCTACACATAACAGAAAGAAATTAAAGACATTATAGAATGTTGGATATTGGCGAGGCAATGCATCTCTGAAGCAAAAGCGGTTGGCTGCAGAAGGGTGAATGACGTTAGCTGTCAGGGTGGGCCAGGCAGCTTGGCCTCCTCGGTCTTTCCTGATGGAGGAGCACTGGCACAGGAACGTGCACGCGTTGCCCAATCTCTACTTTGCTCTTCTACTTGCAGCAATATTCATTATAGCAGATGGACTCTGAAACAGAGAAATTACTGATGGCCCGAAACATTGGCAACACACCAGATTTCCATTGCAAATGGTTGGCAACTGTGATGAGTCAAATTCAAAGAGTTAACGACAAATTGCAATTAGTCCTGTTTCAGAATAGAGAGAAAATGGCAAAATGTAGGTCTACACACTCTCTGTACTTGGGTAAGCACAGATGTTCTGGCTGTAGGGGGCCATGTAACTGTGGATGTAAAAAGGTTTGTTAATCTAGGCAATCTTTTGTACCACATACTGTGTGATTATAAATCACAAAATAAGGATTTCCATGATTCAGTACAATCACTGTTAATATAAGGCAGCAACAGGAGGCAGTGATGTTGCCAGTGATGGTGACTTAATATGAATATTGCTTCATTCAGTACTGAAGTACTGGTTCTTCTTTCATGGGGATACTTCTGTAATATTTTGACTTAGAAGATGCCACTGTAAGAGTTTCTGTTCCACAGAAGATTCACCAAAAATTGTTCTAATTTAACGTGAATACCAGAAATTACAAAATTTTCCATGGAAAGGGTAGTCCAACAATTCATGTTTTATAAAAAGCTCATTTTCTGTTGGTTTTTATTATTATTATTATTTTTAAATATATATGTTTTGATATATTTCAAAAACTTCCTCTTAGTCCCGTTTCATGCTCTTAAAACATTGTAGACTTTCTTGATGAGGGAAACACGACACCAAAAGCACCCTGAAGCAGGGACGTGCCTGCAGCCAGCTGGCTTCCCTTTTGCATGCATGGAGAAGAGAGGAAGGGTGACCCCGTAACGTGGAGAGGAGGCAGCGCTGCGTGCCCTGCGTAGCTGAGCCGTCCCGGGTGATCCTCAAGAGCAGAAAGCGGTGTAGGCTGAGAGGTGCCTGGAGGTGCTCTGTCACTCAGTCTTGGCCTTTTCTGCGCCAGCTGAAGTAGAGTGGAAGGAGGCAGAACTGAAAATAACAAATTTGGGAACAAGAGAACTTTCTGTGCTCTATGAGTCAAATCGATCATGCAGCAGAGTTTTATTTTGTCACAGCTGGTATTAATTTAATAACAAGCTGTGTAAATTTAACCAGAAGATCCTGGTGTACATAGCATCCCTGCTAAATAAGCAAATAACCACCCAAATCCCTGGACTGCTGTTTAGCAATTCTTCTAGAAGACCATGCCGTTGCTGGTGACAACAAATAGCGCTTTTTTCACATGACACACTGTAAATACTTTCACATTTTCACCCATAATTCACATGCAACCAAACTATATTTTTGTGGCTGAAGAACAAATTACAAAATTGCAATCAGGAGACTACAAATGTAAAGATTTTGTGCATGTAAGATTTTAGTCCTTCAAGCCTGCAAAAATCACTGGTAAATAGATCCAGCCTGACCATTGCTCGAGTACTTTTCCCTTTGGGGTGTGCCCAGCAGCCCTTGTGGGAGCCTGTGTGGGCTCTGTGATCTCTGGCTTTTCCTGAGACATCCACCTCCTTCTCACAACACCCTTCATTGCTGTGAAGCAATAGCACAATGGGACGTGGCCTCAAGTTGCACCAGGGGAGGTTTAGATTGGATATTAGGAAAAATTTCTTCACTAAAAGGCTTGTCAAGCTTTGGGATAGGCTGCTCAGGGACGCGGTGGAGTCACAATCCCTGGAGGTATTTACAAGACGTGTAGATGTGGCACTTAGGGACATGGTTTAGTGGTGGATTTGGCAGTGCTGGGTTGGACTCAATGATCTTAAAGGTCTTTTCCATCCTGAACAATTTGATGATTCTATGATTCTATCAGCACTAAGAAACAAGAATTGATCTACTTATCTACTTATACTGCCCAGCATGTGCTTTTATAGATAAGTTTAAAGATGTTATCTTTAACGCAGGGCTAGAAGCAGCAAATGAGTACTTGGGCGGTTAATGTCCAGTGATTTCCTATCGCTTCAATAATTCATCGAGGCAACACTTCAGGGTGGGGAATACAGGGAACATGCTTACGGTAGACGCTAAAGCAGCACCTTGTGTTAGTGGTTCAGAGGTGCCTGGTGTCCCTTCCCAACACCCTTCTGTGCCAGCCTCTCCCTCTTTTTCCTTCTGGCTCTCCTTTGAAATGTCACCCTCTCCTTCAAAGTTTAACGGGAAGAAAACTTCTTCCAGTATAGGCATTCTTTATATGAAGTAGCAGAGGGATTTCTCCTGTCTCTTTGGAGAACAATGAAGGAAAACTGGAAAGTAAAAGCTCTGTAACTGGACATGCTGTTTAGGTATTCAGACCTAGCCTGCCAGGATCTGAAAAGCAGCCACAAAAGAATCAGTTCAATAAAACCATTTAACTCTCCAATACGGGCCTTAATTATGTGATACTCTACCTCTGAGGTCCACCAGAGCAATGCACTTGATTTGTAAATGAAAACAGGTCACTCTAAGAATTGGTGTATATCTAAGCTAGACCTTTTTGAAAGTCAGTAGTACAGTTAAAACCAAAGCACTCTACATCACTGGGGTGATTTCTTTTATATATAAATTTTGTTCCTGCTCTATTACCATGAGTTTACTGAATAAGCTTCATTTCCAGCTTATCTCTGCCGGTAGCACTGACACAACCTTCTACTGAGCTATCACGGTTGTGTTCTGTAATGGGATGTTGATAGCCAATTTAAAATAAGGACATGGGGTTTCACTCAAATCAAAAACAGATTGAAGAAAATAGACTGCTAGTTCTGGAAAAGATCTGAAAGTTGATTTTTTCCTCAAAATGCTTCATTTCTTTTCTTAAATAGATTAATATTTAGACTTTGAAAATACTCTGTCAACCACCGAACAAATGAGAAGCCTGCGACAGATTTAAGGAGAAAATTAAACTCAGTTAATGTGAGGGGGAAGTGATTTTTCTTTTGGAAAAAGATGAGAGGAGATAGGCAGTTAAAAGAACCTGCACAGAAATAAAAAATAAAAAATTGTCTATTTAAAAAAATGAATGCTTCTTTCAAGAATAGATCAGTACAATACCCAGTAATGGCCCCACCAGCTTAACAGGTTTTGCAGCTGTGGTTAAATTCAGTCACTGCCTTGGAGTAAGAAAAGGACCTCCAAAGGCTTGTGGAGACTGCAGGACACAAAACCTTTTATCTGGGATAGCATATTTTTTCAAATGAAAAAGATTTTATGTCCTTGCTTTACATTTTTGCATTTAATTTTGGGGCACTTTTGAGAAATAATCATACCCAATACTTTCGGGGTGTGTCTGTGTGTGTGTCCCTTTTTTCACAGCCGAAACTATGATTTCCCAGCTAGCTGTTTCCTCTGCAAGGCAAATGACACTGTAGAGCTGGGCTGACTAAATTAGTCAAAAGTTTTTGAAGCTTCAGTAATTTTTAATCTGTAATTATTAGCTTGAAGGGGGGTTGTGGGGGAGTGGAGGGGGGGGAGAATGTTATATATTTCTAAAATCAGTTTTCAAACAGCTGAAATTGGTTGCCTTAAAAAAATAGCCATTGGTTTTGCAGCAGAAGTGTGATTGATGGAGCAGAGGGTAAACTGGGAGAAGACCCTAAGATCCTTCAGGACCGGTTTTTTGAAAGTAGTGATTTCCTCAGCAACTAGTGACTGCAAAAGCCCAGAAACTTCCATTAGTGCCATCTCCAGACCCAGGTCCATAAGCTCCTGTTGAGGTTGGTAGATGCCCTGTATAGTACAGGTTTTCTCACATAACACATTCCACACTTCGTTCTTTGGGGGTAGGCACAGCCTTTCCACATCCATGTGGCACTACTGCTACCCTGGACACCTGGCAGCAGCAGGACAAGCAGCAATTCACATCAGTGGAGGCATCGTACGTGCAAGCTGGGTGTGTTACAGGACCTGTCTGTGCATCCAGGAGCCCGTCCTGCCAGGCTGGATCTGCTGCACGGTGACCTGTACTTGACAGGATGCCTCTCCATCCCATGCTTGGTGGATCTGATTATTCGAGCGTGGGACAGAGAGCACCATTCATGGTTTATTTTGCTTGTTCTCTCCCAGACCTTACCATTACAAATAGGGTTTGTAATCATGGGGAGAGACCTCTAATCAGAGCTGTGCTCAGTGCCTCATCCTTGAGGCAGCCTTGATGCCATCGTAATGGAAAGAATAAACCAACAGAATCCAGCTTGCATAAGCTTTTGATCCTTTCTTTCATCAGCCTTTCTGTATTTAACTCCCTGGTAGAGGAAAATACCTATATGAAAAGAAACA
This sequence comes from Falco rusticolus, assembly GCF_015220075.1. Taxonomy (NCBI): domain Eukaryota; kingdom Metazoa; phylum Chordata; class Aves; order Falconiformes; family Falconidae; genus Falco; species Falco rusticolus. The sequence goes on along the minus strand of NC_051200.1, from coordinate 22,003,959 downwards.
AAGTGTACTTTGACAATGTCAGCGCAACTGGTGTTAATATTAGTGGTTCTTTCCTGCATAATCAAATGCTGAGGTTTCAAACAATGCTAGAGGTTTCTAACCATACACACGCCAGAAATCCCAAGCCTTCATTTTGCAGATTTACGATAAACATAGCACCATTTAGTTGGACTCTTCTATGTAACTGAAATGTTTTCTTGCTCTACAGGTGAAAACCAATACCTGGTGGTAGTAAAAAACAAATTTATTTTTATATAAAAAGTTATGCACCAAATGGTGTTTACTAGTAGTTTTTGAAGAACAGCTTTTAAAACCTTAAATTCAAGTGATTCCTAACCAATACTCCAGCTTTCTACGAGGTGTTTTCTGGTGGTCATCTGGTTTCTAGCTGGAAGGCTGTACCAAGGGTAAACACCACATTCAACAGATGATTACTTTCCCTCCTCTGGGGAAGCATGGAGGTGTTACAGGGCTGTGACTAGTGAGGTGAATACAAGAGCAGGATTTAGCAAAGTAGGTGCCCCCCCATGCCTCTCAACAAGCCAGTGCAACTAAGAAAACCGTTTCTCAGTGGCCTGAGGATGATGTTGTTGTATTAGTAGAAAACTTGTGTTACGATTGTGCCTCTTGAGCTTTAGGGGGGTTGTTCGGACTCTCTGAGCTACTAAACCTGCTATTTTGGGAAGTCAAACAGGTATTTCACATGATGTAGCTCACATCATCTACCTTCAGCTCCTTTGCTGAAAGTAATTTTCTTCCAAAGGAGTTTGTGTTTTTGCAAGAGTTTCTGAAAGCGTGGAGGTGAAAGCAATATAAGAACAAATGAACAAATATGCCCCTCACATCCACCAGAGCACAATATATTGCTCAGGAACTGCTGGGGGCACATGGTGCTATCACAGTTCTGATTGAGCCGTAATGCTTCACACAATCTCTGCTTAATGAAACAACCCAGGTCAGCCTGGCTTGTGCCAGGACCTCCTAAAATTCCTCACAGATGGCATGATGGCTTCATCATTATGAGTAGCCTTTTCCATTAGAAATAAGCATTATTACTTAAGAGTCAGTTAATAAGTTTTTTTACTGATCCCAGCATTCCAACACAGCCTCTTCCGTACGATCTTCCTGCTTATTACGGGAAGCTGCAGATTTCTGTTACGTGCAGCCAGCCACCGGTGGGGATCAATGAAAAGCATGAATCTTTACCGATAATTCAAATAAGAACATCCTAAACCAACCCGGCAGCTCCCCATAAAGCGATTGCTGTGTGATCAGTCTCAGAAATTATATAGGAATTCTTACAGTGAAAGGATAGAGCATCTGGACTTTTTTCCCCTCTCAAGCTCTTTAAATGTTGATGGATGGATTCTTTCTTGCTGGGTGAAGCAATAAACCTATTTTTCAGTTCTGTCAGCTTCACTGCAACAGGTTGCAGCCTGTAAGAAAAGAGCTGTGAAAGTTGCCTGCAAATGGTAACAGATCTCTCTCTCCTTTCTGCAGAGTGCAATATATTACAGATTTGGAGGCCTTGGTGAGCGTGAAGCCCTGCTTAGACATCTCAGTTTGGGAAAAGACCAGAGAGGGCGAGGGAAGAGAAGGGCATAGCCTGACTTGTGCTACAGCTGCTCCATCCTGCAGCAAAAAGTGCCCCATTGAGCTGGAGATAGCTCCAGCTATCCCCTGCCGCTTTGGGCTATGAATTAACATTTGCTGCCCTTTTACCCCAGTGCCAATTTTAAAAGATCCAAGCTGTCCAAGAGGTAACTCTCCAGGGAGTTACATAGGGGCTGGTCTCAGTGCAAGAGGTCTCCCAAGTTCCCTGGTCCTCTCATGTTCAAGGAGGAGACAGTACGTGGCTCAGAAAGAGGTTTGGGGTATCCTTGCAGGGACAGCACTAATTTTGTGCAGGGAGGAAGAGAAGACCCTTTCATTTCCTTGTCATCTGCAGCAGGGAAAAGCCAGTGGGAAGCAAGAGGCCAAGAAGAGCCTCCCTCGCATCCTCTTCTTCCAGCTTCCCCGGCAGAGCAGCAGGACACAGCAGATGTGATCCTTCCTGCTCCCTGCTGTACCTTTTTGATCTCAGCAGAAACTACTACAACTTCTCCCAGATCTGGGGCTGAGCTGGCAGCTGCCTTGTCCTGCAAGGAGTCCTGCCACAGCTGGCACCGGCCCCGCTGCTGTTGGCACGGCAGCCCTGGTGCCAGGAGGAGCTGGCAGCTCACGAGTTAGGGTGCTGTGACGGGGTACCGCCAGGAAGCCTGTGTGACAGCTCTCTTGCTCCATGGGTTGAGGGAGTTTTGCTACCAGGCCTGCCTGTGCTTTACTGGGTATTTAAAAGATGTTTTCTCAATCCTAATCAAAACAAATCTTTACTTTCTGTACAGTATTTGCCAGAATGGTTTATTCTCTAAAGGAATCACTTTTCCTCTGTATTTGTCATTCTTTTTAATTGCTGCAATATTGCACAACATAATAAATAAAAATATCAGGCTTCAATGCAGATCTTTTCATGCAAAGCCTGTGAAAAGATTCTTTGTAGCACATGAATACTACTGAAGAGCCTTGCTGCTTTGCTAAGCCATTTCGCTGTTAAAAATACCAGGAAATCTGATCTAAGCTTTTTCCACTTTGCAAATGTGGAAACAACTAACGTTGTTACTGTCTGCCCTGGGTGACTCATGTGCTGCTGGCGTCACGCACCGGAGCAGCAGCCGTGCTCTGAAGTCAGCGCGTGCAGCCCAGCTGCGTGTCTGTCACCTCCAAGTGCTGGCCACCTGCTCCAGCACGGCGTAGTCCCTGGGGCACCAGTGCCATCGTCACCCACGGCCTCTGCTCCAGGGCTGGGGCACAGGCACAGTGAGCCCCCAGCCTCGGCCCTGCTGCTCTGCTGCTGCCGGGACAGCTGGGAAGGGCCATCTCGGTCTCTCTCTCCTTCCCGCAGAGTAGCAGTTGGGACATGCATTGCTCAGATGGGAGCAGATCTTGCTCCGAGTCATCTTCTAAATCAGTAAATGCTTCCTTCCTTGCCATTCACTCCCTGTGATTTCTTCCATGCCCCCTATACCCTCTGCCTGCTTCTACTGCTGCCTGCTTCCACAGGTGCCCTTTGGGGCTGCACCCTGTTCTCCTCCTCTGTCCCTCTTCTTGAAAGAAAAGTTTAAGAGGCTGCTTGACTCCAGAGCCATGAGCCCACAGTGCTTCAGCAGTCATGGTCCCCGAGGCATTTTTACGAGACCTTTAGTCTTGTTCCTGATCTTTGTGCCAGGAGACAAAGGCTGAGACGGTATGACATCCTCTGGTGCCCGCACATCTTTTTTTTTTTTTTTTTTAAGAGAAAATGTGGATAATTTGAATTTATAGCCAATTAACGCTGTTATGGCAGAACCAATGAATTGAGCACACAAGAAATCTACAGCAAGATGTGCAGCCAGGCGGGCCCACATTCGGGGACTGAGGTGCGTGGGTGAGGTTGCAGACTGCTCCCCAGCGCAGAAGCAGCTGCCATGGAGGGTTGCAGCACTGCTGTGCTTCATGCCACGCTCTCATGAGTGGTGTGAAGGACACGGCTCCAGGGTGGCTGGAAAAGCCCTACAGCAGGAGATTCCCTGGGTCTGACGGTGACCAGCAGAAATGTCATGATGTACTTTGAGTACTGATGCAGGAAGGCATTTCAGTAGCTTCTCTGCTGATCTACAGTATTTAGGTAGGATTTCGTTTGCATCCCTCAGGTGCTCCAGAGTGCCCTACACACACAATCAAATTATTTGAGCTTTACTAGGAAAGAAGATTGGATTAGCAGTGAAGCAAGCCAGATCAGGTTATACATTTCTGTGCAGTTTTATTTTCTTTGTACCACCACAGGGATGTGCATATATGGGCATATATGTAAAAACACCAGCATTTGCCATACAGAGAGATTTTGTTATAACGACCACACATTTCTTAAGTGTAAATAAAGATTTTTTATTTGAGATCTGATAAAGGAGTCATTGCTGAAAGGCACATACAGAGCTTGTCTTTCCTTCTGACAGGACAGTCAAGAAATAGCATTTTTCTGAGCTTCCCAGCTGGCTGTCAGTGACAAATTACTGCTTGTTTCCATTTAGCCCAGCTTCAGCTGGTCTGAATATATTCTATTTGCAAGTGCCCTGAGATTAGTTCAAGTTGCTCCAGACTTCAGTGTGCTGACGTTGGAGGAGATAAACAGAAGTAATTTGCTGATTCACCATAACAATTTTCATAAAATATGAGACAGGGTTTTCTTCTTACATGTAATGATGAAATTAGGTTAGCATGCTTTGCTGAGCACTTAGCTCTACTATGTGCGTTCCCAGTAGCATCTAATGTTCCTACAATGTATTTTTGGAAGTATAACTAGATTTATGATGCCACATCTCTGGTTTCTCTTGGCTTCCCAATAAACTGACATTCACCACTCTGTGTCTTGAATTAGAAGCCTCTTCTTCACTCCATTACACAGTCATGATACCGAATGGATTTTCTTCAGCCTCTCACCTGTTGGACTATTAGATATCCATTTAATTTCTATGCTTACGTGAGCTTCTTCAAAACTGGACAGCTGGAGCAAAGTTTGCTGAATGTCCCAGAATCCACCTCAAATTGCAGAGTAGGGAGACCCTTCTTTCATCTTGGAGCAGGGTCTTCTTTGCATCCCTTTCACATGGCACCTTGTACATGCATTACGCCTTCAATGTGTCTCATGGTGTGTCAGCTGTCGAAACGGCAAACCTTCCTCTCCTTATAATTCTGATGGTGCCTTTCTAGTTTCCCACAGTTAAGGAAGCTGTTTTGAATTGAAGTATTTACTGTAGAAAATTACATCAGCATTTAAATAGATTTCCTGGGGAAATGCCTTAATGGTCATTTTTATAGCTTATTTTGCACTTTTAAAGTTTTTCCTCTCTGGCCAAAGGTCAAGAAATTATTTCGAATAGACCAGAGCTTGAGCATCGGTACAGGAAAAGAGCTAATTCTGACTCATCTCATGGGTTTGATTGTTTTTATTCTAAGTACCAGTGGCAGAAGAAAAAGTGAATTGCGTTCTGTCTTCAGAGAGACATTTTTGGAAAAATTAAAACGTTCTCCATTTCTAGGTTCAGGCAACACATAAACTTAACAAGCCTCTTCACATTTAAGAGTAAAACTTCATAAAAGGTAGCAGGAGCTATAAAAACTCTGTCCTCAGTGGACTTCTCTCCTTCCACTTCCTTTAAGAGAAATTTGCACATCAAATAGTTTACAGTACTTTTACTCAGTAAGGTCCAATTTTCCCACTATGGCTACTAAATTGAAAAAACAGGCAGAGATGGTATAAATTCCTTCTGAAATCTGGCTGAGTGCTCAGTCCAGGGTCCTTGGTGATGAGAGGAAGAGCTTATAGTGCTCTGACAGTCATATGTGCAGTCTGCCGGCCTCACCCTGGCAGGCTGGAAAGGAAAATGTCTTACAGTTGTGTTTCTCTTTTTGTGTGTGCATGCAAAAGTGAATGCCTAGTTAACCTGGAAAGTCCACTTTCACAGACACAGACACACACACAGACACAGACACACAGACACACAGACACACAGACACGGACAGACACAGACAGACAGACACAGACACACACACACAGACACACACACAGAGACACACACACACGCGCGCGCACACACACACTCATGTTGACTCCAAAAAATATGCTTAAAATTAAGGCCATGGGAATTTTTTTTTCTCAGACAATTTCCTTTGAGACAGAATATGCATCATTCATGACATGAAATTCTGGAATTTTGGAACGAAAACGTAGTCCTGTGATGGAATTTTCCAAAGGTAAAGATGATTTTCTTCCACCTCACTGAACTGCAGAGCGGAGAGCTAAGTGCACAGGGTATCTCAGATCTAAATACATGTGAGAAGTGTGGAAGCGTAGATCAGGATCTGACCTTTACAGTTTCAGACTCTGTAATCTTCAACATTTTGCAACTGCCTTTATTGCTATTGCAGTCTGAACTTGTTCTGCACATCACAATCCCTATGAAATTTGATAAAATCTGAAAGTAAGGCTGGACCCCATTGTCACAGTTGAGGATTTAGGTGCTGTTATTCTGGAAAAATGTGACCTTGCGTTAGATTATCCACGACTTGTTGTGGGCCTTGAGTTTTGCATTCATAACACCTGATACAGGGCATAGTTCCAAGCCTCTCTGAAAAATTGGCTGTGCTTCTAAAATTTCATTCAGCAAGAAATCAGTGCTGTGCATCACTGGTCAAAAGATGACTAAGCTCTGGTTATAAATGATGTAAATGATAAGGATTTACAGCTAGATTTTCTCATTTTTTACTCTTGTGGAGTAATACCTTGCTTCTTAACCAATGAATCGGAAATAAGCAAATCTTTAAACTAGGTGTTTGCTCAAAAGCTTTGCTGACAAGAAATGTATTTATGTATATGTTAAGTGCCTTCTTGAGTTAGGGCCAAAGTAGGAGGAGGCAGCACCCATGCTTTAGAGAGCGTTTCCTGTACATCACATTGGCAGAAGACACCTGGCCTCAGAGGTTGCTTTTAACATCCTCATTACCAAAACAAACAAAGTGCTCTGGGTGAAATCCCAGCTTTACTGAACTCAGCAGCAAAAGTCCCAGCAACCTCAGTGGCCCCAGGTTGTCATCATACAGACGTCTTTCTCCTTCATTCAGTGTCCTGCTGCTTTTCAACTTGAAGAATATACTGCTGCCAGCCCAGTGATCATGTCCCTGGCCTGCCTGCCTGTGGCCATGCACAGCAGCCTGGTGACATCACGATGGCACAATATTTACATCCGCCTCTCTGAAAATGCGCAGAGGTAAAGGCACAAATCCAAGAAAATCCAGCTCTCCCTGCCTGACATCGATTTATGTAGGTTCATCGGCCATTGAACATAAGCTTTTCGGCGTTTACTAAATGCGATTCCCTTACCCAGCCATACCATGGTGCTGGCAATTACCTAGTGATATAGAGTGAAGAAAAAAAGAACGACACGTAGTTTTTACTTAGCAGTTCACTGTTTTCAAACTGCAGTAGGACCATTAACTAATTAATTTGTCCAATTAATCATTCAATAGCTACATGCAATGGTTGGGCAGAGCTGTGGGCTTTGTCCTGGCACCAGCTGAGCATGTACAACCCGTCCAGTTCATCTCTCTGGCAGCGTGCTGCTTGTTCAGCGCCACTGGCCTCCAGCTCAGCTACGGTGGCCCAGAAACAGGCAGCTGGAAAATACAGTTATTGTAGATGAGAATTGGTTTGTGTTTGGAGTTTATGAGGATTTTTAAGTTACAAAAGTCTCATTACCTTTTTTTCCCCCTATTCTGACAACTAGGAATATAAGTTAATACAGTAATAAACAATAAAGAACTAATAAACTAGCAAAATAATATAAATTAATTTAAACACTTTTCACAACTAGGAACACAAAATAACATTAACTAACATGGCGTCTATGACATAAAATGAAGTCGGCTCAGGAGTGGGATTCTTTAATTGTGAAGTGCTTTGTAATTCCTGCAATTGCTCTTACCACTAGATCCATAAAACTGTTTTCAAGATAAAAGAAACATTGAAGAATGTTTTAAGGGTCCTAAAGAATAACAGCTGGTTTGGGGATTTTTATCTTAAACAAGGGTCGTATTTCATTGCTGTGGTTTCTTTTGAGATAAAAGGTTAAAATCTTGCTTTGGCGTAATCCCCAAGAGCCAGTCTAGAAGTATCTGGGTGCTGTAAGTTAAAGTACAGACACGGCTATTTAAGGTTATTATACATATTTGCCTATGATAAAATGCAGCTTAAAATACTTCCATAACCTTTTTTTGTCAAAGTATGCTCATTGTTATGAGTCACTGAGTACTAAATCTACACTTTTTTCAAAAATAATCATGGTTTACCCATTTGGCATCATTTCTAAGAACAGTAAATTATCTCTCATTTTAGTTCCGTGTGGTGGCAAAAAGCAAACTTTGACACCGTACAACAGCAAATACAAGGTATGTAGTATTACAGTGGCACGGAAATGACCAAAACCAGCACAAATGCCACAACCTCACCCTGTACAGGGTTTTATTCCATCTAGCCAGTTAAATAATTGATCAAAGATAATACATTTTAGAAGCCTGCAGCAGTGGGGAAGCCTGGTGTTCTAAACCTCGGCAACTTCAGGTCTTCTTGCTGCACTTGTATCTAATGTGTGTGTGTGTATATATCTATATATATATATATATAGGCACAGTGTATCTATAGCCAGGTGAGGGGCTGACCTCAGCTGAGCCTTCCTGTTGTGCCTGCGACAGAAATAGTGAGGCCAAAAACCTTACGGATCCCAAAATCTAACAAGTTTTGTCCTGACGTTTCTTGGGGTGTTAATGAACGGGGAAATGGGGCACCACAGACCTTCCTCACCGGGCTGCGGGGGTGCCGGGGCCCCTGCGGCGCTGCTGGCCGGGGGCTCTGGCCCTGCTGCCGGGGAGCAGGCAGTGGGCAGAGGGCCGGTGCAGGGCCCCGAGGGAGCAGGCGGTGGGCCCCGGGGGAGCAGGCGGCGGGCCTCCGGCCTCGGGCCGGTGCTGGGACCCGGGGTCTCCGGCCCCGCTGCCGGGGAGCGGGCGGTGGGCTGAGGGCCAGTGCTGGGCCCCGGGGGGCCCCATCCCGCTGGCAGGGCAGAGCCGGCCGGTCGATGCGACCCCGCAGGGCCCGAGCCACCCGCGGGAACCCGCCAAACACAGCGGTCCCCCTCCGCCGGTGCCCCCGGCCTCCCCCGGCCTCCCCGCGGCGCGGCCCCCGGTGGGCGGCGGGCAGGGGGCGGCGGGGACGGGGCGGCCCCGGGGCCTCCCTGCGGCGCGGCCGCCCCCGTGAGGCGGCGGGCGGGAGCGCGGGCGGCGGGCGGCCCCGGCGGCCCCTCCTCGGGTGCGTGACGCGCGTTGCCATGGCCACGGCTTTACGCTACAAGGGCCGGCGGAGGCGGGAGGGAGGGGCGGGCCGGGCCGCTTCAGCACCGGGGCGGCCGCGGACAGCAGCGGCGGCGGCCCCGGCTCGGCGGTGCCTCTGCCCCGCGGGAGCAGCGCCGGGGCCTGCGCTGGAGGAGCGGGCTCGGGCCTGCGCGGTGAGTGCCCCCGCGGGGAGCCCTGCGGTCCCCGTCCCCCGGCGGCCGGGCCGGCGGTGCGGGAGCCCGGCGTGCCGCGGCCCCCAGCCCCGCGGGGGGTCACGGGGCGGCGGGGGGGCCCGGCGGGCAGAGCCGCGCTGGGGCCGGGCAGCCGCCGGGCCGGGGTCCTCCCGCGGCGGTGGGTCGGGGGTGCCTGGGGCGGAGGGGGGGTTGTGCCGGTCGGTCCCCCCCGCGTCCCTTGGGAGCCGTCGGTCTGAGTTACAAAACTTTGTAAGAGCTGGAGCGGTCGGCTCGGGTCTGCCCCCCCGCCCGCCTGTCTGAGGCGTTTTCCATACAAACTTTACCAACTTACTGAAAAGAGCAGTTTGGCAGTTAGGCGGGGGGGGGGGCGGTTTGGTGGCACGTCCTCCTACGGGCACTCATTGCCGTGGATCCTAAACATTTCTTGAATTTGGGGCAAGACCTGCCCCACCAAATTTATAGCAGAAGGCAGGAGTGTGGTCTTCGGGGCTGGCTGTCCGATGACATGCTGGCAGCTCAGTCATCTCATCCAGGCAAAGCAGCCCTTCCTAAGGCTTTTTCAGGCCTTTTTGAGGCGTCCAGAGAGGGGCCCCCGTGTGCCCGGCGTGGGGGCAGAGCCTGGGGGTGGCAGCCGGCGAGCTGGGGTTCCTGCCCCAGCTGTGGGAGGGCTCTGCTTACGCCTGCCTGCAAAGCACAACTGGCTTCCAGCAACCCGGGGCCAGCATTCTGCGTCTTCCCAGCCAGGGAATCACTCTCCCGTGCTCCCTGCCTTCTCCCATCCGCAAGCATGTCTCTGATGCATCTGCTAATCCACCGCAAATCTTTAACCGTATTCGTTATTCCATCAAAAAAAACCATGCTTGGCTACACAGGCACACACATTGCCTTCCGCGTGCTGCGTTAACAATAATAGTTTGTTCATGGCTCTCATAAAAAGCAGCAAGGTAGGTATGAATAATGACGTGGATCACTGCTAAAGGCCAAGAAATGAATAAGTGAGAGTGGATCAAGAGCAGGGACTCACACTTCACGCTCTTGTGTTCTCCTTAGAGTCGGATGTGGCTTGTGTATGTCCCTTTCAGAAATGTAAAACCGATCCCCTTGTCCTTCCATCCTCCCATGTGCTGTGGCTGCCGCATCCCACAGTGAGGAGTAAGGGCTTTGTGTGCAGAGGGGAGAATAGCAGAGGCTGGATTATGTCTTCTGTCCTTATACCTTAGCCCTCTTGCATTCCCACAGCTTAGTTTAAAGAGGACAGCAATAATTTCCTTTAATTTGCAGTTACTGCAAACCTTTGACCTCACGATAGTGTTGCTTGCACGCTGTCCCTGCTCAGCTATGCATTACAGGCATAACTTTACAGCAAATTTAGTTTTGTTGCCTCATTAGGCATCAGACATACAGCACCGTGGTAAGGACTACGTTGTGCTCTGTAACGATTCAGCTGCCAGAGAGACATCTAAAGTCGACCCTTGTGAGCGAAGGCCTGAACTTAAATTCCTGCCCTGGAGAGCATATCACCAGCTACTGCTCAAGTTCAGAAGTAACTGCTGATGCAGTAGAGTCTGGTAATTTATGAATCCACTATAAATCAGGGAGAGATAAGCAGACAAAGTTCCTTGAGAGATCACATTGAAATCACATTGAGATTGAGTTATTTTGGAGAGTAAATTAAGCAGCATTTAGGCTGTCAGTGGAAATTGATTCTTTAATTAACGCTGCTTGAAGGATTGAAATTCTACACGTATTTTCAAAATGCTCCTAATTCAGATTAGTTTCATGGCCTTGCTAGTTCTGGGCTCTGAAGATCAGACTCTGTCCTCAGCTGCAGCTCCGGAACTCCTGGGTGTGAATCAGGGCTCCTCACAGCCAGGACGGGTTTGGTCCGTACCACCAGTGCTTGGCTGTAGCAAGGGGTGAAAATGTTGGTAGCTTGTGCTCTGCTTTGCCTTTTCCATTCATGCTGAGCCGCCCTTAGTGAGTCACCCTGACATTATTGACAGTGTTTGTTGCATTCCCAGTAGCTTGATAATCATCTGCGTATGGGGATGGAATTTGTCTTGCAGATTTAAGGCATGTGTCTTACACATCACACATATGTCTTACATGACTGTGTTTCACTCCCACTGGTTTTAATGGATGAAGCTTAATGGAACAGTTACAAGATTTGTAGGGAAACTCCAAGTCAAATTTCACCATGAATCTATAGGTAAAATGGAGTCAGGGATGGTCCACGCAGAGTGGGAGTGAGCTCTGAATTTATCTTCCTGAAGTCAGGTGCCCAGCCATGGACACTGGGCCAGTTCTGCTCTCATTTACAGTGGAACAATTTCTGGTTGAGGACTGAAGTTATGCCATTGGGATTCAAACATAAACGTTTTGAAAGTTCTGGTCTGGCTTTTCCCTTTTGCTACCATGATCTTCATGCAAAAATAATTATTTAAAGCATTGTTACAGAATCTAAGATACCACAGGGAATCAGCAATGTACCTATTGCCTACTGCCATGCAGAATTAGAGGGCAGTACATAAAGGGAGAACATAGATAGCTGTAAAATCTGAGCATAATATTGAACATGGTTTCTTCAAGTTGCACAATTGCTCACAGACAAAGCATCATTTAGCGTTTTTTTTCTAGCCAAGATATTTTTGTGGCCCTAAAAACTGTTTCTTTCAGTACATATTAACAAAAGAATGGTTTACTTCCATAAAACATTACAAACTGGCACAGCAGATGTCAATTTATGTCAACATCAGCTGATTTTCTTCTCCATTACCCTTTCTGCCAGCTCTTTGCTTATCTAGCAGGTCCTGTCTTCTTGACATCCAATGTCACGTTGAATGTTTTTTCACATTTGGTGATAGAAAGCTTGACTCAGTCTTTCTCAAAAATCGGTGTCATCATCCACATGATGGTCATTATGCATTATTGATAGTGATGGAAAAGTCACGAATACACACATCTTTGCTGCAGGGCCTTAGCCTTTTTCTTTGGTCTATCATTGCTTTATCTTCTCTCTGCATTTTAGTAATAATGTCAACAGAGACATTTCATGCTGCCTTCGCTACAGAGTAGCAGTACCCTGGTCCTGGTGCTGCAGCCATAATCCTTTTCCCTGAGGCAGCTGGAGTCGAGTTATGCTGTGTTTTACTTTATCACAGAACTCTAGAAAACATATCCTAGCTCTTACTTATGTAGAATTAAGAATAAAGTCTTGTACAGCAAATACTTTGAAGTTAATAAATAGGTCATGTATTTTTCCCCACTTTTACAATGTAACTCCTAAAATTGGGAAAATAACATCAAAAGGAAATCCCACTACTGTATTCAGAGAGCCCCTGTACACAGGGGGAGGCTCTGTGTAGTCAGAGAATAACTTTCTAATTTAAGTATGGAAATAAGTCATAATAATATGAATTATATGTTAACATGATAAACACCAAGAGTAATTCAAGCGAGCAGTGGAAGACATAGTAATCTTTGAAAAGGACCCCAGCTTGCCCTCAGACACTTTTTTGTGGGAGGTGCCAGCCAAGCCTGGTCCAGGATACAGAAGTTTTTTCCAATTCAGTTTAAACTCATCACTTGCTGTAGCAGCCACAAAAAGCCCTTCTTCAGAGGGATCCTAGACTGCTTAACAAGTCAACCTGGAGCCTGTGCCCAGGGTTCATGTCTTCTGCCATAAAATGAAAATACTTCTGGAGTGAAACAGGATAATTGCTTAATAGCAAATAGTTTTATGAAATAGGCAGAGCAGAGCAGGAGTGATGCAGAGAGGGCTTTATGGAACATGACTGCGTATGTCTTCAGCTTTCTGGCTCACCCCAAGGAAAACCCTCCAAATCCATCATACTATCAAAATCCACCCTCGATACTTCAATGGCTCAGTACTGATTCAGAAGGGAAAAAAAAAAAGCATCGCATTGATTGAATGAACTAAATGCAGCTTCCAGCAAGACATAGCATTTTTGGATATGATCAGGAAAAAAAAAAAAAAAGAAATCCATTCAATTTACTGTGTGTGTTTTGTTGGAACACTCAAAATAGACATGACTGCAAACCTGGCACTATCCTCCAATGCTTTCATGACCAAGGTGGTCCCACAAGGCAGGTTCTTGGGAACATTCTGCCACGTTTGTAACTCACCGGGTCTCCCTTGGTGTAGATGAGGGGAGGAAGCCTCTGGAGAGTTTCTGAGGAAAGCCTTGACTTTGTAACGTCCTCTATCCCCTGAAAACAGCCCAGAATTAGGACTGTAATGGCACACTGCATAGCTCATCCCTCTTCCTCTGGCATTTGAAGGGGAGAGATAATTATGAAGATGGTTAATAGATGGAAAAGGAGGATTGTTTCATTCTTTACCTTGCCTGCTTTTGCTGCAGTTTAGTCATAATAATGAGAGTTTTTGATAAGTGAGCTTCAGATTGAGTCACTGGTATCTCGAGTGAGTAAATAGATTTTGGTATTAGACTGAGAAGCTAAGCAGAGCAGTCATGCGCTGCTCTTGGAAGCTGGCAGGCAGAGAGGGGGAGGCAAGCATCTCTGGAGAGGGGAGGGGATCCTTGGCTGTCGTTCTTGCTGACTTGGGGGAATCACCTTGACATGCCCTGGGTCAGCGGATAAGGTGTCCGAGCAACCTCCACACTCACTGAATCCCATGGGAGACGCTGTCACCCAATAGGTTTGGCGGTCAGTATGCCCCATGGTGGGACCTGGGAGTAGGCACACCCAAAAGCAGTGACCGACCAGGAACGTGCTCTCAAGCAGTATTTGTGGCACAGCGTGTCGGAGGGGGAAACCCAAGGCACAGAGTGATGCATTATCTCCTAGACCCTGCTGGTTCTCATTATAGTCTTTCACTTGTTATACACAGAGACACAAGGGTAAAAGGCTTTGAAATTAGTTTGTTGGTGCATATCATCACAATTCAAAAATCCTGGAAACTATGAGTAGAGAATAATGAAATGATGCCTTTTTCCTGTAATGATGGAGCCAATAAAAGGCAGCCATTGAGAATAATGTCCCAACAGCCGAAGCACTTCATCAGTCTCAGCTGCTGCTTTTATGAACATATTATATAATAATGGTTGTTCTTCTACCAAAGAAAAAGAAAAAAAGCTCTCTCTCCTTCCCCTAAATATCACCTGGGGAAGCCATTAATTCTACTCTGCTGTTAATCTATACTATCATGATGATATATCCATTAATGGATATCATATATCCATTAAACCTCCCACCCCTGCACAGAAAGAAATATCAATTGTTCATTGTTAAAAAGAATTTTGTATTTCGGTGGGTTTTTTTTAAGTAACCGATTATATATTTGTCTGACTTTTCCTCCAGGCAGCCAGACTCCACATGCTGAGACTCTTTTATCTAAGCAGTCCAGAACCTCTTTTCTTTGCCATTGAAGACACAACTGGCTTCTCACTTTCAGGCTAACCAGAGCCCAGCCCTTGCCAGACTTAACCCTTCATTCCCAGCTGCAAACATGAGCCATCGCTGCACAGATTTGAGGAGCAAGTCAGGAAACATTCATTCCTTCAATTAGTAGCCCATCAAGAGTTGGAAAGCAAATGAATGCTGTAGACAGGTCCTGGCACAGGAGACAGGTTCTCACAGAGTGAGGAAAGCAGGTACTGGGTTCCTGGCAGCAGTAAAATGGCATACTCAGTGATAAATATCTCACTGCTGTAGCATGGAGGAAAAATCCATAATATTCTTAATAAAAAGAATAATAGAGTCCGTAGCTCCTTGGGCTATCATTTCAGCTTTTCCTGCAGGTTATGCATATATTTACACTCAAGTCATACTTGTAAAGTTATCTTTACTCAGAAGGAGCTATACTTTCAGCATAAAAGTTGAGGTTGAGGAACATAACTCAGCAACAAGGAGTAAATTCACATTCACAAATCAGGCAGTGGACAGAGCCCTCCTCGGGATAGTTAAGGAACCTTGGGTAGGTGTTGTGCACTTTGTCGGAAGGGGTGCTGGAATGGAGGTCTTTGAAGGAAAGCCTTGAAAAGGCTACCTAGCTGTCAGCATGTCTTCGAAATGAGAAACAAAAATGTAAAAGTGCCTTTATGATAGATGGGATTACTTGCAAAACATAGCTGTAATTCCTGCATAGCCGGTCAGTGGGCCATTCAGTGCGTGGAGATTCCAGCAACAGGCTGAAGAATCCTGCGCTTACTGTAAAGGAACCAACAACCTAGTCTGCCAGGAAACAAGACCTTCCTGTCATCTGCATGCATTTTTAGAAAGCTTATGAAGCCACTATGCAATTCATCATGTTTAATTTTGCTGAGTTGTTATTAGTTCTGTTTTTTTGTATGATTCCACTGTGTCCCTGCTAAGTTGCATGCCTATTGATAATATTAAATTCTTCTTCAAAATCCCAGGGAGAAAATAGTAAGTTTGTTAACATCCTTACTTACAGGGAATTATGTATGACCTGAAACCCAGAGTCTTTATAAGCACTTCTGTGCCTTTCCACTGCTTTTACCTTATCATTTCCAACTTAAAAGGCTATTGTTATGACTGCAGGACTGCCAAGTTGTAATGCATGATTTATTATGTACAGCAGGTGACTGGTAGTTAACATTTCTCTCAAAATGAATGTTATTGTTGTTGGTCTTTTTTTTTTTTCCTGCAGCTTTCCCTGGGAGGTTCATGTTTTTGTCAGTGACAAGATGACAATTCATATTTTTACCAAAGGATCCAGTGAGTCATCCTATTAACTCCGCTGAAATACATGCTTGCCAATCGTCCTGCCACGGTAGGTCTGTGGGATGTGGCATTCTCTCTGGAAATGTTATTCAGGATGTCCATAGTCTGCATTCGGTAGTACAAATCATCTTTACCTCAAGCAGTAACTTCTCAGTGATGACCACAGCCACAAATAGACAAAATATTGCATATCATATTTTTTTTTAAAGTTATTACAGTATTTTAGAGCAAATGAGAAGATTGACCGTGCCTAATACCATGCTATTTACGAGGGCTTGGTTTGTTCGAACCTGGAGGCCACTTAAGAAGGAACCTCATGTGTTGTGGGAACCAATACAAAGTCATGATACATCTGGCCTTGAAAATGTTGCTGCGAGGGGACCCACATGCAGCTAAGAACGAGTGTACCATGAGTCATGATGGAAAAAACTGACATCCAAAAAGCCCCAGATCTCCAGGATGGTATAATGTGGAGTATGTATTTGTACCGGTTGCCCAAATTAAACTCCTGAATTATTTTGTCCCTCCTGAGAACTCCCAGCCCATCAACCCAATATCCTGTACCGTTCCAGTAGAGGTGTAGGCTGCTCGGTTCCTTCTCCCAGCGTTGTGCTGTAGGAGGGTATGGCTGCCCTTGGGTTGTACTGCTCTGCACACCATTTTTATCTGGGAGAAAGGCTGGTGCAGGCTGGTACATGACTCTGGTGCTTTTCGCCGTTCCTTGGGTTGGTTTTAAGAAAAGGTAGGATACATTTTTTGTTGATAAAGTCTCTCTCTTCCTGCTTACTTGTTCTGCCCTTGAAGGTAATATTCTGTGTCATAGTCCAAGAAAACTGCTTTCTGCTTAAGTGTATTTTGCACACCATGCAACCTTATCTCACAGGAGAAGAGCATACGGCCTTGAGTTATTTGTTATTTCAGGATAACTAGATGGTAGCTGTACTGAAAACTTATGGCAACTCATGCGTTACCTCATGATAACAGGATAAATAAACAGTATCTTCACTGCATGCATTAACATTAATGGAAGGAAAAACTCATGAAAAACACTGTCAAACCAGTTTAAATATGTCCTCATTTAGGATGCCCCAGATGCTTTACTGCTTCTACTTGTCTCATACACCTTTAAATTATGACTCGGATGCCTTACATATTTGACATTCTTGCCTTCAGAGCTTAGGTCAGCTGCAGTCCTTAAGTCAGTGAGCACGCAAAATACTTCTAAAAGTCTGGCTTAATAGAAAAATGTATCTTTGAACTAAAATAAAGCTTTAGCAAGATATTGTGGAAGTCATTAGTGATACATATAATGTGAATGCAGCAAAAGCAATACGGAGATGTAAGAAGAGAATTGCAATAGTTACTTTGAGCACCTCTGGGGTAACCCCCAAAAGTAAGGCACTATGGC
Organism: Falco rusticolus; assembly: GCF_015220075.1. NCBI lineage: Eukaryota > Metazoa > Chordata > Aves > Falconiformes > Falconidae > Falco > Falco rusticolus. The sequence goes on along the minus strand of NC_051200.1, from coordinate 21,986,673 downwards.
AGCTGACAAGATATTTTGCTTTATCTGTAAAAGGTCCCTTCACAACTGATTTCAAGTGCAAAGCAGAGACAATTGGAGCATTAAAGTATTCCATATAATTGTTGTAAAACAGGTAAATAAGGGAGTAGATAAAAGCAAAGGGAAGAGAATGGGCCTAACACAGCTGCACAAAAACTGTTTTGGATGTATTCTTGAGATGGCTTGAGAATGCCAGAACATTGCAAACCCTTTGAAAATACTCTGAAACAACATTCTAGAGTATATAAAAAGAGAACCTAAACAGTTTATTGGTAAAATATGAGCTAAGTTTGATGAGACTGTCCTCTAGACTGTAAGTATCTGTTTCTGTGAAAGTTGTGTGGAACATGAAAGCTATCATTAGCACGGCAGATTTTCTTCATTCAGACGTAAAGCCCGATCTAGTTTTATTTTTTTGAAGCAGCTGATGCATGGCAGTGCTAAGAGGTGGTTAACTAAATCTTTCAGCATCATTGTAAAACCAAATTCACACTTGTTTGGTCCAAACCCTGCTGAAGAAAATTAGACCCTCTGATTTCAATATAAAAATGAAGAGTAAGAATTAGCAAAACTGTGTTTAATGATCCCACAGTAACTAAATATTTTTCCACATCACAACCACTTCACCAGCTGAAGGTGACCACTCAAGGACAAGTTGGAACTTGAGTGAGGGAAATATTTTTCTAACTTATAATAAGGATAATATATCACGAAATTTGGCTAGGTCTGATTGATCTTATTCTGTGCTTCTCTAGCCAGTATATGTAAAAGAAAACACCCTGAAAACTACTTTTCCTCATCACTTTATCTAGCAGAGATCTTAAATCAGGCAGGATTCAGGGTCCGCTGCAGTTTATAGTAACATTTTAAATCCATAATGAAAAAACTAAGAAAAATCAATAGGAGAGAGTCTCAATAAGTTACGAATACTGATAAACCAAGGGGAAAACCCCCTTTTTTTCAATACACAGTTTCAAAGACTGACTGTTCCTCTCACTGCCACAGTGCCAGTGTTTATGCAAGCCTTCCATTTGCCTGTGCCTAGACTTTAAGATAGGAAAACACTGTGAAACACATGAAACACTTTTAGGTATTCATGTGGAAGAAGTTGAAGAAACAATTCTTTTGACAGGGTGCAGTAGGGCAGACGTAGTGAAGGCTGGGGCTGGGGGTGCCGGTCAGTAACAGCTCTCCAAGCCTGTGTCACGTATATAGGTACCCTGAACGGCATAACGCTGCTGCCGGCAAAGGGGCAGTGAGGTATAGCTGCCTCCAGGGATCACCCTCCATTGCAAACATCACCAATTCCCAAAGAATGAAGCAATTTTCAAGCTTCTTTTCCCATTAACTGACCCAATCCCGGCACTCACTTGGGTTTGGCTTCATCTGTCTGCTGTGGTCACGTGCAGTGAGGTGCCTTCCCTTCATCCCTTGGTCTCTCTTCTTTTACACAACGCTTTGACTAATCGTAGCCTCAGTACTGCTGCTGATTTATTTTAACTGAGGCTTACTTGCATTAATAATAACAACTCCTGACGTTAGCCTGAGCACCTTGGTAAATAAATTCACCACCATTTTAAGAAAAAAGGTTCCTAATGACTATAAAATTGCCTGGGAATTGTTCTTGTTGCCAGACAAGAATAAGGAAAAGTACAAGAGAAAGTTCTTCTAGGAAAGTGCAGCATTATGTACCGAGTTGCAAACTGGAAGCAAATCGGTAAATAATAATAAAAAAGCTCATTTAGATTAAGAAATTAATCTGTAGATTAATTATATTCTTGCCAACTTAATTCCTGGTTTTCCTATGACATTTTCCTTGCTTGTCCAAGTTGAAGGCATTATTTCAGCACAGAATTCTTAGTATATATCATAAGACATTAATGTTGAGGCTTTGAATTCACAAAGCATCACCGAATTCTCCAGGAATCACTTTAGAGAAATGACATTTTGATGTATGACTCTTCAACACAAAAGAAGTATTTACTGACATTACCTTTTCCTATCATTTTTAAATCTTAGTATATTGCAATAAAATCTGAAATAACTAAAGCCATATAGCAATAAAGGAAGGATTTCTAAGCTTATTTAGGGATACTTGCATCTTCTAACTTTCAAAAAGTGTTTGAAGAGGGTCCCTCTGCTAAAAAAGTGGATTGAATTTCAACATTCCTTTCTCTAAGCCCTTTCTTTTGCATCACAGAATTAACCTTGAAAAGCTCTCTCAAAGTTTTGCAATATCAGACAAATCACATAACCAAAACTGTATATAAATATATGTGTATATACTGTATATAATTACATACTGTGTGTAACTCCCAACTTTGGTCCTGATTTAGCCAAATTTTAAAGCAGGCATTTAACTTCAAACATATGGTTAGTTCCATTCTTTGTAACGAGGCAAGAAAGGTGCTTGAAATTATGTATGTTCTTGATTAGCTTACTTGGGAGCTGAAACTGTAGTAGAAGTATATGAAAAATAGCTCATTTGTCAGTTCACAAGTTACTTGAAATTATAAAATATTCCAGAATGTGGAATCTGGAGGCGAGGGAAGGAAACTGTATGACAACGTACATATGTAGTGACTACTGATTAAGAAACAACAGCATAGACTTTTTGGAAGTGTTATTACTCAATATGATTTCACTTTATTTTTATTCTTGAGCTTTAGCTGAAAAAATATGTTTTAGCCATCTGTCTGCAAAAGCGTTTCTCGATGTTTCAATAGTTTGTTTGCAGGGGTGGCCAATACCCGAAAGTCACTTCTTCCCTGCCGCTGGTGACTCGCTGAGCTGTTTCAGATCCCACCTGAACACCCGAGTTCCGCATCCCCATTCTTCAGTCCCTCCAAACTCCAGCTTTGCATCAGCATGGCTGGGAGACACAGCTCTGTCTGAGAAACAGTCTGCCTACAAGGGATTTCATAGTTTTTCTGTGGAAAATAGATTATAAAGTTCAGTGGCATAGTAGAATTCCCATCCTGTTTGTATGCAGTATTAAGGAATACAGTGATTTTATTTTTGTATTCTTTTTAGGTGCGCAAGTAGTGTTTCAGCAGCAATGATCTAAACCCCCTTGCTATGTTACAAATACTTTATTGCAATTGTTTTAAAATAATTTTTAGTTTCCCTGAATTCTTTCTGAACTAAGCTTACACAAACCCAACAGAAATACTCTCAAAACAAGCCTTAGCTAACACACGCAACATTAAGGAGAAAGCAAAATTATGTTTGTGCAGGAGAAAGAAATTCCTTTCAGTAAGCAAAGTTGTTTTCAGCGCCTGTACCTCCATCTATAAGCTGTGTAAACTGCAGCTTCCCATGGGTTGGGGATGTTCACATCTGACTGCAGAGAGTAAAGAAATGCTTCGAATAACTGTATTGACTAAAGAGTTTTTGCTCTCTGGAGCGATGAAGAAAGGTCCTGCTATGTCCAGAAGCATTCTCTTCCTTCGCCTGTAGCTCAGAGCAGCAAACACAACTTCAGACTGCATGCACCGAAGCACAGCAGCCCAGGCATGCAGGTTAATCGAAAAGTTACCAGTAAATCACAGTATCCGTCTGTGAGTTATCATGCGGATTATGAAAGAGTATTGAAAATGGTATGACAGGATTCAGCAATAAACCTTTTTGGTTTAACCGCCTGAGCGTTAGCTACCTGAAAAGAACGGAGGAAGCGTAAGCAGGCAAAAGGGGGCACAGCATGAAATGATGCCCAGGAGTTCTGGAAGTGTTGTAGCCCTCTGACCTGTTTCTCTTCTGTAACACTGACGTTAATGTCAGGAGACAGTAAGATGGAGATCTGCATATTTCATTACGCCTTGGACACCTAATGCCCAACAATGTTTTGCTTCTTTGTAGTTCCTTAAATGCACTTCTTATTTACTAACTGTAATCACACCTCATTGTATAAATGTATGATTGTGCTTAATTATATTCACAGTACACACCAATACAATTTTAAAAAATCAAACATGCAGATTCCCATTACAAAAATTTAATTAAACTAGAGTTTTTGTATGATAAATTAGAAACATTTTAAAACCAATGTGGAGGGGGTTGCACCTTTTTTCCCTCCTCGTTGTAAAAAGTAAATAAATTATCCATGCTAAGGTCTATCTTATATAAAAGGATATAGTTTTAAGCTGAGGAATTTCAGAGCCTGAGCTTCATCCCATTCAATTCATTTTATATATACTTTTTTATATATATACAATATTTTGTTCTATAGGTGCTTCTTTCCATGCTTTCTTGAGAAGTTGTTGGAGTGTCAGTGCAGACTGGAAGGGTTTTTCTTATTGGCTCTGCGAACCATAACTTGCAGCGTTGGTACATTAACATAGGAACATGGTTAATGGCTTAGAAGGAAAAGGTTTTGCCTCAGAATCACAGTAGAAACAGCTTAACAATTATCGGATAACCAGTTCTTAAACCGCAACAAGTGGTACTAAAGGATGTGTGCGTGTAGGTGATCCATAGAGACTCAAGTACACCCAAGGCATATGGCTAGGTAAACAATGAGCATGCTGCACCATTCCTGCTTTAAAAATAAAACAACAAACTTCCTGGTCTTTCAGTAGTTTCAAGTATGGAAATCACTGAAGATAAAGGGAGATTTCTAGGCAGGACAGAAAGAACAAATCTGCTCATTTTAGCTCTTCATAGTGAAATAATGTATTTGGAGTTTCATTATAGCTACCAAGTATTTCATGTTATTAACCTTTGAGTAGCTTTAGATCAAGTCTATATGGTTTACTGCATTTACTTTGAGTCATAGTTTATACAATGACAATGGTTTCTCAGCAGTATTAAAACCCAAGTACATTAAAATTCAGTTAAAGTCCTGTGACAAGTGCAGTGGTTGACTCAGACCGTTAACTGGGATTGTGTCTCTGGAAAATGAACTGCTTTGTCACTGCGCTGGGGAAGGAAGATACATGTTTGTTATAACCGAGTGAGATGTCAGGCGCTCTCGTATTTGAGCAAGTTCTAACATTTCTCTCTTAATTTCTGTTTCTCCCTAGTTAGCCAACCGACATCACGATGACTGAGGACTTAGGCCACAGATTCAGTAGTCTCACCTGGGATCAGATTAAAATCCTGGATCAAGTTTTAGCTGAGGTCATACCTATTCATGGCAGAGGAAATTTTCCAACACTGGATGTAAAGCCGAAGGATATTATTCATGTGGTAAAGGAACAGCTCATTGAAAAGCAAATCAATGTTAGAGATATCCGCCTGAACGGTTCAACAGCCAGTCACATCCTGGTAAAGCAGAATGGAACCAGTTACAAGGACCTAGACATCATTTTTGGGGTGGAACTTCCAAGTGAGCTTGAGTTCCAGATTGTTAAGGAAGCAGTTCTTAATTGCCTATTGGACTTCTTGCCAAAATGTGTTAATAAGGAAAAAATCACTGCTCAGACCATGAAAGATGCCTATGTGCAGAAGATGGTCAAAGTCTCCACCGACCATGATCGCTGGAGCCTCATCTCACTGTCGAACAACAGCGGCAAAAATGTAGAATTAAAGTTCGTCAACTCACTCAGACGGCAGTTTGAGTTTAGCGTGGACTCCTTCCAAATCATCCTGGACTCCATCCTGAATGTTTACAGGGCAACAGACTGCAAACTGACAGAAGACTCTCACCCCACTGTCATCGCCGAGAGTATGTATGGAGACTTCAACGAAGCAATGGACCACTTAAAATACAAGCTGATTTCCACAAGGAACCCAGAGGAAATCAGAGGAGGTGGCCTCCTGAAGTACAGCAATCTCCTGGTTCGTGACTTTAAGCCAGCAGATGAGGCTGAAATTAAATCTCTGGAACGTTACATGTGCTCCAGGTTTTTCATTGATTTTCCAGATGTTGCTGAGCAGCAAAGGAAAATTGAGTCATATCTGCGCAACCATTTCATTGGAGAAGAGAAAAGCAAGTATGACTACTTGATGACTCTGCGTGGAGTTGTAAACGAGAGCACAGTCTGTCTCATGGGACATGAACGAAGACAAACTCTGAATATGATCACAATTCTGGCTTTAAAAGTGCTCGGAGAACAAAATATCATCCCAAATGCAGCCAATGTAACCTGCTATTATCAGCCTGCTCCGTATATCAGTGACAGAAACTTCAGTAATTACTACATTGCTCACGGACAACCACCTGTCATCTACCAGCCATACCCGTTTCACATACAAATACAAAGCAGCATGGTTTAGGGACACGGTAACCTCCTCAGCACTTACACTCCTCTCTCTTTCCAGTTCTCTTCGTAATGAAGGCCTCATTAAAGCAAGCGTTACCATCACTTTTGATTTAAGGACATTTTTGTGCAAGTTGCCAAAGTTATTTGGTTGAGCAATGTCTAAACCACCGTTAAGCAGATCGTAAAATAAGTGAAACAGCTGTCATTCATGAAGTATTTATACCCCTACATGTATTTGGGCTATACATTATTTCTTTTTCAATGAAAAGAGAAGGATATAAATTATTCTAATTTTATAAAATGAAATGCACTAAGTTCTGGGTTCTAAAAAATTCTTAGGCAAAATTTAAATAGGGTAAACGAAAAATTAAAAATTAAGCCAATAAAATACCTCTCAGTAGAAATACCTGATTTTCAAAGTGCTCGTGTTCTGGGTACACTAAAGTAGACCATCCATCAGTGACACCCATGCAGGTCAGCAACATTTATTTGCAGCACATTTTGAAAATACACGTTGATGGGCAGTCTGTTGGTGGCTTGAGCTCTGCTTTACAGGCTCTGGTCTGATCACTCTTCAGGTCCAGTTAGAGGCGTGAGGTCCCTCTCCTCACCAGCGTACTGTTTAGTAATGGTTAGCAGGAAACACCCCTACCAAGAGCAGACTCAGACTTTTTGTGTATCCAAAATTTCCACTCATGTGAGTGAGAGATTTGGATGCACAAGTACTGCAGCACGGGACCCCAGGATCTGCCTCACAGATACTGAAAGCTGTAAGAGATACAAGTATTCTGATTAAATTGGTCTTGGAAAACAAGGGAATAGAATGAGAAAGAAGGTGAAAATTGAGCAAATAGGGCTTGCTTTCTATTGTTCATTTGTTATTGATCAGAGATACTTTAATGCATAATAAGCAGAGTTAGGGAAAAAAACACCAACCAAAAAGCCCAGGACTGCGTTGTTTTTAGGTGAATTAAAACAAATCCTTGGCAGTGGCATTTGAAAACATGTTTTGTACTAGCAATGTCCTGTATATGTTTAGATACCTGCACACATACGCTAGTAGCAAATGAAGATTTCTCTTATGATCAGGAAGTAAAACATTAGTTACAGGTTTTTGTGCGTGTGTTTACCAAAGATAAGTTTTAAACATGTCACATAAGTGCCTCCCTGTGCCAGTTGCTCCATGAAAGTCGTAATGCTGTTGGCCATCGTGCTAGAGAGCTCCTGAATTACGGAAAGGGAAACATATGCCCTTGGTACTCCACCAACGGGTTGCAAACTGCTCGTAGTGCTGAAGGTCAGAGAGCTGTGCACTGTTCCCTTCAGTCTGGGCAGGTTTGGGACGGGTGGGTCTAAGCTGTTCTCACTGAAACCCTCCGGCTTAGATGCTGAATGCGGTACAAGAAGGAATGGTGTGAAAAGGAGGTTTAGAATGGATGCGGTTGGAAAATGGGAACAGCCAACTGGAAATGCAAGCAGTAGAGTTTCTTACATCTGATGCTTAATGTGTGGCTATGTCCTACTACGAGCTCATTGCTGGTACATCACTGTATGTCCTCATCCTCCTCATGTTTAAAAGAATTGAGTGCATTTTGTCTACTTACAGCAGGTGTCAGGTCTTAGAAATTTCTTCTACTTTGGTAAGAATGTTTGATTGATTTTACACAGAAATATTCTACATACCACTATTTTAAATGACACATTTCCAAAATTTCTAAGGTCTATGAAGACCTATTGCCAGTGAAATGTAGCTTTCCTTTTCCCCGTTTTATACCTGTAAGTAGAACAAAGAGCTGTTTGAAGGCAGCTTTGCTGACCATCACTAAAGCAAACTCTTTTCTGTAAAATACAGTGCAAAAAACCCCCAACGTTTTTGCAACATGAGAAGGCTATACTAATCTCCTTGGAAGCTGATTCATTTTGTGATGTCTTTCACAAATATGGTACTATTATTTTTGTTGATTTTTTCAAGCATGTCCAATTCTGTGTCTAAAAGCACACTTTATTTCACTTCCACTAGTAATTTTCATTGGATAAACTGTATTTAATAAAATGGGCAATTCTAATTGCTGTGTTATCAGATATGCTAACACTATATTTGCATATAAGCACTTCCAGGGAATTTCCTCTTACAGGAGCAAAATGGAGTGGAACATGGTGGATTCATTATGTTTTTTAAGTTGAGCTGTTTAGATTACAAAGGCAAACTTTAGTTTGGTGTTTGCCAAACTAAATAGCACTGTGAAATTCTGGAAGAGCCTTATGCTGGTTGTGTCCCTGCTAATGAAAGCTGGACTGAGCACAGATGAGATTAGTGATGAACCTGTGGGAGTCAGGCATCCAAATGACTTGAGTTTCAGGAGGAACTGGGCTCCTACATGCCCTGAATTTGTTTTAAAATCTCTAGTCCATTTACTTTGCCCTGTGACCTTTAAATAGTGTAGCCACATCAACTTGTTACTCCCCCACTCCTGGTTTCCTTGCTTGCTGGGTGGAGAAATGGGTTGATGTCAAGGACTGGGAAATTGATCAGCCAAGAAGGAGCATTTTCAACATGTCATGTATAGCCAACGATCCATTACCTGGAGAAAACTTCAAAAAGCTGTTTTTTAACCACCAAGTAGAAACAGGTATCACCCTGTATAAAGGACTATAATCCTTTTTTCAATCAGATATTGTGGAAAGTATCAGGAATGGTGAACTAGCTCTGGTTTTGTATAAACTAGCCTGTCTGCTTGTACAGAAACTGTTTATTTAAATATATATATATATATATTATATATATATATATATATATATATATATATATATATTCCGTTACGTCACTGTTTATACATCCAGGTTAGGTAAAGAAGGACTCAGCTGAAGTCCATGGAGTTAGTGGGAAGAACCCACCTGACTGTAATGGGCTTTGTGTGGGACCCCAGAAAAGAATAAAGGACTTACATGGGTACCTAGAGGTAAAGGTACGAAGACATCAATATGCAAAAATGTCTCAGGTATAAATAAACCCTTTAAATTTATTGAAAAAGGTCTTGTATTTCTTACCTAGAGGTAGTTCCATTTTGAAGGTTAAGTAAGGTTTATGATTTTGTATGTGCTTACATATATAGAATCTCACATATCTACACATACACTGGCAATTAACAAAATCTAATGGTTTTAACTATTTCCTTCCAAATGTTTTATTGATACCTGGCAGCAGTATTTGACCTGGAGATTCTTTTTTTCCCAAAGTCATAGTGATTCTGTAATCTAATATTAAAAAGGGGATGATGTATAGACTGCTGCTTGCAAAACATTGGTATCAATATGTAAGACGAAATATTGTAACCTCTTATCCAGTTGTTACTGATTTCACTATGTGCAGATATAAATCTATAAAGAATTGAGAGTTTTCTCAGTACCGTTCTCCTGAGCTTCATGTTTGCATTATATCTTGTTAAAATCTGTTCAATAATTATAATACCTGGAAATTGTAATGCTGATTTTATTTAATCACATAAAACTTCTTAAGGTTTACAGCTTAATCTAATGTTGTCAGGACCTAAGTGTTAAAAGTTTCAAGTGCTTTCCTAAAAAATGTCGTTTGAATTTTGTGTTATATTGTAAAAGGTCTATTTGAAGCATATACTTTATGGTAGTTCCTTTAAAATGTAATTTGTGAGCTTTATACTCGACACATGACAGAGGGTTTTACAAGGGGTAAAAGGAATGTAAAATTGTCCTCAGTCGAGATGTTACATCGTCTGTTGTGTTGCACTGAGCCTGCAGATCTGCGGAGGGACGGAGCTTATGTACCACCGCGTCACTGCGGTTTTCTGGCTGTGTAATGTGACTGGGGTTAGAGGAGTGATGTCAACATAAATTTGACATCACACAGGTGTGTATTCAACATGATATGCAGAAATATCTGGAGTAAGGACAGCAAAGAGAGTTTGGCAGGTCAGCATGATCCTTACAGCTCAGTTTTTGTTTGGTACGTTTTTCTGTTAAACTAAACAAACGGAAGGGTATTCAGGACAAAGCTACTGCAGGTGAGAGAAGTATTTCACTTAATGTGCCATCTGAAGCTTTTGAAAAAATATTGTAATGCTAAAAATGTGTACTAATCACACAAATTTGTAGGTCATTAGTCCACAGTGTCGACTAGTGCCTTTGGGTATTTGGGGAACGATCATTAAAATAACTTTCTTGTTTAACGTATGGTTTGCTTGTAATACCTTCATTATTCTGGTTGGACACCAGTTCTGGCATGCAGACTTCTAGCAGCCAAACTGGTGTATCATAACTGCAAGGGTGCTAAAGGTTCAGTTACGGTTCCTTAGGTCAATAAACCACCAACTCAAACTTACCACTGATCCGCTTCAGACCCACTCTGAAGGTGATGGAACAGCCGATTCTCATGGATCTCTCTGATACACCTGAGTGGCTCTGTGCTGGCCATCGAACAGGCTTGTGTCAAACACGCACAGTTCAAGTGCCTAGACAGACATTTATATAACAAAACCACGAATGTCTGCTGGGTAAATGAAATTAATACTGAACTTGACAAATGATTTGACTTTACATATGTCTAAAAATACCGTTACCTACGCTGAATGCACACATTTACCCAGGCTTGTAGAATTTCTGTCAAGTATGAACACAGCCAATGCCAGTGATGCTGGACCAAAGTCAGAGAAACTCCTACAAATGGAACATTCAGCTGGGTGACGTTAACCCATCACAGCTGGGTTTCTGGTTGGTTATTTGGATCTTCTGGTTTTGGGGGGGTTGAGTTTTTTTGGGGTGGGTGGGGTTTTTTTTTGTTTCATGGGCTGGTTTTTGGATTACTGCTTATTAATTCAATCATATTTTTGAAAAAGGACAAGCCCCATCCCTAGGGGTGCTCAGGGCCAGGCTGGACGGGGCTGGGGGCAACCTGGGCTGGTGGGAGGTGTCCCTGCCCCTGGCGGGGGTTGGGGCTCGGGGGGCTGTCAGCTCCCTCCCAGCCCAAACCAGGCTGTGATTCTGTGAATACTGTTCTCTCCTCCTGGGGGTGTCAGTACCCTGATAGATCCCAGGGACCCTCTGGTGCCTTACAGAGGAGGGGAAGGAACATGTTGGAGGTTTTAGCCCAAAGCGAGAGCTCAGAAATTCCTGACTTGGGTGTTTTTTGCCTTTTAGTCTCTTGCAGTGTTCACGGTGCAGTGAAGAAACTCACTGCTGTTTGCATACGGCCAAGATGCTGGCATTTGGTGGAAATGGGGAGGAAAAGCAGCTGAGGCTGGTGTGTCTGGGCAGCTTGAGGATGCCAGAGGGGCTCCCTCGCTCCTGCCAGCCCCTTAGAGCTGCCCCCGAAAAGCCCCTTTGCTATCAAACACCTGATGCGGTTAAAGGGAATGGGAATGGCAGCCTGCCGTGCCAGGGAATCTGCAAATCTCCTCTCCACTTTAGCGAACTCATAAACTGACTCAAAATGGTCTTCAGCATTTTACCACTTTGCTTCATGCATGCGCAGCCGGCTCCGCTCGGCTCACCCTTGGGCACCCAGTGCCATCCACAGCTCGGGGTACGGGAGGGCACCCACAGGCTGGGGAAACCCTTTTTTACCTTTCTGTATTATTTTAACATTGCTCAAAACATGCTCTTTCACCTGTTTTTCAAAGTGGAATGGATAATGTTTTGTAAAAGCTTTCCCATTTTTAAACCAGTAATAACCATTTAATCATAATTTCATTTCCTGAGCGTTCCTTTTCTTTTATACAGCCAGATTTTTAAATACTCTCCCTCTTAATAAAACAGTAAGTCGGGAAATGGGAAGGCAGCCCACACAGGGGAGTTTCCTTTCCTTAAATATTCAGTAGACGCTTTCCTGAGGAATTCAAAATCTAAGGGAAAACATGAAGGTAAGAGAGGGCTGGTTTATTTTCTAGTCCCTGCCACCCCCCATTTTTTCTGCTCCATCAGTCTTCATCATTAAATACTATTTCATAAGCAAGTGATTTTCTTCTTACCAGCTGCTTCCATATTCAGCTCCATTTCATCATGTACCATTGCAGAACCTGTGTTTCTGAAATCACAATTAGTTACCATGGAAAGCAATTCAATACCGTAATAAATACACTCGAAGGCTGCTCACTCAGCCATGTATTACAAAATAAAAATAAAAAAAAGGTCCTCCAGAGAACTGGATCACGTGCGTGTATGCTTACGGACAAGCGTGTGCTTGTATGTACGCAGATTAATGTCATTTTTTATTATATTTCCCTGTATGCTGGGTGTGTGAGGACAGCCAGCACAGCAAACCCCACCGAGGTGCAGCTCTGCTCCCTCGCAAGCCCTGCCCAGCCTGAGCCCCTTTTCCCCATCCGATATTTTGTTTTCCTTTAAATATTCTCATCCTGTTGTTGATATGAATTTATTTCGCACTCATTCTGTTTTGCTTTCTGGAGTAGACAGGGACATGCTGCTGCCCATATGTTCCTGTATTCCTGCACGCACGCAACCGGCGGCATTTCAGCGTCCTTGGCTTTGCCGTCCCGTTTTCCCTGCGGAGGACAGGCAGTGGTGGGAGCAGGACCAGCATCGGCTCCAGACGTTGATGCAACCCCACGGTGCTCCCGCCACTTAGGGCACAGGTCCTTCCTCCAGCGCTTTATCGGCTCCTGACATTTTCCAGACAATAGGCTGAAACCGCAGCTCATAATTTTGCCTAAAGGATAAAAATGGATGTTGAAATATATCTCTTTTTATCGTACTGCCTGCCTGGCCCTGGCAGTTCCCAGGTAATGACATTTTCCAACCAAGGGTCTGGACTCATTGCCTGCCTTGGATGGCTTGTACACCCCATCAGGTCAGAAGGACAAGCTGCGAACGTCTCCTATTAAAATACAAACAACTCGTTACGCCTCTTTAGAAGCTGATTAAACCGTAAGTTCCAGCCCAAACCCTCAGTCATTTTTTCAATCAGGCAGCAGAACGGTGACCATAAGAAACATCGCAGCTGTCAAATTTAATAGCGTGGGACAAGCACAGTGGGTCTAATACTAAACTCTAAATAATTTATTGCATCGATTAGCTCTTTCATTGAATAATGTATTCAGTCAATGAATTTCTCAGCTCTCATTATAGGAAACAAGAGCGTCAGAAGCGTTCACATCCAACGTGCGAGCCAGTCACGCGCTCCACGCGGCGCTCGCCGGGGTGCACCCACGTGCACCATTATCTGCTTTTCTGAACCCAAATGTGATTTTTTTCCCCCGTGGTTTCTAAGTAAGGTCATACCGAGAAAACAGGTCATAGCACAAAAACTAATGAAAACCTGTGGGAGAAGCATGTTTTAGGCAAAAGTTTGGCTCTCCTTGGTATCAGCAAGGTTCTTGAGTTAGACTAGAAAGCAGAGCTACAGTAAAACTAAAAATATATATATTTAGAAGTGGGAAGTGGTTTTCTTCCTCAGGTTGAAACACTGAGTGATTTAACTTGCTTTTAACATCTTTAGATTAATATTTTTTGTTCGCTTCTAGCTTACTTAATTTCTGGTACTTTCTTCCCCCCACCGCCACCCCCCACCCCCCACCCCGGTTTTGCTTCCCCTTTTACCTCCCCTTCTGTGCCGGGAGGTCCCCACAGCTTCAAAGACAGTGTCTAAGCCCTCCCTCCTACACACCCGATGGACACAGCTGGGCTGGCGACTCATCCTGAGGGTTTTGTGGGGACAATGCTACGGGGAACCCCGTCACATGAAATACTATTCAGTGTTTGGGAAATGTAAAAAACCTCATCAGTCTCCCCCATTAGTGATGTTAAACAGCAGAATGCAAACAATCTAAGGGTGTGTTGGCTTTCATGGTGGTTTGAATTTGCGTACCGGTGTATTAGTCAATACATGCTTGCATTTCTGAAACAAACCTGCAGTTTAAAATGAGAAAACCAGCTGGGAAGATAGATGACAGCCACGGGTGAGCGCATGGCAAAGGTGCGAGGAGCTGGGGAGCCGCAGGGATTTCCCCACACTGGTGACTGCCAGGGGCCACGTGTGACGCGTGGCAGGTGATGATACCCACTGATCCGGGTGTCTGAGCTCCCCTGCCCATGCTCCAAGCTGCCAAAGTGGATCTCCACCAGAAACCTGTGGCTGAAGCAGGCTGAAACCCTGTTCTTCCCCATTTTGATAAATCAATGATTTTCACTGGAAAATCTCCCTCTCCCAGTCAGCTTCAGGGAGGGCTGGAGGCAAGAGCTGAGGCTTGGGCTCCTGCTCACGAGTTCAGACTCTGGATGTATTTACACACCACCCATCTGTGGAAAGCCAAGGAACAGGGATCCCAGCCTGGAGCTGCTCCTTTTGTCAGGGCAAGATTCAGTGATCTTGGCTTTGCTGGTTTGGGAGGCAGGATGGAAACTTCCGACATGTCCATCTCCTGCCTGTTGACCATGAAGAACCCCCTGCCCCGCTCCTGCTGGGGGCAGCGGCTCTATGGAAACGCTGCTGGACATCATTATTTATGGTGTTTTAGTCACCCTGGAAACAAAGTAGATGCTACCAGACATGACTTTTAACACAGCTAATTATATCATTAGTGTCAGTACCACTTAACAACTGGCATATACCTTCCCTGGTCCAGCGCTGGCAATGTTGCCATGGGAACGACCCGGCTCCACACCTCTGTGGGGATGTGCACAAGATGCGCCAGGTCCATGGTGAGGTGTCACAGCTTTCTGCTGCTTGTCCTGGGGCAGGTTTTCTGGCTAATCTAAGATCTGCATTTGCTAAAAAATACTATCTGAGGGACAAGAAACCACTCACAAAGTCAGTTTAATTTTGTAAACACTGCCCTGAAACATTTCACGCTGCCATCCCTGTGTGCGGTACTTTGACCTCTCATTTCTCAACACTGCTCCCATCTCAAAATCTACTGAAGCAAAAGAATTCAATAAATGAATAAAACCCAATCCACAAGCAAAGTGAAAGCTTTTCTTCCACTTCAGACAGGACTTCCCGATCGATCCCAGTGACATTGGTCAGCATTTTAAGATTACAGAATGGCTCGGGGCAGATTTTGGTGGGTGTCCAAACCATTCATCACCTGGCAGAAGCCTCTGGCTCCATGGGGACGTGGTCATGTCCAAGAGCCATGTGCAGCCAGGACATGTTGCAGCAAGAGCCTGCCAGTCTCCTGAAGTCCACAGCAAACAAGAAAATGCTCCTGCTTTTTCCTCCTCAATTGTACATACCTGGGGCCAAATAATGGCCGATGGGTTTTCACAAAGTTTAACAGCATTGTAACCACACACACACACGTGAAGAATGTTGTCTTTAGTTTCTGAGTGAGAAGCAACAGCTCTGTAATGAGCTAATAAATGGTCCTTGGAAGAAAAAAACCCACCAGGTTATTAAATCCCTGTCCTGAAGGCTGCACACATCAGCTCTGCAGACCTCTCAAGCCATTTCGCCCGAGGAGCAGCTGTTATGGATCAGCTGGTGGGTCTCAGGCATTCATCAGGATCCAGCTGTTTAACAGAGATGCAGTCACCACGGCCCGGCTGTGGCTGGCAGCGGTTTCGGGGTGACAGGTCCATTTTGCAAGGCTGATCCCCCCCCACACAGGTGGGTGGTAGGTGGTGGTCTCTGAGTTAGGGGAAACAGATGAGGGATGGATGGGTGAGTTATTGTTTTAAAGGAGAAACCTGAAAAGAATGTGCTTGTGGAATCAGAGAAATCAGTTTAAAAATAAAGAAAATGACTAAACTGGCACTGAAACCCGCGTGTGTCTGCTTTCCCTCACCTGGGAGGGATGAAGTGCCTCGCTAGCGGATGACAGCCGATGCGTCCAGCACGGCTGGAGTCTGCCACGGGGAGATAGCAGGGCCTCAGGGGTTGAAGATGTGAACCAGCAGGGAGATGGATGCTGTGGAGATGTGCCCAAAGCCCCAAGAATAAATCCAAGTTCCCGGCAGATGTTTTTCAGCAGAAGACAAACAGTGTAATTTCAGTTTGCTCTTGTGGGGATTGGAGGTCAGCTCCATGGTTTAAATGCAATGGAGGTTTTTTACTGTTTTGATGATGCTGATATTTATCCCCTCTGCCCATCACCTCACACCGGACATCCCTGGGCCCAGCCACGCATGTGCCTCTGACACCCCTTTACCACTCCTGAAGTCCTTGAGGTGCCTCTGATGTTCTGTGCTGCAGCTGTTTCTTGATCTAAGGGGAAAAAAGAAAAAAAAAAAAACCAAAACCGCAAACCAATATATCTTTTTGTCATTGTAAATGAAACAACGTCAAAATGACTCAAGCCTGCAAGTAAAAGGAAGCAGGAAAAAGCTTCACTGGAAAGCTTTTATTGCCAGGTTTGGGCTTGAGGACACCTGCTGCCAACCCCCCCGACCCTGCCTTTTGTGCCCCATCCCTGGGAAAGCCAGCAGGAGGGGAGGCTGGGCACCGTCAGCATTCAGCACCATAGCTTCCCACAAAAAAGACATCAGGCAAAGGTAGGGCTGAAGGTCTCCAACACACCAGCAGAACCTATTTGCTGTTGGTTTTCTCCATGTACCACTCAGTGCCATGCCCGAGCGACCCAGAGTGACAGATGCAACCTGGCCAGCAATTTTCCTGGAAGCATAAAGAGGAGGGAAAAAAAAAAAAAGCTAGAAGATAAATTTGGTGCTGAGGGTGATGCAAATCCAAAGATACTTTGCAGAAGCATCTCTGCTGCCCACCACAATCCCCCAAGCAGACTCTGCCCCCCAGGTCTCAATTATTTCAAAATTGACTCCAGCTGAAGAGCACCTGCTCATAAATATCTGCAAATCCTCCCACATCCTGTTTGCATCATCGCCCGTGTTCTTTGGTGGGAGAGAACACAAGTAAATGACTGACTCACAATGTCTTATTTCTCAAATTTCATGCACTTTTAGAGTTTTCCTTGTCTTTTACATTAGGATGCTTGTTCCTTTTATAACCTTCATTACACATTAGGAAGAGTGCACACAGACCCAAATAGCTCTTGAATTTATAAATATGGAGCAATTGATGTATTTTATTTTGTAATTATTGCAATAAACAAATGGGATATTTCAGTAATGCTCGAATGTGCTCTGTAACTAATGCCTCTCATTGTGCTTTAATTGTATGTATTTGGTAAATAAGCTTTAAAGGTTCTATTAGTATTCATTAGGCAGGGGCTACCATACATTTTGTGCAAAATTAATAAAATATAACCATTTCCTCTGATCCTGATGTAGCTGAGTTGCAGCCCAGTGCAATGCGCTTTTATTACAGGTGCGTATTGCTGTTTCTGTCTAAAGTCTGGTTATGAAGGCTACCAAGCGGCTATTTTTAGTTAATGGCTACGTAACAAACATAAGTGTGGGCACTTACCAATTTTCTTATGATTTTCAGGCTGGAGCCCACAGCCGAGCCAGGCAAAAGGTACTTGAAATCCAACTTGCCCTTGGTGCCGGGTGCTAAAACGCTCCCATGAACATTACCGAGCCAAGGCCTTTGGGGTGTCCCAGTGCCCCCTGGGGCCAAATGTCCAGGGTCAACCCCAAAGTGCCGGAAATGCTGCTGGTGTCGCCTGGGGCAGGGGACCCCTGCGCGGGGTGCTGGGGGGCACACGGCAGGCAGCTCACGGAGTCCCAGCGAGGCAAGGGGAGCCCAGAATTCAACAGAGCTGGAACGAGTAGCGCTGGGGAAGGGCAATGTGCCTCTTACACCCTCAGAGCTGGGCCATAGAGCTATTGATGGACTGTCAATATTTTGCTGCCATTAATTCTCGCTCCCCCTCGCCATCCATGGAATATTGAGTACAAGCAGGAGCCTGTCCTCGTAGCCATCGTTAACTCAACCCCTCTTGGTTACAAGCTCCTGCTTGGCAAAATACAAATTGTTTCCTCTGTGTCCTGAGTTGCACTATTCAGCAAAGCTTGCTGTCCAAAACCAGCCCTTGTTGTACCTTTTTGTTAGGACCCAGAAGCCTTTATCCCTCCAAACCCAAACCATTTCTCCCTGCCTGTGGGGAGCACCTCTGGGACCAGCAGCGAGCCTTCCTTGAAACTTCACAAACTGCTTGAGGAGCTTTCAACGGCCGTGAAGAGGCACAATGAGCCCACATCCAAAGAGACATCACCTGGTGGCCTCTGGAGAGGCAGGTCCATCTTGGAGGTCCAGCCCGAGGTGCTGCGTGGTTCCTGGTGAGGTTACGGAGCGCTGCCCACCCGGTGGGAGGAGCGGGAGAGAAAGCACCATGCCTGCAAGCCCGGGCAGCATGTGAGGTCGGGTGTCCTGAAATAAAAATAAAACTGTCACCACTTTTGTCTCCTTGTTGCCTTTTTTTTTTTTTTTAAACAGTTTGAGAATTACGTTTCTTTTTTTGTTACATTTTGAAACAGAAAACCAAAAAAAAAAGTTGTTAGAAAAATAAAACAAACTGCAACAAAAAAAATCCCCCAAACCAGCTACAGAAATCCAGAAGGCATTACAAACCCACGTGTACAGAGCTGAGGATGGTTTTCCTAGCAAATTAATGAAAACTTGACCTAATGAGTCATCGCGTGTTGGGTCTCAACGTAGAGAAAAACCCTTCAGCAGGTGGGGAAGGCAAGCTGGGGCTGGGGCAGCTGGGCAAGGGGGGGGCAACACCACCCCCAGCACCCCCAGGAACAGCACCCCGTGGCTGCATGGTGGTAAAGGAGAGAGATGCTCGGTCCTGGGTGGACATCCACACTGCGGGGGGTTCCGGGGCAGGAGGCAGCACACAGCGAGAGCTGGAAGCAACAGACCATGGGAACAAACCTAACAAACCTGCCTCTGGAGCAGCTGTGGATTGTTGCTGGAAAAAAAATGCCCAGCTCCTGTCGAGGTGTGAGGATGTGATATTACATATACACCTAAGAGAGGATATGAAAGAAAAAAAGAAACCTAACATGTATGGTGAGCTCTGCTTGGAGAAGGTTTGCTGTGAGTTTGTTATGGAGACGCTAACGCAGATCCTGCTGAGTGATTAATAACCCTGAATTTAAAAGATCCATCAAGCAGTTTGAGGAGCTGAATGAAAAACGACCGAGGGCAGAGCAGGGGGAGAGGCTGTGGGACGCGCCTGGTCCCTTCAGACAGATGTAAAAAATTACAGAGGGGAAGCGTATTAAAAAACCCAACTCTAAACCAATCAGGAAAGCTATAAAAAAAATCCATTAAAATATAATGAAGGCTAAGAAATTCAGAATATTACACTTTTCATCTTCCCATGCAGGTTTCCCAAAAGGCCCACGAAAGCAAGGCAGCGCAGGGCGGGGAGGGTGCGGGGTCACCCTCCAGAAAGGCAGCACGTGCTGGAATACCGACACAGCAGAGGGTCAGGAAAGTTCCTAACCAGAGGGTTACATATAGTGAGATATAACGTCACCCCCCAAATCACGGCAAACTCTCACACTTGGCTCGAAATTGCAACAGAAATGGGAGAAGCCCTGTTCATTTAGCAAGGAGGATATATTTAACATTGAAGGAAAGAGGTCAGGCGGCTTATAGGTCTATATAAATATTTAAATGGCAACAAGGCAGGCCATTGTCTGCATTGTGTAGGGATTTAGGCTAAATAAATAAACTTGGCCTTTCCCACCTTGCCATCTATGAGTCAGTAAATATTTGGGGTGCTCAGTCACCCAGTACAGACACCTTGGGGGAAAAACCCACAAGCGTGCACTGAGTTTTAAAAGCAAATAACTTCATGCTCCCAGACAAAGGAACAAAATGATTGCTGGTTGCTGTTGAAGTCACAATAATGAAGAATTTAGTCAATTTGTTGCTTAAAGGCACCTGAAATTGCAAACAAATTATGTAAACTGAAATCTCATCAGCCTTTACTTGGCCCGTTACAGGGTCAGGTAAGAACTGGCGTGTACACATTCATGGCACGTGATTTTAATGCATGGAAAGACAAACGAGCCTGCTTCTGCTTCCAGCACAGGAGGAGCTCTGCTGCTTCCAGTGGGCTGTGGGGCAGCCCAAGAATTACATTTAGGCCACGAGATGTGGCGCTGAGGTGGTGCATGAATGATTCAGATGTTACTTTCAATTGGAAGAGAGCAAAAAAGATGTGTGTGCTGGCACAAGCATCACCTCTCACCTTTTTAAGGACAGGGTGATACATTCCTTCCTTTCCTCACCCAAAATTTTAAGAGCTTGCACACCTCCTGTCTAGGCTAACTGCAATCCCCGTGGGGCTGAGCCCCTGGGAGCTGCCAGCACCCACCAGACACACAAAGGCTTTGCAGCAGAGCCTGAACTTGCTGCAGCTCAGCAGGCTCCACCTCTGAGAAGGGGAAGGGACACGGAGGAACCGCAGAGCTGTGCTGGTGCTGCCAGGCTGGGGGGCCCCTGGAGGAGTGGTACGGGCACCAGCAGGGAGGGATCCCGTCTGGATATTTCCGAATGAGCTGTCTGTGATCCAGGCTGGCGGCAGGCATGAAGGGGAGCACGGGCTGAGCTGGAGATGACATGCCCTGAGCTGGAAGTGCCCAGGGAGTTTCCCTATAAAGCAGTTTAAAATTTGACATACAATGCAAAATAAAAGGTATCTCATAAGCCTTCCCTTCCCAGAATAGAGCCAGGTAAGCTCTATTTTTTTTTTGGTCACCCAGCGTGACCCATGCTGTAACAGCACAGGGACAGAAAATACCTGGAAATCCAACTGCAGTGACTAATACAAATATTTTTTAATACAACATCTTGCTAGAGTAAGGCAATGCATATATGTCAAGCAGGTAAAATCATGTTATCAGAGAAATCGCGTTCCCCCTTTAGCTTCATTGGGATCAAAATTTACCCCACGAAGGCACCCAAGGTTTGGCAGCAAAACAGCATTTATATCCGCTTGCTGGCTACATCCCTCCTTGGAGGAACACCTTGTTGAGATAAAGAAAGATGGGGAATTATATGTTATTGATTTAGATCTTGCAGCTTGTTTTTCATCAGAGGAGCTTTGCTAGTTGCAGTCAATTATCCACTTTAAGTCTCAAGAATTACTTTTAAGGATGGCAAGAAGAGGGGCTCGTATCACACAAATGGCAGAAACATGCGCATGGCTGCAGCTGTGGCTGGTGGCTTTGCCATGGCCCTTCAAAAGGGGGCAAATAAAGCTGTGCCAAGCCTGGAATCCTGTGAGCATCCACAGCTACGGCACTGTCTGATGTCTGGTCGCTCCCCCCCACCCCACCCCAAGGCTCAGGCTGGCACAATCAGCAGTTGATATAGGACTTGAATGAAAGAAATGGGCATCTACAGTACCTGGGTGATAGAAAAGATGAGATTTCTCCTTAAAATGAGCTTAAAAAGTGACATCCTCCCCAGCTCTACAAGGTGTATACAAATCCGCTCTGAAGGGGGGGAGATGTCTGAACAGTGTCATGGATGCTGCTCAAAGACTTGTTTAAAAGCTCTGTTGGTTTCCTTGAAATGTCACAGAACAGCGAACACAGCGATGCAACATTGCTGTGCAAATCACGCAAGCAGATACTAAGTGTTTGAATGACAAATAACTATTTGATGTAAAACGCTGGACAAGATAACTTCTTAATACCTTGGGACATCATGTCATGCCAGGTCGGGTTGACAGGCGGTTACTGTTGGCTGTGACAGATAAAATGTGTCTTTGTTGACTTCGCATGTTATTCCAGATACTCTCTTTTGGCATTCAGATGTGATGGGGGAAGCAAAATGCCCAGGCAGGGATGCTGAATGGCACCTGGGAGGCGTCCGCCACACCTGCCTCTCATCTATCCCCAAATTAACTTCATCCTTGGTTCTCCTCCCAACCAAACCCAAGTCTGCCACCTGGGCTATGAATACCAGGGTGATTTTTCCCAGTCCCCTTTCTTCCCCCCTTATGTTCCCTTTTTCCCACTGCAGCATATTTTAAGGAATATAAAAGCATTCAATTTTTTTTTTATAGTTGGAGTCACATACAACATTTAAAAAGAAAAATTCCTCCACTCATCATATAACTGGTTATTTGTGCTGAGGGGGAAATAAAAAGAATACAATAGACTTTCATTACAGAAGAGTAACAGTGAACCAGAGCTGTCGCAATAAATGATGCAGTTTATGAAACTCAATGGAAAGCAGCAGACCTGTGTGCTTTCTGGCCAGGTCCCAGCTGCCTGCTCCGGCTGGAGGCAGGAGCAAAGCTCCCACTAGCTGCTGCAGGGCAGGCAGGGTGAGGATGCACACCACTTTGTACTCACATTCCTCTTTTTTGCAGGTGTTATTCAGACCCACTTCAGGTGCTCGTGAAAACTTCACTCGCAAGGGTGTCATTGCTGCAGGAATAGCTCGGATCTGTCACACTCCTGCCATCACCCAAGCAGGAAAATGAAGAGGAGACAACCGCATGTCCATTAGTGAATCACAACCAAGTGTCTCCAATACCCAGAGTTTCCAAAATTCTGGCTATTTCTGCCAGAAATAGTTAATTTCCAGGTATACGGGCCCTGCACCTCTGCAGGCAGCAGCCCCGTGGACCATGATGCTGAAAGCAGGAGCTGCCAAGGAGGATATGATGACCCCTGGTATTGTCCCTGCCAGCCAGGGATGGTGGGGGGGCATTTCATCACTTGGGGGGTATCTACTGCTTCCCATGCCCCAGAGCCCCCATGGCTTAGCTCCCCCTAAAAAGTTTCCTCATTCAAGCTTTGGGGGCTCCAACTACTTAAATGATTTAGAGCAGGATTAGGTTTTGCATCCTACAAAGGAGGATTATTTCTGCTGATTTAGAGCAGAAATGCAGTTTTTTCACCTCACCTAGAGCACAGAGGTATTTTTACTACTGCAGGTGCGAGCACAGTACTGGGGCAGAGAATTTTCTCCTATGCTCCCACCCCTGGGTGCAAGACAGCCCCAGCCTGCTGGCTGGGCTGCACCTGGTAGCTAACCAGAGGCAAGTGTTAGCCACAGCCAGCTCTTAAGGTACCAGAGCTTTTTCCCTAGTTTTTGGGGTTTTTTTTATTTATTTTATTATTTTTTTTTTTTTAGGAAGACTGGAATACCATAGGATGCTTAGATCCACTCAAATAAGAGAATCCCAGAGGAGAAAAAGAAAAGGACGGCTGCCTGCAGTACCAGCCAGGAGACAGCACTTCACCCAAGACACAAGCAAAAAAGCTGCGATGATATAAACACCATTTTAAAACTGAAGACAGAGATGAACCCAGAGAGCCCACTGCCTGACAGCTACACTCAGCCACCCCTCCTGCCCTCTCTCCACTCCCTCCAGCTCTCTGAAGAGAAGCACCAGCCCACCCTCTCCTTTTATTTACCCAGAACACCTGGTAGCAATTTCTTGCAGAACATAATCAGCTTTTAATTAGCAGTCAGGTCATTTCTCACCTGCACCTGTTGAACAGCACGCTGGGTGCCTGGCTACAGTGCTGGGCATCCTGCCCGCGCTGGCCCAGGGACCTTTGCTCGTAGGGGCTGAGGTTGCATTTGATGTAGTATCTAGTACTAAAGAAAGTTAATTTCTTATGATGTTTCTGTGGCATTGGTAGGGCTGTTGTGTTTTGTTATCTGCCAGTAACGAGATGTGCTGAGACCCCTCTCCCAGGGGCTGCCAGCTGCAGGAAACCTCTGTGGAGGTTATAAGTAGTGAAATAGGGCTAGCTTTGCTCCAGGTTGTAAAGTGAGGGTTGTTGAGGAGCGGGTAGGTGAGCCTCCATCGTGTGAACAGTCCAGGCAGGAGATGAAGCGTTCAAAGAGCTGTGAACAACACCGATGCCTGCTCTGCTGGCTTGTCGGCTTATTCGGGGTGCGCAGCCGTGCCTGGGTTCATCAAACAACAATTAATGCAACTTCTGCTCTGATGCAGCGTTCAGCCAAGGGGAAAGTGAGGGACACCCACCTTTAGTTATTTCTCGGAGGGCCCCCTGGTACCTGGCAGGATGAGACCACCATACCGAGCATGTCATGGGCATGCAAGTGGCTGTGCAGGGCCCTTTTTACCGCCCAGCTCGGCTGCCCTGCTTAATTGAGGGCTTAGATGCAAAAAGGCAGCGTGGAGAGGAGCTCAGAGGAAGAATGCTATTTTAAGTAAAGCCATTTGTTAATCGGGGTGGAAATGTACCGAGGAGAGGGGACCTGGGCACAAACAGCCGCGCTTTCCCAGGCACCTGCTTGGAAAACAGCCAGATAACGTGGGTTTAAAATTCCTGCCGATGAACTGCTCATCTGTCGGGTTCGCCCCCGAACTTTAAAGCTTTTTTCCTTAAGTTTCTATGGGGTGAAAAAGTATTTTACACACTGGTTAGGAAGAATAGAATTTCGTAGGGTGGAGTCGTACTGCCTTCCTGCGGGGGGTGGTCTCGAACGTACTGCCCGTTGCTGGAGCCACTGGAGCTCCTGCGGCTGCCGCCCCGGCGGTGCGGGCTCCCTCGGCACCTGCAGTCTGCCCCGGAGAAAAGAAAACCACTAAACTTAGAGGA
The DNA here is from genome assembly GCF_015220075.1 of Falco rusticolus. Taxonomy (NCBI): domain Eukaryota; kingdom Metazoa; phylum Chordata; class Aves; order Falconiformes; family Falconidae; genus Falco; species Falco rusticolus. The sequence goes on along the minus strand of NC_051200.1, from coordinate 21,961,990 downwards.
ATGCCACGGAGAACTTTCTGTGCTGATAGCTCTGGGCTACAAAATACTTTCTGACATATCAATTCAGCAAAAAAGTCTATAATACATAATAATGCCACTTTGTCATTTTATATCCAATTATTTCTGCTCCACATCCTTGGGATTTCCCAGCTGAGCATTATGAAGTGGACAGAGAGCAACCTTTAGTTTTCTGCTTGCTAAAAAAAAATAAAATTACAAAAAAAAATGCAGCTGATGCTGGAGTAGCTGCTGGAATTCTTCAGCATAGGCTGGGCAAGAAGTCAGCTCCTGTGCCAAAGAGCTCTCTGCTCAGACCTGGGGTTCCCCTAAAAGTGTCTGCTCCCCTGTTTTTTTCTGGGTTTTGCTTCTTTCTCCCTGCAGGGAGCTAAGCTGCGATGCACCCCGCATTCACCTCCTAAGCCAGCGCTGTACCGCCTGCAGTGCGGGCGCACACCAGCCCCTTCCCACGGCGAAGCGATGGGGCTGAGGGTCAGGCCAGGGGGAGCCTACCCCCACACACACCATCGCACCCCCAAACGGGGCTGCTCCAACCTGGGATAGCTGCAGCGGCCCCAAAACGCTGCCTGAGCTTGTGCTGCAAAGCACCCATATAAGTTTGATAAATGACTTGTCAGCGATGTTCAAAACCGCTGTGGAAAGACCTTGTACTTGGGGCTGTTGTTGCAACTAAAAAACCTTCTGCTCTTCAAATCCGAACCCTGAATAAGACCAAAAAACCCAGCGCAGCCGGCGCCCCTGTGCCGCCTCACAGCGCCTGGTGAATCATTCCTCGTGCCCTCGGGCAGACGCACCCAGCGAACGGCACCAACCGAGGATGCAGAACATCTGGAGCCGTCAGGGACATGGTGTGCCCCGTCCAGTGTTTGCTTGGCACCGCCATTCAGAGCAAAGTACCAACAGCCACGTACCCAGAACGCTAGCACTCGCAAATGGCAGGTCACCTGCGCCTCCGCCTTTTCCCTGTCATCCTGCTTTTAGTCCTATCACATACAAAGATAAAAAGCAAAATTATGCCATGCAAATGAAGTGAACTTTCACATCAGCTTATCTATTTATTTTCCCTTAAATATTGCAATTATTATTTTTATTGCACAATCACTCCTCGCTGCTCCGAGTGCATTATTAATATGCAGAAGCACAGGCTCTTTTACGAGCTGTTAACATTCATTAGCACTTCAGGTCCTAACGCGGAGCAAACCTTTTCTCTGCTCATTGTCATTCACTGTGTGACAGCAATAGCACCAGGGATGCGGCCAGGAGCCGGCGTTGGTGCCACTGACGGCAAATTCCTATGGTGGGTTCACTGGGGCTCTGAGCTGACATCAGAGCATGCGTCACCGTGGTCCTTCACAGTTGTCCCTGGAGACAGAAGAAGTCCGGAGTGATAATTATTTAGATTCCTCTTGAGCTCCAGAGGTTTCTGGAGGATTTTTCTTTCACTGTCCTGTGCAATCATGTTGTCATGGTGACCAGAGTGGAATGCTGGACACCAGCCTGGCTCCCCTTCCCAGAGGATGGGCTGGCCGAGTGATGAAGCTGGTGGTTTCCAGTGGGGTTTTGCCACACCTGAGAAGAAAGAAATGTTTTTAAAAAAGGGAAATCTTTTCTAAAACAGACTTGGAATTTTTTGCTTAAGCATGACCATCAGATATTTGGGATTCTCATTATTTTGTAGAGTAAATATAAACAGTAAGAAGCTGGATCATGGGACTGGACTAAAAACTTCCCATGGTTTCAGTGATGCTGGAGCAAAACTGGTTTGAGTGGTTCTGGAGCAGGCACTGGCCAAACCTGAGCTGTGGCTCCTTCGTGTGGTTCCCTTGCACAGGCTGAGCTCCCTACACAGGCGAACATTGACTCCTGTGACAAAAGTTTGGCTCAGCAGGGGTAAGGCTCCATAACGTGGTCCATAAGTTACTGCATGGGCTACTTCTAACCAATTATTTGATTACTAATACATTTCTGTATCGTGTTGTGGATTACATGCAGGGAACCTTCCCGTATGCTCCAAGCATGGCACCTACAAACCTCTTGCAATTTAGCAGGGCTTCGTTACTGAGCAGTCACATCAGGCACACGCCCTACCTCCTGCCCAAGCCACCCCTTGGCTGGCGATAGCTGTTCTGTAGCCTGAGCAGCTCCCAAAAGATTTCAAGGTGTCTAACCAGTTTTGCCAATGGGAATACGTACGGGAAGGGATTTTTGCCAGTCTGCCAGAGACTGGTCAAAGTTTTGCTTTGCTGAATGACAGAAATGATAAAAGAGGACTAGAACTGCTCTGAAGGGATGCTGCCTTTACAAGGATGGAGCATTTTGGCACCTCCTGAAAGCCCCGGTACTGCTGAACTGTGTCAGCGCATAGTAGATGCAGGCTGGAAACCATCCAGGGCAACAAAGCCAATGCTGAAAGGACAGTTTCCTCAGCACTTGAGCAGGAGCACTCGGGACCATCAGTGCAGCAGGTGGGATGTGGCACTGAGGCAGCAGAGGCTGGTGGGGAGCCCGTGGGCACTGCAGCCACCGGCTCTGCTGGCTGGGGCTTGGTGTTCGTGTGTGTGGCTGCTATCGCGAGGTGAGGCTTTGTGCCAACTGGGATGCAACAGACTAATGTTCAGTTTTACAGCCAAGATAATAACCTTTTACAGCTCTTCCAGTGGCAAAACAATACAGCTTTCTCATGCCTATAGGTCAATCAGACAAAGGCATGGTAGATAATTTCTCAACCATGTATGAAACTGGGAAAGGAGTTGGCATTTTTCACCGAGAAACACATTTCCTCCACGTCCACCCCTGCCTGCCTCCCTAACCCACTTGTCTCCATCGGTGTGGTTTTTCCCAGCCAAACCAAGGTGCTGTGCTCGGGTCCGTGCTTGGCAGTGATGCTCCGGTCCCCACGCCACCTTCAGCCACCCGCACCAGGGCCGTCGCAGCTCTGCTTGATGCTGGCTGCAGCCCAGCAACGCAAAGCAGGATTAGAAACCTGCACTTTGGGGCTTCTCAGCCAATGCCAGAGACTGAATTGGCTCACAAACAGGCAACGGAGCTGTGCAAGGGCAAGAGGGATTCACTGGGGGTGCGTGGAAAAGTCCAAAGGGAGGGTATCACACTCCCTCCACCTGGCTTTGCCATGCGGATCACTTGCCATTTCGGTGTGAAAACATAGTTTACCTTCCAAAAACATCCAGCAACTTGGCCATGTCAAAAAAAAAAAAAAAAAAAAAAAGAAAACCAAACCAAAAAGTATAAGGAGGGACAGGACCGGCGAGGCAGAGATGCCCCAGTCGGGGCAGAGCACCCCAGGGCTGAGCTGTGGACCGTGCCCTGTGCCACCAGGTCTGCCCAGCACACGGCACGTCCGTGACTCAGCAGGATGTTGGCATGTGCCAAACAACCGATGGACACTGTCCCATTGACCTTCCCTATTACTCCAACAGCCTCACCATGGAAGTGAACCTTTTCCCCCAAATATTTCAAATGCTATAAACTTACATCAGCAATATGGGGCACAGTTTCTTGACGGCATTAACCAGAGCGTGGCTTTTCACGACTCCTCCTTTTACCACTGTGGCAATGCTTCAAAATGAAGAACTTTGTGGTCATGTAAAGGTTCCTTGTGAAAGCCACGTGTCCTGCAGGTCTGCAGGGAAGAAGTGCTTTTGCAGTCTTGAGGCAGGTCGTGCTTTGCAACCTGTTTTTTTCAAAGCAGCTCAGCTGATGTCTTTTGCTGAACACAGTGTCCAAAACAGCCAGTCACTGCATTCATTAAATATGAAGAAACTGAAGGGACACAAATTTTACGTTACCTATTTACTCACGTCTCCTTGGCCAATTGTTTATTTTGGTGGACTTCCAATGTCCTGGGCAGACAGGTCATTTGAGTCACTAATAATACTTCCTTCTCCTCTGCTAAGCCTATAATGACTGCCTCTCTCTCCTTCTTTATCTCCTCTTCCTTTGCCCTGTCTGTAGTAATACAGATCTTGTTCTTCAGATGTACCCGAGGGTGTCCATCCCACAAGAGGCACACCCAAGGGCGTGAGATGCCACCAAAGCCTCTTACCTAAGCAGGATACATCTCCAGCTGAATTTTAATGGGATGTCGTCAAGTCAACAATAAACCTGCATTTTCTTGCCAGTCAGGTGGAAACTTCCAGGCACAGGGAGATCTTGTGTGGCGAAATGGGGAAGCAGGAGTGCTGCTGCATGGGGAAATCCTTCGTGGGCACCGGTCACTCGTGGGCTGTATGAGCTGAGAGGAGATGGACCATGCTCTCCCAGTCTCCCTGCTTCACACTTGCTACAGGGCTGATGATGTCCACATGGCAAAGCACGTAGTGTGTCGATCATTGAAAATACCTTTATATTGTCGCGTTTCACTTTATTTAGCTGTGTAGCATGGAACGCATAGAGAATATGTTCCTATTGGCATGTTTTATCTCACTTGAACTGTGTCACCCTGTCATCAGATACCACTATCCAACCAGGTGCATACTATGATTCTTTGAGAAGCACCTTTCCCTCTCGCCCGAAAGCCTCCCCAGCTCTGGGATGGCTGTGGTAGTGCACGAATGGCCTTGGAAGAGCCATCGCTTCAGCTCGGCTCCTGTTTTACTCATGGTCCAGTTGTGTTCTCTTTGGGAGCTTGCTTTCCCTCTGGGCTGCCAGGTTTGGCTTGTGATTGCCCTGTGCTTTCTGGAACACGTTAAAAGCACCTGCTGAAATGATGACCAGGCCAGAGACACCCTCCGAGGAGGGCACTTTCCTCGCCTGGATCCTGGGCTGCCGCAGGCTGCCAGTTGTAGTGGTGCCAGAGAACTGAGGGCTTGGGCTCACTCACCTTTCAACCCCTCGTGCTCCACAAAACCCCGTGTTTATGACCTTAAAACATCCCCATCAAGACCTGGTATCTCCTTGGATCTGTATTACACAGACAATAGATAAAACATCATGAAACTCTGAAGGATGCTTATCTTAAAGAAATTAGTGAAGGATAAGTAGCTACTTTTGTGGTTTTCTACTACTGGCCAGATGTTAATCCTTAATAAATTATGTTTGTGTGAATCCAGTAGCACCATTTATATTATCTGACCTTTCTTGAGTTGACTTATTAAGAGTTATAAATAACTACTCTTAATATGCAGTCAGTGTACAAGTGGCTTGTATAATGATTCAGGAACAATCACAAACTAATTTCCCACTGATATTTCTTAAGATATTTGAATAAAAAGAAGACTGTATTTGCATATCTCCCCAGAAGGAAGTAATCTCCCTGAAAAATATTCTGGTTTGCAAACTGCATTAGTCAATGACTTTAGCACAGCCACTTTCACAAGAAATTATGCTAATACATGTGGAAGATTTAATTTTCCTTAAAAAAAAGTAAGCTCAGTAAGACACGGAACAGTCCAAATGACTGCAGAGAGATACGCTGTCCCAAGTAACTGATTGCAGGATCCGTTCAAATAAATCATGCTTTGTTAAGGAAAAAAATTAGGCAACTTAAAATCAGATACAGCCGTAGCTTAGTCTTCAATAAAAAAATAGCATTCCGGATTTAATTAGAATCCGCATGCATTGTGTTGCACACAACACGCACGCGCTTAGGACCCGTTGCACTTAGCTACTGTGAGAAAAAAGCACCTTTGAAATACCCGAGGTAGCCAGAACACAACTCACGATCGATCTCATGTACTGTTTAAAGCAGGAGCGTAGGGGGTCGGCAGCACGGAGCCCCAGGGCCGAGCCCCCCCGCCCCCAGCAACACGGCGTGACAATAGCGCGGACCCCCAGACTGTCCAAATGGGAGCACGGCTCCCATTCGTGTAGATCTAAGCATCTCTAGGCTACTCGATTCTGTGTTCAGAGGGGCAGACGTGGGCAAGAAGATGTGCCAGGCGCACGGTGCTGCTGGCCCTGGCGCGAGCCACAGAGCTTACACGCGGTGCTCACTGCTTAGCGAGTGAGACAAACCTCCGAGAGAGCACAAAGCGTTGAATATTTCAGTAGTGGGGATGCGATGCCTTTGCCAAAATCCCAAATTCTCAATTGCCGGCTTTGGAAGTCCTATCTGTGGGAACAACACCATCAAGCTGTGCTTGAAACCAGCTTTTTAGTCAAAGGAAGACACAAATGTTCTCATGTCCATGAAGCACACCATTAACTGAAAAAATCATGAGAAAGACTCTCCTGAATGAAGCCCGTGGTCTGGTTTGTGAATATTTAATATGCATTTCTGCAGCTCTGTTCAACACTCAGCAAATTCATATTCTGTTTGACAGAGTAGACTTTTTCATGAAGTATTTATAGCAGCCAAGCAAAATAACCGTATTTCTGAAGATCTTAATTGACAAATGCGGTTTTTAAAGTCATGGCTTTTTAACAGAGGTCTTCAGGAGCCTTTTCCAAAATCCCAGCCTTCCTTATTTACACTATAAACAGTAAAGAGATCAAATAAGACAATGGAAGTGCAGTTAAACTGGTTTTTCCAGTGGAGAATACCTGCATCTATCCGGATGCGTGTGCGAATCCCACTTGTCCTGTATGACTCAATTATTGATGAGCCCGGCGGATAACCGAGTCCCAGGAAGGGCTGGAGCTGCACAGCCCGGCACAGGGCGAGGAGCAACCCCAACACCTCCCCTGCCGCCGGCGGGCAGCCAGTCCTCCGGCACAGCCCCGGCGTGGGGAGGATAGCTTGGTCTTCAGAGAAAGCAGCTTTGATCCATCAACTGATAAAAATTACTAGGTGGCACAACTGGCAGCCTTCTACTACATGGGTATTTTTTCTACAGCTACATTCCTTTTGATAAGCCAGTCATATGTAAGCAAGAGAAAGCACTACAATAAGACACTAATCATCTATATTCCTTGTTATCAGACATAATTTCCATTTTCTCAGAACCCTCTGCACACTGCCAGATGCAGATTTCAGAGCAGAAATGGCAGCCAAAAATAATGTTCATGCTCCTCTCTGCTGCTACGGTGCCTCTCCTTGCCCGCACAGGCCAGGTTGATGCTTCATTCCAGCCCAGCACCGCAGCCCGTTTCAGCCAAGCACCAGTTCCAGCTGCTGGTTTCAAGTGGTCACGTCGCTCCTCACCCGCACCGAGCCCACTTCATCCTGACACAAAGCCAGGATCAAACATCGTTAATTGTCCCTGCAAATGTCAACTCAGAATGGGTTTCGTGGTTTGGCTTTTTGTTTTGCTTTTGATTTGTTAGCTTTTTTTCCCTCTCTTTCCTGACCCAAAGGTCTTTTTATTATTTTTTTAAATTTAATTTTTTTTTTAGCCATCTTCAACTTTAGCAGTGGTGAAGTCCTGTGTGTCACTCAACCTCCTTGTCTGTTAGGCTTTGAACAGGGATGGAGAGATGCTTTTGAAAGAAGATGCTTTGCAATGAGATATATTCCTTCTTTCCATGAAAAGGAAAAGACTCCTGTAAGGTTAATGACAGGGCTTATATTCAAGGAAATATTATTTCACGGACTCTGACTATCAGAAGTCCTCAGGTTTGTTGTCACACACTGGAGGACGCCCGCTCTCTGGCACGCAGAGGAAAGCCTTTGCCTCCCTGGTAAAGGTGAAATATTTCACATTTCTCCAGAATTCGGTGGCAGTGCCAGCCAGGGACACAGTTTCTCGAGTCCTCTTTGGAGCCATGTTGCAAAAACAAGAGCGGATAGCTTCCTTGATGAAAGGCTAACTCACATGCTAATGACTCATTAGCGCAGGGGGCATTTCAGAGCTAGTCCCGTAGCCATGGTGAACATTTTTCATTAGGTCTATGTTATTTTTCACCTCTTGCTGATTGCATTAAGGAAAGTTTAATTGAATACATGCCAGTTTAGGCTGGACTTTACGTTTCAAGCTAGCTGCTGGGCAGCATTCAGACACACAGCCCCCCTTTGACATTTAGAAAACATTAACCCCAGTGTGTATCTTTCTACAGCTCAAAGGCTGTTATCTCCACTCTTCCAAAGGATGTCCCAGTACAGACAACACAGACTCCTTTTTCTTTCAGATGAGAATTACCATAATGGAGTATTTAAGGTCTGGTCCAGACTGCAGAGGCCACAAGCGAGAGACCAGAACTGATGTTGGTGGTGTGAATTTTTGCTGTCTTCCTCCCAGCTTAAGCTGCTGGTGAAGACCAGGGTGCAGCTGATTTGGCTCCAGCACTGACTTCCAACCGTTCCAAGCCCTCCTTTCTTCCACGGGGGTCTCAAGCTTCACCTGGTCCTCCAGACCAAGATGTGTACGATAATGCTGAAATAATCTACTTTCATTAGCAGCTTGCTCTTCAATGTCTTTAATTTAAGCATTTCAAAAGCCTTTAATTAAGCCTTACAACCCTCCTAAGCTGGTGGCCGTATCCCTCTTTTATGTGTGCTTCCTTGAATCACAGGAGGTTAAGAGGCCCAGAAAAATAAATAATAGGACTTGTGAACCTGTATCGGTTTCTCTATTTACTCCTCCACCGAGGGCATGAAACAGCCTCGCAGGAGCAGCCGTGAGCTGGGACCAGACGTCCGTTTTGTCCATTTGTCACAGGGATGCCTCGTGGAATGCCCAGCCCGAAGCTGCCCCCCTTGGACTGCTCTCTTGGTACCCAATATCGGGAATAATTAGCTTTCTCATTAGCACACTCAGAAAAGCAGGGGAGAGAGAAGATTCTGCATCTTCCAGGTGATTTTAATTCCTTTAACTTGGTGGAAGAAGTCCTGTTGGTTGGAGTTGAGACCCTTGGAGAGCCATGCGGAGGGCCAGGGCTGCTCCTCGGCGCTTCCTTCCCCAGGGGCTCGCTGGTGACTAAGTCCTATTTTTGTCCTTCATTATACCACAAATATTTCAGGCTTCTGACCGATCGGCTCTGTCTGCTATAAGCTTATAAGCCACAGGGATATGATTTGCTGTCATTAAAGCTGTTGGTTTTAACCGTGATTTCAGTGGCAGGAAAATGAAAATCTAACAAATGTAAAAGCCTCTGCCCGAGCATCTGCATTTTATAAGTCACTTGATATTTTTCATTTTAAATTACTTCAATAAATGTGGCTTGCTGGTCAATTTAGCAGTGTAAGTGCTTCTGATGAGCTCTCAGTGCAAGACAAATAAGCAGGTTTCAGCAATGTGACTCTTAATGTTTCATAGAAATTATTAAAAACTCATAAGTGAATGTTGCTTCCCACTAATTGCCAGTTTGCAGTCATGTTCCCACTGCTTCCTTAAGGAGTTTCACCTCTCAGACCTTCAAAAAATATACAAGGAACTTAGAGAAGACGTTTGCGATGATTGATGGGATGCAGACATCTATAAAAAAAAAGAATATGGGCAAACATGAGCAGTATCTCTGAGCTTCTCTGAGTTTTATGGGCAGCAGAAGCTTCTGATGCCATCGTTACCGCAATACGCTGCCTGCAGGCACCGATTTCCATTACCAGTGTATCGGTCACATGGGCAGGGAGCGAGATAAAAAATCGGTCCTTTGTACAATGTTCAGCAGAGGTAATTAATTGGGGATCGATTTAAAGTAATCTAACTCCTTTTAAGTTTACAGTGATAAAATCATGATGGATGGGATGGAGCAGGAGAAATTCCAGCCTGGCTGGACACGAAATGAGCTCTGTGTGCAGGAGCAGCCAGCCTGCCCTGAGACTTTCCCAGGTATCTCCAAGCACTTGTAGTGACAGTAATTTTTTGGTTAACCATCAGCAGTGGCACTTCTCTGTGTTGCAGCGGTGGAGCCCATTGCAGTACAGATGCTCTCTCCGCATCGCAGTGAACAGCAGTGGCAGGCTGAGGCTGCAGCCCTCTGCTGTGTTTTTTTGGAGATGAGACTATTTAAAGCATGTAAATGGTGATTATTTATAAACCACCTTTATAAGGCATATCTTTTTTTCCGTTTACACAATTTTGCTTGCCTGTGAAAGACAATCTAATTAATACTGTTTGTCACTAGACTGTCCTGTCCCTACCTGTAATCCTTACGGAGAAATTGGTGCCATCTACTCCTGTTTTTTCAGGCTGGCATCCCTGACTGCTGCCAGGGCAAGAATTACTTCAGAGAATTATTGCCGAGCATCTGCTCTGCATTTTCAGCCTATTCCCTCTCTTTCTTCTTTGCCACACAGCTTTGCTGACCCCGAGATCCTCTAACTGGGAATTCCCCAACTAACAGTGCCCTCATTGCTTCTCCCAAGCCACCCAGGGCCATGGTTTCCCCATCCTGAAAGATTCCCTTTAATACCCACTTTTGATCCGATTCTGTATGAAGAAACGGGGCAGGAGACGCTTCCCTGCGGCTGGTGATGTGCGGAGCAGACGTCGGGGCTGCCGGCAGGTCGGGTACCCGCCGCTTGGGACCAGGGTGGATGCCTGGGTCTGCAGGTGCCTTGGGAACCTGGGGACTGAAAGCAGATTAAAACCAGGCGATAAAGTCCTGCTGCAGAACTTAATATTCCCATTGCCGATTTTTGAGGTGTTGCTACTAAGCAATACTTTCTGGGCCTGTTATTTGGTAATGAAGAAGGATCAAGACGGGCCAGGCACACCGCGGGCAGCCAGGCCAGGGTGACAGCCCAGCAGCTGAGCGCAGAGCTGGCGTTTTGCATTAGCACGTACAGCCTTGGCTGCTGAAAGCAACGCATTTCTTGGGAGTTACATTTTTTTAAAAAATAAATACTAAGTTTCTTGTCAGCTCCTGGGTGGAATAGCAGTAGAAATAATACCTTCCTGGCTGTAGGGGAATGAAGGCAGTGGGTTGATTGACATTGCTAATATGCAGCTGTGGCCTTGTGTTGACGATGGGCAGCTGTGATCCTGCAGCAAGTGGTTAAATAGCCCTGAGGAGTGTGGGAGAGGGGAGTTTGGGTGAAGTGGAGAGATGGAGTGGTGTGGTCTGTCCTCTGGAGAGTGGAGAAACAGCATGGACAGTAGAGTCTGACCAATGGTAAAGCTTTTTGCTGCTTGCTAGTCTGATTCTGTTGTGTTATTTGCTGTCTGCTGTAACTCAAACTGCAGCATTTGTGTGTATTTGTTGGGTGCTATAAAACAGCAAAGCAGTATTGAAGCAAAGGAGGTTGCCAGTGCGATAGCTCTGTAGCAAACCTTTGCCAAACTTTTCTTTGAAATCTCCCTAATTCCCTGAGCCCTCTGGATACCTGTGACAATACAGCAAAAGCGATCCCGACTCCTGTATTTTCTCTGACTGATATTTCTTCTTTATATTCAGATGTTTGCTATATCTCTGTGTGTCTTCAGCTCCCAAAGCCTAATGGCTCAGAGCATGTAGCTTAGGCTTTACCAGGGTGCAGGACTGTGATGTATGGGTAAAGGGGAAATCTTTTTAAAATACACTTTTTTTTGCCAGGTCTTGAGAAAACCCCATTAAGATGAGATCAGCTCCTGCATGATTGTTACAGTGTTGGTGGCGATGAGGCTGCCTCTATTCTACGGAAGCAAAAAGAGTCTTTCTTCAGTTTTGATGTGTATTTCTGTGTTTTGAATTGTACATGAAAACATAGGCTATCAGCCTGTCTTTCAAATAATTGCAAAACTCTACCATATGTGACCAAACTGCAATGCAGCCACTTTTGTGAGAAGTGTTTTGCAGCTATAGGTAATAAAAATGCTTCAGACAGAGCTAACTGCCTCTCTCCAGAGACAATGGAATCATTATAACCCTCTAACTTCATAGCTTCTTATTTTCATTAGTTTTTTATTTAAAGAAAGAATAAACCACACACACTTCAGTGGTACAGCGCACTCACACATAGCTAGCACAGAAGCAAAGCCCCAGGAAAGCCTATTTTAAATAAGAAATCGATTTTAATTTTGCAGCACAACTCCCCTCCCCAAAATCTGATCAGAATTATAAATTTCAGAGGGGACACTGCGGCTATGAGCAATGCTAGGCAGAAGACATTTAATGACAATGTTATATATGTACATAATACATGTTATATACATGGTCCGTAATGCATTACAATCCATAACCAGAGCTAGGCGGATGGATTAACCACCTAGCAGGTAATCCTTCACCTTCTCCCTGGTGAAGCTTGGAAGCATCAGTGGTTTCTGTGCGCTCTCTGGGCAGGGTTTGAGCCCTTTTGATGGTATGGAAGCTGTGCCCCTGGTTTCCTTGGGTCTCGTGTGCCATCTGAGCTCTCCTGGGTGTGCTATAGCCCTGCATCCCTTCTGGCAGCCCCTGCTGCTGCCTGGCTCAGTTAACACCTTTTCTCCTTCCCTGCCAGGCATAATACTAATTTTTATTTTCTTGGCAAGGTCTCAGGCAGTGCTGGAAGATGGGCTTTGCCGTGGCATCCTGGCATTTGTCCATGTGATAATGTCAGCATAGTGTAAGGGACTTCCAAATGTTTGCCCCACACAGGCGGCCCTAGGACCTAGATTGCTTGGTAAGGGATGAAGAAAATTATTTTCTACTAATATCAAGTCTATTAGTAGTGAAAGAAATCGTTTGTGCATTTTGAGGTGGCCTCTAATCTCATTTAATGGGCTGCAATGTGCTCCTTTAGTGGGAAGCAAATAGGAGAACAGGGTCAAACCTCTTCCCCTCCTCCTGATGCTCACAGTGAGAAGAGATCAACACGGAGTATGTTTCCACACCTATTAGTACTCTATCAAATACGAAATAATTTCAAATATAACAGGCTGCAGGGAGCTCCTTCCTCTCTGATACCACAGAAGAAAGATGGAAGGTGGCTTTGAAGGGAAAAATGAGCTTCATTTGTCCTAGTAGTACAAAGTGAATGGGAAAGCTTTAACCTATTGATTCAGGGCATGGCAAATGCGTTGCAACGATCCGTTCCACCGTGCTGAGACTGTATGCTGAATTAAAGAAGCATTCAGCATGTTTGCACTGAGCCTCTGGAACTCTTTTCTTTCAAAGGCATGTTTCCTTTGGCTTTTGTACGAATTGTATGCATTGTTTCCTTGCTAGCAAACCATTGGAGCAAAATGCTTTCCAACACGGAAAAGAAATTATTTGTCACTTGACAAATGAAATTATTGCATTCAGTGACAGATTTCAGAAAAAGGGCATTAGCTCCGATTTTCATCATTCCCATTTTTCCCTCTTTCAGTACAATTTCAGGGCATTCTAGCATGGCTTGTTTCCAGCGTTAACTTACAGGGAAACATAGCACAGGGTGTAAATCCCAGCTCAGCCCCTGCCCTTCTGCAGGAGCAGAAGCCCCGGTGCTCAGGCTGTCCAGAAACAAACCTGCTGCAAAAAAACCCCACATTTTTGCCTCACTTTGCTCCTGATAGAAAGCTATTTTCCAAATACCTGTGTGCAACTGGGAAGAGCTTGAGCAATTTTGCTAATACTATCCCCTGCCCAGGTCATGCCGCCCACCCTGGGAGCCACGGTTGGTGCCCCCTCAATTTCTGCAGTGAAATGCCCCGAAAAGGCCCCCACAGGAGGGCACCCCCAGCACCGAGCTCTGCGCTCACCCGTGCCCGGCGCTGCCAGCATCACCAGCTGCCAAATGGACCACGAGCATCCCGGGGCGAAGGGGCGTTGCAAGCAAGCGCTTAGGGAGGCCCAGCCATAGCATCTGGAGGGTGTAAAAAAGCATCTACTGTCAGCAAAGATCAAACCTTTTATTTTCCTTTTGCCTTCCTAAAACTTAATGGTTCCTAAATCACTTTGAAATAAAGTCTCGAGGGGAAAAAAAAAAAAATTCTTCTGAAGCAAAGACTTGGGCCATCGCAATTCTGAGTAAATCTTCATGGCCGAGCTATAAAGTGGTGGTAATGGAAATGCTGACAATCCTTTAGCCACAGTGGTCCCAGCTGGCCCCTCTGATAATAAATTACATGAAATGAGAAGTCAACAGGACTTTCTGATCCACCAGAGCTCTGTGTGACAGAGTGGGAAAACAAGTTGGATTTCAGCACTGCCGTGTGTTTGGTTTTTTTTTTTTTCCCCAGCTTCTGTTTTGACCCAATGCCTGGAATGCTTTAAATTGGTGTTGGGTGTGTGTTAAGATTTTTATATTGTGAATATTTCAACATATATGAATCTTTAATAGACTGCTGCTGAGCTCAGCTCAGGAAATTTGAAAATTAACGTGTAGCGACGATACAGCTTTCATAAAAACATTGTTATATGATGTACCAGCAAAATAACAAGCTTAAATTTGTCATAGTACTGGCTGCATGCTTGCAATCAATTTAGCTTTGTACAAATGCAAAAATGTTCCCCTTGGGAATGTGCTGGATATCAGATTTTTCCAGTGCCTATGGAACACTATAAAGGGATCAAAAGTGACCCGAAACAGCATGCATATAGATGTTTCGATGCACGGTCTATTAAAATGTTCCCAATTTAAAATACTTTTGGTAAAAATACATTAATAGCTTCAGCACAAACTGGAAAAAATGGGGATCTTCCAGTTTGGGAGCACTGCATTTGCAGGTTACCTGGGCAGGGTCCGGCATAGGCAGGCACCGGCACTCAGCCATGAGCATCTCAGCTGCACAGTGTATGCTAATGAGTTTTATTATTTAATAATAAACAGCAACATTTAATTAGTGTAACCATTACTATGCATAAAATCCTTTAATTACACTGAAGGCTGGTGAAAATAAGCCAGTGTGGGGTGAAGTTGAGCGGGAGGCTCAGCTCTCGCCTGTGCACTGAGACGTGGCCATCAGCGAAGGCAGACGGGGTTTGCCTTCGGTGCCTTCACTCACAGGTTAATTACACACAGAAATCACTTCGGTTTGCGTTTTAATTGGCGAAGGGGCGGCATTCTCAGTTTCTTCTTGGTTGTGCCCACAAGAGGTTGTCGCTGCTGTTGGGTGAGGAAGGGTGGCTCACTGGTGGCTGGCTGCAGCTGCGCTCGTGGCCAGCGTGCACTTGCACAAGCGTGCGAGGCAGCGGCTGAAAGCCCCTCTCTGTGCCACCATGGGCCCTCCTGGATGGTGCAGAGAAACCAGAGTTTGGGAGAAATGAATGAAGATTTTTAGCACACAAAATGCCAAGGCTGGCTTTTCACCTGTATTTTTAGGATACCACCACAATTTCCAGCTGTTTCCTGCCTTGCTCTAGATTAAACCACTCGGGCAGTTAGCAAAGGTGCATGTAAAAAAAGCAAAAGTGGTTGCGGTTGCACCCATTGTTTTAAAACATGCTGGGCGAAGACAATCAGTGGGTGCTTCTCCAGTTAACGGTGCTGCACGGGGTGACCGAGGCTGGCCCTGACATGTTGGGTCGATGCGGCGGTGCAGGCTGAGCCCACGAGCCAGGACTTCAGCCCCGTCACTCCCTTGCACCCCGCATGCCAGACCGTGCAGCCTCCCCACGTTGCCCCCAGTTCCTTTCTCTTCCCTGACACTTTTTCTCCTCCAAAATGCATCTTCAGACCTTCCCCCATTTTTGGCCAGGTTTTCTTTCCATCTGCAGGGCACGGGGCTGGGGACATCCCTGCGGCCACGCTGAGCCAGGAGGAGGCACGGCTCCAGCCTTCATCTCCTCCAGCATCCCCTGCCCAAAGAGTCACTTCCCATCCTTCAGCTCAGGAGGTGTCTAAATGAGGAATTTCTAGCTTTCTGAAGTGGTCCATCTGCTGTGGCTGTTCCAGAAGGAGTACGTGTGAATCCACACGTAAGTAATATCTCGTGTCATCACGGGTGGAGACATTAGTCCTTGGTACCCACACAGCAGATGGGCTGGAGGAGTCTCATCAGCATCCTCGGTGTTGCCAAGTGGCTAAGTGGCTACATGTGTTGTCACTACACAGGAGAGTAATTTTGGGGCACTGCATGTTGCTGGCTGAAAAAGTGATGGAGTGGTTGAACTGGCATGAAATTACAGCTCATTGTTTATCCCTGGCCAGATAAATTAAGGCAGGATGGAGCCCACCAGAAACCACCCCCCGGCTTTTCCTTCACTCCGAAGCCTGTGTTTGTACATCCACTTGCCCCAAAACTGGCTGACCCCAAAGCCAGAAGGATGCTTTAGTGCACAAGAGTGAAAACTATTTTCCAGCTTTGCCCATGTTAGATTTGCTCAGGAATCTTTCAAAAATGTTTTGATTAGTTAATCAAATCTTTCATGGTTAATTTTATTCATTACACTGCTTTTCTCAAGACAGTATTTTGAAATTGCTGAAAACTTCTGGTTTAGCCTTTTCTAAATGAGAAGTAGCCGTTTAAAGAAAGAAAAAAACAACACCAAAACCCACGTTTAGCATTAATAGACATGTGAAAAACCAGATTACGATGAAAACACTTAAAAGAGACTGAATTTTTTTAACTTGCTGGTATGGGCCAGGGACATGTCAAGGCCTTAGAAATGGAAGGAGAAAACTAGCACCTGCCCAAATCCCTTATGATGCTGGTGTGGAGAAACTGGGATGAGGTGAGAGATGTCTGTGACAGCCGTGGCCCCGTGTGTCGGGTCCGAGGGCACCAGCTGGCTCTGCTGGGCGCGCTGCCGGCACCCAGCTCCCCGCACGTGTACGGTACCTGCCGCGTGCCGGGAACCCACAGCTTGGCTGGTGGGCGCCAGAAGGGATCCCACCAGCTCCTCTGGTGCCTGCCTGTGTGGAGACTGGGGAGGACAGGACACGGTTGCTGGTCACTGCGCACACCCAGTGGCTGCAAGCAGCGTTTGATGCCCTGGCGGCTGAGTGAGCCCGTGGGAGACGCCGCGGGCGGCCGTGCCTGGAGCAGCAGCAGCAGCCACCTTCTGCTCTTCTAGCCCGGGAGGGGAGGTACGGCTGCAAAAACCTGGCCAGCATCCCAGAAATGGGAATTTGCAGGTCCCAGCTTGCCCTGTCTGCCCTCTGCAGAACTGGATCTGCGGAGCAGAGAGCTCGAAGCACGAGGCTGTGCCTGCAGCATCCCAGCCCTCAGAAAACAGCGCGTGGGGCCGGAGTTCCTTCGAAGCCTCCCCTGCTCCCACGCCTGCAGGCAGCTGCCCAAGTCGGTAGGTGAAGGAGCATAGATGGCACTGGAAGAAAATCTGTCCTCTCCCTGCCGACGCTGTTGTCAGTTGTCACATAAGTCACAAAAACATTGAAATAAAATATAGAAGTCTGGTTTTAGAACAAATTCACAGTTTGCAAGTTTGAAAACTCCAAAAACTTCTTGTGGAACATATTTTCTTCCTGGAACTTTGTGCTTCTGCCTTTATTCATCAGAAATGTTTTAGTCTTAATTTAACATTATTCTGTGGCTGCTTTATGGACGAGAGACACCAGCGCTCTCTCCCCTGCTCGCATCTGCCACGAAAACAAAAAGATGATGTTCTGCACCTGTCCCTGCTTCACAACTAGCTGAAATGAAACTCAATTCAAGTCGCTAAACAAAGTGCAAGCAATGACTCAGTATGGAAATAAGACTTATTTCTTTTTAACTCTATTATGTGACTGCACAAGAGAGTGGGCATGCTTTCTTTTATGGCGGTGTATATATGGTGAGCCTATTTCTCAGTCTTCTTCCAATGCTTTCTCAACAGCTCTGAGACAAAAGGAAAAAATACTGTATTTCTCTCCTGCAAATGAGACTGATGCACATCTGCTCTATTTGCAATTTACATTTTTTAAACTTTAACTAGGCACGGTTACAATACAAGGAAATGGAACAAAAATAAATGTCTCAAGTCCCAGGCTACAGCCAACCTGCACTTGAATTTTCCCAGTATCCACCAAACTTCTAAAAGAAACTTGTTTAAGAGACCCCCCAGAGGGGTGGCTTCTCCAGAGACTGTGAAGTCTCCATCCCTGAAGGTTGTTGAGACTTGGCTGAGCAAATCCCCAATGGCCCCGGGCTGGTGCCGGCAATAGCCGGGTGCTCGGTGGGATGCTGGTCTGGATGAGCCCCACAGGTCCCTTCCAATCAGCATCACTATGATTGTGATCTCCTGCTGCTGCTATTACTAATAAGGTCGGATCGAAACCATTGCTAAGGGTGTGGGTTATAAATTCCATGGGGTTTGTGTGCTGCCGATGGTTATCAGCTACCAGGTCCCGCCTACGTTGCAGATGGGGTGTGCTGAAGCTGCCTAGCCACTTAACTCTAATTGCAGGTTGGAGCTTCAGGCTTTAGAAAGCCAAGGTTAATTTATTTAAGATGACCAGATGATGGTGTTGCCTATTATTATCCATGTTGTAAGGATATTCCAGCGGTCCTTTCCAGAAGCTGCTGGGAGAACAAATTGTGTGTCTGATCAGGCTTTTCTGACTGGAAGAGCAAGTACCGGGCTCTGCTGCCTCGGCCCTCCTCAGGTGTGACCTTCCATGGTGGAGCGGTGAAGCATCGTGATGAACTGTCACTTCTGCTCCGATCAGCTTCAACCGCATTCCTCCTGACTGACTTCAGCCAGAATTCAGGCCACGTTACAAGCTGCATTTTGCTTTAACCATTCATAGCTTCTCCCTGACCTTGGTCTCACGGGGGAACTTTCTCAGATGCTTTCAGGGGCTCCTGGCTGCCCTCTCGTACCCATCGACAGCCCCAGCAGCAAGGCGCTGCGTGCGCCGCGTCCTGGGAAATGAAGGTGAAAATAGTGAAACACAGTGAAACGGCACAGCTGGAAACATTTCAGCTCTGAGGATGCTCAGGCAAGAACAATGAACACTTCAAAAAAACATGGAAACTTCTGTAACAAGCTTACTAAGTCTGCTGTACATCTTAACCAAACTAGTTCCCTTCTTCACTTGGATCTAAATATTCTGTAACTTTTAACAGAAGTTTGTTTTTCATGTCTTTTATCTGTTCCCTGTCTTAAACAAAATCCATTTTGTTACAGTGAATAAACCTAATACATTCCCAACTGCAGTAAACACAGCAATTTTTTTTTTTTTTTGACTGCATAATATAGCTATTTAAAAAGTGCTAATTGCTTCTTTTGGAAAAAGTGCCTGAATGTTCCCGTTCCAGCACAAAACAAGCAGCGTATGTATGGTGCTATCAAGACTGTTTATCTTCCCTGCTCGTCTATTCTTAATATTCTCCACTTCAGTTATTCTGAAGCCTGGCAAGCTCCATTTAAAATTTGAGTAAATGATTTTAAAAGTAGCCCTTTCAGAGTTGAGCTGAGTGTAAAACAGCAAGAAGAATAGTCTTTTTACCACACAGTTACGCCATCCCAGAGTGGAAAGCCATGGAAAGCCTTCCAGTTTGCTGCTCTGGCTGACAGGTCAGCTTCATCCCTCAGAGAAGTGCTGACACAATCATTTCTCTTCCCGTTTGCACAACATCAGCAATAAATGCAGGACTACCCACCTTCTGAAGAGCATAGCTGGGAGGCAAAAAGGCAGCGAAGGTCCAAGGACCTGGCTTTGCTGAGGTCTGCGCCGTGGCATCCAAGCGCACACCAGAGGGGAATGGGGATGGCTTTTGGAAACCGCGCCGGCAGTCTTCCAGCTTCACGTTTGAGTCTCATCTCATAAGCTCTTAACTGCCTGTCAAAAATTAAGTACAAGTAAAAAGTGTTCTTGGTAGCCCATGGGATGATGTACTATTAATCGTGCTTTACGATATTGACTGCTTCTGTTTTGTTGCTTTCTGGCCACAATTCCACCTGAAAGTCACTGACAGAAGTTCACAAGCCATCAGCCAGTGCCTCCAAAGCTTTCTAAAGCACCTCCTCCCCTGCCGCCCCCGAAAGACAAGGCACCCCAAAATATGCATACATTGAGGTATAAAATAAGCTTGCAATTGCCCCAGGCATATTTTCTTTCCTACGTTACACAGCTGTAAATAGACATTAACAGCAAGAATAAATTGGTGGGGTGGGGTGTACATTGGGAACAGGGAGCGAGGCTTTTCCCTGCGGGCCAAGGGCACAGAGCCACACGTACCTGCTGCTGCCGCGCTGCTGCATCCCCATCCCATCCCATCCCATCCCATCCCATCCCATCCCATCCCATCCCCTCTCCGCCGTGCCCGCTGCTGCAGCGTGGCCAGAAATGCTCACAGTTCACACACAGATACAGCAAATATTGTATATTTGTACCATGGCTCAGAGGGAATTCATAGCTGACATTTTTAGAACTTGTTGTTGTTTTGGGGGGGGTTTAATATCATTTTTTTACAGTTTCAAAGCTGCATACATAGTGAAGAAATCAACGGAGCTATGTTATCATGTTACATTAGGATCTGAAAATATTCATAGCATCACAGCCTGGTTTGGGCTGGGAGGGAGCTGACAGCCCCCCGAGCCCCAACCCCCTGCCAGGGGCAGGGACACCTCCCACCAGCCCAGGTTGCCCCCAGCCCCGTCCAGCCTGGCCCTGAGCACCCCCAGGGATGGGGCACCCACAGCTGCTCTGGGCAGCCTCTGCCAGCGCCGCCCTCACGGGGAAGGATTTCTTCCCAATATCTCATCTAAACTGGAAAACTATTTATTCTTATGTCAACTGAATTTCTTAGGAAATGCATGCATTTAAAGCAGCGTAGCTAAATAAAGTAACAATGACAGAAATTCTACAGCCCAGTACTAGGTACTTTCCCCCATCCCAGCAGCTGGTGACCATCCTGCCCTGTGGATCCGGTGACTCGTGCCTTCTCTCGGCTCTATTTTAAGGCACGACAATATCCAGCCTCTGCCTGAGGTTTTCTGCGATGTGGATCATTTGTACCTGCCGGCTCCAGTCACGTTCCTGCCTACTTACACTAACAAAACACTGACGTTGGGAGCGAGTTGGTTGGTCCTTGAATCTCAACACATGCGCCGGGTGGGGCCTCCCTGTTCAGGGTTTTGCTGCTCCTGTGCTTACTGTGCCAGCCTCCTCCCCTCACACAGGAACCCGCCGCCCAAGCTGCTGATGATCCTTCACAGGGAAAACCACCGTGGCACCTGACAGGCTCTTTCAGCTTCTGCCAACCTTATTTCCCACACCCGTGCTCCTGTGAACCAATTTTCCCATAAGCCATAGAAATAGATCATTCTGCATTATGAAACAGTGTAGAAAATTACATATTAAACGGATGCAAATCTTTAAGGGTGAGCTGCAAGCCATTCCTATATACTTAAATAAAAAAGCAAAACCCAGCTCTGATCCTGACATTAGAGCCAAGAAGCAGGCAATGCAACGCAGCTCCCCAGCAAACGCCGTGTGTTCCAGAGGCACG
This sequence comes from Falco rusticolus, assembly GCF_015220075.1. NCBI lineage: Eukaryota > Metazoa > Chordata > Aves > Falconiformes > Falconidae > Falco > Falco rusticolus. Next base: position 21,940,862 of record NC_051200.1, on the reverse strand, counting down.
AGGAGTCGTGCTGGGCACCAAACCCCCTTCTCCTCGCACGCCTCCAGCATGCAACATATTGTGAATAAATAGGAATTCTTTTCAACCCTGTTTTGCAATGTGTTACAATGGTAAATCAACCAGGGTTCAGCCGAGAACCGTGGCATTTATTCAGCTTTGTCTGCACTTGATTTATAGCCGGCAAAGACAAAAAGCGGGTTGTGTACAAACAGTGATGAGCAAATCCAAGGGAGGCTTCAAGAAGAAATAAGTCAGGGGCAAAGCTCTGAATCTGACTTCTGTTTGGAGCAGAGAAGGAACCCAGGCAGAAATAGTGAGATACCTATGCCAGGATCATTTCCAGATGGCTGAAAGGCAGCAGGTGCCTGGTCCTATAGGAGGGAGCAGAACCGTGTCCCCTCAAGCTGGGAGCATCACACAAGCAGCATATGCCATGGGCTGAGCCCGGCTGGGGGGTACCAGGGATGCAGCTGCACTAAAGAGATGATGCTTGCTGCTACTCTGCTCCAGTAAGCGGTGTCACACCCTGGGATGGGACACAGGGGCTCCAGGTTACCTACCCAAAGGCTTGTGCAATGAATCAGCCGATGTCAGGGCACGGGAACACCATTTCCTAAGGGAAATTCATAGTCAGTTTTTTCCATCTCACTGTTAATCCAACCTGAAAAATTATGTATTCAGAGTGAGAGAAAGGCTATAAGATTTCCATTATTAATGGAAATCTCATAGCGATTGGCTACCTGGGCTGCATATGGATTGACAGAACTCCCCAGACAAACCCACTTTCAGAGAAGCAGGCACTGCTCCCAGCCACGGAGTCCGGGGGCTGCTTTGTCCTGAGAAGCTGCACGAAAAACTACCTGTGAAGCTAGGATCGCCCCAGGACTGTAATTTAGGAATCATTTAAAGCCTTGGTTAATATCGTGCACCCCATGGGCAGCACAGGTGACTGCACAGCCCCTTACAAAGAAGAGCTGCGGTGCTGCCACCGCGCATACGTCACACCGTGGTCACCGTCCTGACCCTACATGTGACTCACTGCCGAGCCCCCAGTGCCCCAGTAATGCACATCACTGGCAACAATATCAGACTGTCCTCTGGATCTGTCTTGAAGCTTCAGAAATAGCAGTTAAGAACCAAAACATCCCTGGAGAAGCTATTATCAACTCGTCTCATCATCTGATGCTAATGTGAGATCCTGGCAGACTGATGCGCATCCATCATTTCCATTCAGAAGTGGCATGATGGGAGAGTTGTGAGTATCACAAATTCTCACAGATCCCTTTTCTCTCTCTCCCATCATGAGTACTTTGCCCTCCCGGCTGAGCAGAGATGGTAAATCAGCCCCACTGAAGAACTTCTTAGGTCTCAGCTTGGAAAAACAAAAAGATTTGTGCAAACAAGGCTTCAGGCTTAGTAAACAGGAATTTCCAGCCGGAGCTGCCCATCGTGCTGTCTGTACGATGGTTTGATCCAGCCTGGGCCAAGCCGGGCAGCTGGGGGCTGTGCTAGTGCAAGCATCTGGTCCTCCTCAGTGCCTGCATGCCCCCACGACTGCATTGCCCCATCAAAATCCCAGATTCGATTTATTTCCCTGATGTTACAAAGAGGCAGAAGGACTGGAACAGGCTGTTACCTTGTGTATTTATGCCTAGCGCTACTGCCTGTGGGAGCAGCCTGGTTAGCATCGGCAACACCCTTTTAGAGGAAGAACTGGAAAATACAGGATTTAAAATGTACACACTCCTGTGTGACATATGGATTGAGTAACTTGAACAGAAACCACTGCCCTCAGTACTAAAAAAAAAAAAAAATATCTGGCCAGCCTACTCACTGTTAATACAAGTTTTAGAGTTTCATCTTACCTTCAACTGAAAATAAGTAAATTCCGTAAATCCAAATCTTACTGTAAATCCAAGACTTGTTTTTACCACTTAAAATTATTTGGTGACACAATCAGTTCAAGACAGTCTAGGAAATTAAGCAAAAATTGCATGTTCCTTAGTGATCAGTTTGAAAGGTTTTGGCTCACCATTTATGTCAGTGGAGTTGTGGAGATATTTTTCCATAAGAATTATAAAAAGGTATGTTCTTGACGCAGCCTCGCCCAAGAAAACAGTAAAAAAAATGTGGCTAACATGCTAAGATTGACACACAAAATAAAAGGACAGGTTCAACACAGACTAAAACAAGAATACAGAAAAATACTCCTGTTCTGGTTTTGTAATAGGTAATAAATGGATTTATTGGGGAGTTCAGGAAGCACCAGCATCACCCCTTGGGAACAACCGTATCTGAGCCCCGGGGGTGGGCACGCCTGGGAGTGCAGGGTGGGCAGGGACCTTCGGGGACCTCCTGGACCTGGCTGGAGGCAGGCTCAGCCCTCGGCACCCCCATCCCTGGTGCCCCATGGGGACAGTCTCCCGCAGCCTGGGCTTACAGAGCAGGGCAAAGCTCCTCCTGCTTCAGGGCTTGGTGGCACAGGAAGGACCTGTGAGGGCTCTGGCCTCTACGTGTCCATTTTTTCCCGATCTGGCACCTGAATTCAGCGCTCACAAGATGACTGTTCCATGGCTCCACTCACAACAGCTCATTTTGCATCTTGCTCATGCAGAGCTGCTTGGGCTCTGCCAGTGCGATTTTACCAAATGAATGGGAAGATGTTCATTTTTAATTGGGGGGGGGGGGGGGGGGAGGGGAAGCTGAAAAGGTGCTGAATACAAAGAAAATCACAAAAAAATTACAGTTGTTTCAGTCTCACCGGGATGAGGCATCACCCACACATGCACTCATCACTGCTCTCCCTGTTAATTCTGTGCCGGTGAGGATGCTCAGGGTCCCGGGGATGTGGTGCTGCCACCTTTCAGAGCTCAGAAAGGGCTTTCACCCCCAGACTAGGGAGAGAATAAGCAAGTGGCATCCCTGGGTCTGAGCTTTGCCAGAATTCCCCCTCCGCTCACCCCACAACCCCCATTTAAACGTGACCTTTTGTCCAAATATCTTGGTGAGCATTCCCAATGGCTCTGTTCTCTCCTTTCCCTGTTTCCCACCGAGGACGCAGCCCTCAGCCAGACACCGCCTTGGCGGCAGTTTGCTATATCTCCCTTCCCTTAAACTTTTCCAAATTTGCTCTTCCCTGGAAGCAGCTGCTTGGTGCAGCCCTGTGCAAGGCCGGGCTGGTCCCTGAGCTTGGCCAGAGCTGGCGAGACCCGCAGCTCCCCGCTGCGCCTGGGGGAGCACCACATCCCAGGAGACCCACTAGAAGGCAGTGTTGGAGAAAACTTCCCAGAAACTTCTCTTCCCAAAAGCTGCAGGTCAACAAACCAAAGGGTGGGATTTTCTAGGATAGGGACCCCTGTAACAAACACAAGGTGCCTCATCTGAAATCATTTCTGGTCAATTTTGCATGAATTGACCACGGGAAGAGGCACGGAGCTCCAACTCCATCCCGGCCCGGGATATCCAACAGCAACGTTTTAACCCTGGAAACCACCGGCTATTTCACGCCTGCTTAGAGAAACGCCCTTAAAAAAGGGCCTAAACTTGAGAGGCGACCTGCTCCGTGCTGCCCACCAGACCAGGCTGCTGGGACACCGAAGCGATCCGGTTGAAGCGAGCAGCAAAGTGACACTGAACCGAGCCCAATTTGCCGATAAAACCTGAGGACAGAGTTTCCAGCCTGTTGCTAGAAAGACAAGAAGTGGCTCCCCTGCATTTCTTGGCAGCGATCCCTACTCCCGCAGCAAGGCTGGTGAGCCAGATCTCCACATTTCTCAAAGCCAGGCAGCAGCAGAAGGTATTTGATGAGCTCTGTGAACAGAGTTGTCGATTCACTGGAAAATAAAGGAAAAACAAATGAAGTCAATTTAAGCTGCTGAAACATGCTTGTATCGGTGAATGAAGTGTAAAAAGTGGTTTGAAGCATCACAATAACTTGGTAGCCCACACAGCAGAATGAATTTCTGATTTGATGTTAAGTATACTCAAAATAAAAATACCAGCTGTGATTCAGTATGCAAAGCCTTTTTGAACAAAAAATCCACTTTTTGGAAAATTTCTGGAAATGAAAATATTGGGTGATGATTTTCAATGGGAATAGTCTGGAGAAAATGAAAATACGATTCATTAAATCTTGCATCTTGAATTAAAATATACAAATATTTTGAATTATGAATTTATCTTTGCTCTCATGCCAGGGTTTGTTATTCAAGGGCAATTGGAGAACAACAAAAAGGAATTACAGTCCTGAACATGGAACACCTTTCCCCTCCAGTTTTGCCAACAAACCTGCATGTCTAGAGGTTTGGCCAAACAACTCAGGGAATTTAGCTCCTATTCAACATTCAGGAGGCTTTTAAAAAGCTGCTTTTACAAGAAATCATTCTGTTTGGGGGGTAATTGTTGTGACATGAAAAATCAGCAGTGCTGAAGGAATAAAAATTCAGTGTTCAAACTGGGATGCTCAAGCCCTCCCAGGGTCTCTGAGCTGCAACAACAGACTGTTAAACTGTAATAATCTCCCTCGTCTTAACAAAAAAGGAAGTTCTACAGGGCGATTAAATTGTTCTGGAATTATTTCCTTGTCTAAATGTCAGGAAAATATTTTATACTCTTCAAAAAAATTATTTTCAGTGACATTACTTCAACTGAACAACTTTGCAAGTGAACACCAGCGTGTGCTGCCAGCAGTTATAAAGGCTTTGTATTTTTAAGCCAGCTCCTTTTAATAATTTTTTCTTAAAAAAATTCCTCTTTCAATGAATCTCATTCTAAGCATGTCGTTACAGAGCAGAGCTAAGGGGTTTGGGTAGCCTGAGTTTAACTTAACATGTTTGGCTTTCTCTTAATTTTCCCCTTAAATGTGAACTTCCTAAATTTGTGATGCTCATTTGGGAAATAATTAAACATCTCTCTCATGTATATTCTTTCAGTCATTAAAGCAGGTCCTCCACCTTGCCTTCGTTGTCTCCAGGAATATTCATAAAGCAAGTGTGCTCCAAATGAAGTCCCAACCTTTACTCAGAAGAGAAAGGAAACTTCCCCATCCTGTCCAACGCTCATGCCCACATTACAGTATTATTAATTACTTTGCTATACAGTAATCAGTCTCCCTCTGAGACCAATATTTAACGAAAGGCAACGAAGCATCAAAAGAAAAAACCTGATGAATAAACTTAGAAAGTCTTATGAACCATTCAAGCCATCGGTGGGAAGAGCTGCTCTGAGGTGCCAAGTTCCTCATAATTTTCTCCTACTCCTTCACCTTCTCACCAGCCCCTGTACCACCAACCAGGGCGATTTTCCTCTCAATCCTAAGTGCAGGGGAGAGCGCACCACCAGCCCAGGAGCCAGCGCTCCGGGACCATCGCCTCTGCACCCGGCTCCCGAGGAGCTCCATAAAACCCCTCTGGATACACCCTGGCTGAAAGCACTGACCCCAACGCAGGGGTTGGTTTTCTCCTGCACTTACTGGATAATCATTTACTGAGCAGCTCAACCAGTTCTGCAGGGCTGCTGGCGCTGGGTGCTGCCCAGTGACCCAAGCCAGGGCTCAACCAGCTCCCAGGCTGCCTGCACGGAGCGTGAAGCAGGACTAAATAAAAAAGATGCTGCATTATGCGCACTTTGCCATCTCCCTGCTTGCAGGTGACGGTCAGCATCTGCCCCTTGCCAAGACTGAAGCCCCCAGCCCCGCGGGGAGGGCCCGGGGTGCTTGCCACGACCACCAGGCAGCTTTAAGCCAGACCTGGGGCTGTCCATCCCCTGGCTGCCAGCACCGCTCGCATAGGAAAAAACCTGTTTAAACAACATTATCGCTGCTGTTTAACAAGAGGACAAGAACAGTGATGAAAAAGCAGCAGTGCTCTGTTTTGCATTAGATACCCCACAAAGACAGGCACACCTTCCTCCGCCAGCTGAATCTCACTGCCTGCACCGACCTCACGGAGCTACCTCCTCCTCATCGCCTGCACCAGTGCTGCTCGGGGAGGCTCCGCACAAGACCCATCTCCCTCAGAGCATCTTTCACCCAGTTTCCCAAGAAAGCATTAGCTGTTCCTCTCCTTTTGCCCAAGAAAATGGTATTTTGGAGCCAGGTCGGACAGCAATGCAGGTGGCAGAAGCCCAGCAAGCCCCCGTGCTTGCCTTTGGCCAAGGTGAGGGTCTCCATCCTGTCCTGCTCAAGATCTGCACAGTCTATAAATGTTTCAATATCCACTTTATAAAAGTTACCTTTTTAGTAAGTATAAAATTATCCAGTTGAATCAAAAAGTGATTTTCTTTTTATGTTGAAAACTCAAATTTTAAATTTCTTTTGTCTTTTTGATGTCTAAACTAAAATGTAAGTAATGCAAAACGAAAGTAAGAGTTTATCTTTTTTTTTATTAAGACAATCCCACAGCTGGAAAATGAAACATCCTAGATTACATAAGTGACTTCAAAAAAACTCTAGAAAAAAATCTTTACAAATTTACATTTGTACAATACAAAAACTAACAGCTCATTGCATATAAATATTACATTTGGTCTGCCAACAAGTGGCATCAAAATCCCTGAAGTATTCATTTAAAGGGACCTGAGATAGTGGATGTGAAGATATGGGCATAAATATCACCTGAAAAAAAAAATATATATAGCAAGTAGACATAATTCTAATAGTTTTGTGCATTTTTGGAGTATTTTAAATCAACCAGAACATGAACTGGAGAGCCTAAATCACGTGAATTTCATCGCTCCAACATCAACTGGTATTTCTAAATGAAGTCTGCTATAATGACTCATGGAGGAATGAATAGCCTGTATTAGTATTTCTACAGAAAAATAATCATCACTTTGATTTCTGAATATATCCAAGAGCCACCACTCTCCGAGGAGGCATTTTTAGGAGGAGAAATGGAGGATTTTGATTTTATCTGCCAAAGAGGGGTGCAGCCGTGACACCGACCCCTCCCGGGAATATACAGGCAGGACCGCGACTCCCCCACCTCCGGAGCAGCTCCTCTCGCCAGCCCGTCTGCTTCTCACAGACCCAGAAATCGGGAAGATACACAGTGCTTGCCAATTAAACCCCCCAACACTGAGAAACTGCTCTTAATTGCCCACTGGTTTAAATATTTTCCAAATTTTTACGCATTTGTCAGTTCCCAAACGCGGCTGCAGTTATCTACCAGGAGTAGTAACTCCCAAGTGCAGCACTAAGCTGCTCGGTTTTACTTTAAATTCTCACAAACTCTTATCAGATACCCACATCCATGCACACAAATGTATTTAAGCACCATTTTTATAATACTAGAGTTAAGGCTGTGACAGAAATTCCACTGGAAATCTAATTTTTCAGGGATTCATAGCACAGTTCTGTAAGTTTGCTGTGGGCTGAACATGACATTAAAAATGTACAAGCTTCCAACAGGTCTTTGCATTTCTAATACTAAAAAAGACAACTTTTGGACTAAATTTTGCAGGCTGTTACTTACTGTACATAAAGGAATTTGTTTGTTTTTTTTCAATGTGTAAACCTCTGATATACTAATATTTGAAAATTATCTATCGCACATGCGCAGTAATTTTCTATAATACATACTTGTAAGAACACAATGACAGCTCCCTAAATACTAAATATAATTTATCCTTGGATTGTTAACTGCTCCTTCAGTCTATCGTGTAAATAATTAGCTTTTTATAAAACTTTGCATGATTTTTTTTTTTTTAAAAATAATCGAGAAATGTAAACACACAAATACATTTTTAAAACATTGAAGTCGTGACACAGATAGCAGGACACTCCAAGTCAGGGCTGACAAGACATCCTTAACCCTACAGCTATTCAGTTTTCCCTGTCACTCACCGCTCAGATCAAAGATGAAATATTAATCAAGCTCTCCTCAAAAATTAGTGATTTAAACTTATTTTCTCGTATTAATACTGTGTAATTTCGAACAGTTGTCAAAAACACTGCAGAGACACCCAGGAGCCACCTTTTCAAATGCTTGACAAGGTTCACCTTGCTTTCTGCAGTCAAGAGAGCCTCCAAACGTTGTCAAAGGCAATATATTGTAGTTGGTCTTTACACATTTTTATAAATTACTTGAAAACTCTATCGTGCACCCAGAGTCAGCTCTCTTCAGTGCTCTACATGCTACACAGTCTTTCCACTTTTGTGCGGGAGAAGCAGCCGAGGCGTACGTTTAAGAAAACATTCAGGGAAAATTAAAACATGCAACAGGATGCAAAATTTTAAGCAGCCAAAAATCCCTCACAACTTATTTCTTCATGATTATATTTAGCTTGTTTATCTGCAAGGTGGAGTTGGTTGGGATAAGGGGGTGGCCTCTGCTTGGTTCACGGAGAAAGGAGTGACAGGAAGGTAAGAGAGGAGCAATAAAACTGCCCAGACCCATCTGAGTTCAAGCACCAACCTAAGTTTTGTGGGTTATTTCAAACACAAGTATCTCATGAGGCTGGAAGCACACGCCTTCTACAAGGGTTAACACTAACTGCAATTCACATAGCGAGGGAAAAAAGGAGTCATCAGGAGACACGGAGCAGATGTGAACGGGCAGCAGGTGGAACAAAGTTGTTTTCCAGGCCGTGCGTAAGGCAGCACAGCGGGGCCCTGCCGCCGGGCTCCCCGCGATCAGGGCACGGGGGCACGTGCTGCCCCGGCCCCTCCGCAGCATTCCCACCCGGGGTGGCCGCAGGGGTGCGGAGCCACCAAGCCAGCCCTCGGACTTTCCATCTTCATTAAATTCACCTCCAGCAACTTGGGAACGTTGCTGGTAAACAAAGTCAGGCAGATATAAAAAAATATGGAAAGTCTTGGGGAAAAAAAGGGGCACAAAGAATTAAATCTTACAGTCTAGCCATCTAGCCAAAATAAAATTCATCAAGATATCCTAAGCTTCCAAAAGAGTATCACAAATGCCCTACAGCGGCAATAAAGGGAAGTCAAAGAAGAGAGGTGGAGCATGGCAAAGAGAAAAGCAAAAGGTGACAGAGGAAATGAAAAGCAGGCAAAGTTTGGGCTGAAGTGAGACAACAGCACATCACTACTGCAAAATAAGCTTCATCACTCGTGCCCTGGTCCGGGAAGAAACGGGAGCGCTACAGAGCCAGCAGGTTTGTAGCCAGGAGAAGTCTGAGAACAAAGATGCAGGCGAGCCTTGCAGCCCTGTCTCCGCAGAGGATGGGGTGCCCAGGGTGAAGCCCCTCGGGGCGCAAGCCCTGCTTTCCGAGATGTATCCAAACGCCCTCAAGAGCCCCGGCAACTGGAGCGAGGGGTGGTGCAGGACTGCACCTCTAGGGAGAGCTTCGGAGCACCAAGGCCTGACCACCAGCTCTACAGCAGCACAGCCCCCCGCCTGCCTGCACGCCTTTGGGAATCTGATACACAGCCAGACCAGCAAACCTTTTTCTTAGGCAGAATTCTGGAGTTTTTTGTTAAAAGTGCAAGGGGAGAGACTACAGTCCTGGCTCTGCAACGCAGCAGGCAGCACAGCCTGCGAGCAGCTCAGCAGCCTCATGAGATGCTGGCTGAACACGCACGGTTTGGATCAGGGAGGAGGTGGTACAAGGTTTAAATCATTCTACTGCTTCTGCTGCACCTGTTGGGCTGATAATAAGTTTTCTGCAACCATAAGTGGCTCCCAATAGGATCTGGGTTTTGAGAGAAAGCGTCCAAGTTACTACAAAACTACAGTTATTCCACAGAACAAGCCTATGAGAAATCAATTGCCTAACTCAGAGAAATAATCCAGATACAAAACCAAGTAAAAATAACATCTCTAAAAACAAGTTACTTCTGTCATGCTTATAAAAGGTTCTCATGCACAAAAAAAAAGCTTTTTTTTTTTTTTACAATAAACAATAGTTCTGTTGTTCTAGCACACCCTGCTGCCTAGTTCTTAATCTTGTAACACATTTGATTAATACTTACGCCACAGCAAAGTGATGCTTCACTGTTATCTTCACAGTACTTCATTACATAGAAAAGATACATTTAGGAACATATTTAATATTATTCTAATTGCTGCTAAAATACACAAACTTATAAAATGATTTCTCTGGAATCCACGTGTTTTATCTCTCCCCAACCCCTACACAAAATAAATAAGTGGATCTTCAGCCAGTCAGAAATATATGAAAAGCATTTCTTTTGCATTTCAAGGTTTTCAGGCTTTAGAACAGAAACCATAGTGTTTACATTAGCTCAACAGGACTGATCTAAAAGGGGTATGACTCTGACTATGAACGGATGCATACATGCTATTCCTGGTTACCATATGTAGAAGGACCGTTCAGTCAAACAAATAATACGTTTCTTATAAATATATATGCGTGTACATATATATACATACATATGAGAGATGATAGGACAGGTGTTTATATTTTAAAGCCCAATACAGAACTAGGAAAGCCTCTGCACTTCCCCCCCTCCCCCATCAAAACACAACTCAATCAAGTTCAGAAATGGATTACAGCCGATTCAAAACATTCCTTAAAAAATTAAAAGCGTGATTTTTGTACTGTACCATAAACTCGTATTAATGTTCTGAACAATTTAGGATATAATCTCCTCCATCATAAAACTAAACCTCTGCATTTTTTCAAGTCATTTTGCATCTAACTAGAATTTTTGGAAAGCGAGATAAAATAGCTAGTGCTTAATATAGAAAGTAAAAAAATTAAATTCCTTCTGCATCTGAGAATATACATGGGTCACTCTTTGCTGCCTGAGGTTTTCCAGAATTATTGACCAAGCTGTGCACAGAAGAACTTAAGGATATTGGATGAAGGTTTAAAAAACAAAAAAAAAACCTTGAACAACTCCACTAAAACTTCCTAGTCTCTTTTTTCATTTGTTCTCTGTAATCTAACTCACTCTCTTAACGAAGCCAGAACGATCAGATGCATTTAGACAATGGGAGAAAGCTGAAGTCCCATATACATTCCAGCAAGACCCTACAGAGTAAGAGGCCGCTCACCTCCAGCCCAGCCCACACCAACCACCTGTTCACCGAGGAGCAAGACTACAAATGTCATCACATACTGTACTATTACTACCAAAATGATTTCTGTTTTCAAGTTAGCGTTTTTCAGGATAACAAGAGTACAGTGCAACACAAATTCTTTTCTGGAAGCTTGAGATACAAGAGTCTGTCTGGAGGATGTGGACGGGAGCTTACCCGTGCTGCCAGCCACCACAGGTACCAGCGCTCCCTTCAGCTCCCTCATCGCCTTCACAGGCAAATGAAACCAAACGCAGCTTTGCACTGAGCAAGCGGCAGCAGAAACGCAAGGGAGACAGTCGGGCTATCTGCACGAACAAACCACCATCTGCTGAAAACTCTGGTAATTACTTAGATTTGTTTCCATTGTGTCAATAAATGAAGATATAGCGACTCTACAACTTCGTGAGCAATTCCATCCCTCTACGCTCCTTCTTGCCTCTTCTTCAACACGTACTGAATAACAGCATCTATTTTCTTTTAAGTTTCCAGTAGTTGTAAATAGAGGTAGCTGAGCTACTATTAAAAATCACGTTATGCTTTGAAGAGGAGGAACCTTTCAAATGTTGAAGTTACCCCTTAGCTGCACAATCTCTATTAATACTATAAAAATATGAGAGGACAAAAAGAAAATAGATGCAAGTAACTTTTGCATTTGGCACCTTTTGTCTAGATATTCATACTTCTCAAGTATTCTCTTTTTAATAAAGTTAATGCACACATAGGACACACCACATCAAAGGTTTGCTACATATTTACAAGGCACCAACCCTTTGTCACTTTTTACATGAATAAAGAACCGATAGAAAGCACATCAGGACCCCCCTAACTGTAGTATAGACATACTTCAGTTCAGCACAATTCATGAACATTTGGCCTGGGAAGATTAAAATAATCCAGATCCTTCTTACAATATAGAAACTGTAAACATTTTATAGCTGCCTTTAGGATTGGTGTATTGTGCAAAAGTTATAATTATTACTGTGTATAAGGATTTATGGCAGAAACCACATAAAAACTCTGTAAGAAGGTGCTATTTCTATAACATAAAAACAAAATGAGGGAGAGAAGTCATAATCGTGACTCAGTATGTCATGTTCTTATTGAGAAGCTGGAAGCCTCTTTAATGTGATGAACTTGTAGTGTGTGGGGAAGAATTTCTGTAATTTAAGGCCTAATGAATAAGGCTTGTTTTGACCAATGAAGTGTGGCGATCTGAAGTTTTAAAACAAACGCAAACTGACATAATGGAAAAGCACCACTGTGAAACGTGAGTGGAGTCCCCGCACAACTTGCTTGGTAGATTTTCTGGTAAAATCCCTGCAGTAGAAGGCCATTGAAGTTCTTTTAAAATTGTTCCAAAGTTTTTCATCTGTCAATAATTCCATCCCATGAGATGGCTGACCCTGGCTTTTTCTGTCATTTTCCGCACCCTGCCTGACCTGGAAGTACCAAGGTTCAAAGGATCCTCGGCATGCACAAAATTGTCATTATCAGAATCGTCATTGTACAAGACAGTTCTCCTGCCCTCGTTCCTTGTTTTGATTCGAGGTGGTCTACTGAATCGCCCTCCAAACACGCTTTCACCAAATTGTCCTCCAAACAGATTTTCAAATTCATCATCTGTAATTCGGGCACGTTTTGCTCTGGTGGCTCCTCGAGAGGCTCCTCGGCCACCTCGGCCTCTTCTTCCTCCCCTGCCGCCACCTCTTCCTCTGCCACAGCCTCTTCCGCCTCTGCCACCTCTTCCCCCTCTACTCCATCGCCCCCACCTCCCCCATCTACCTCTCCTCCCTGTCCCTCTGCCCTGCCAATTCCGTTTCCCACCGGTGATTTTTCTTTTGATTTTTCTTTTGGGTTTTTTGGATTGCACAACTTTGCTGTAGTCATGGTCTCCGTCAATGTAATCCTGATCTGTTCTAGATGTTGATTCAGAGTCTGAATCAGAGCCACTTCTGCTTTCAGAACTTGAACTGGATCCCGATTCCCCGCTTTCCGATGAAGATAAACAAGATTTTTCCTTTAATTCTCTCTTCTTCTCTTCTTCCTCCACTTCCTCCAGATGCTCGTCCTCTTCTGATGCACTTACTAGCTTCCTCTTGACCCCTGTCCGAGGTTCTCTGCCATCACCATTCGTAAGTGGACCGTCAGGAGAGTGATCTAAGTAAACACAAAATAACCCTATTGATTATCATCATCATACCTGATTCAAAGGGGGATTCGCCTCACCTGCCTTTAAGATGTGCTCTGGGGATGATCCAGCTCTGAGCTACTCACCACAGATAACCTTTATGTGCTGTGGAGACAAAGAGGTGCTCTAAGGGGAAAAACTATCAAAGTAAACCAGCTCATCTTATCTGTAAGCAAGGACTGCAAACTCTCTTGACCAAGTGTTCAGCGAAGATCCAGTCAGTAAAAAGAGCCCAGAGATACTAGGTTAGACACAAACATCTAACATTTAGTCAGATGAATCCTACCTAGGGTGCCAAGGCAGGAAAAAAACTCTAAGATCCATTTCAAAGCTATATATGTTACAAAAACACCCTGCAAGCAGTATTTATTCCCCCGCAAATGCAGGTACTCAAAAAGCTTTAGCCCAGGGGACACTTGTGGCAAGCACAATTTCAAGACAGTAGATTACCCAAGAAAGCTCACTAGGATGGCTGAACGCCTTAGCTTAAGAATATGTAAGTATCTTGCAGGCTTGGGAGTCAGAATACCACGTTTTCAGCATTACAAATCTGACAATGAAGATTAAATATCTGCTTTAACACCAGGTATGAAAAGCTCAGCTGCAACGTCCAGTACTGGTACAGCCCAGTAGTTCGGACTTAACAAAGCCTTCAGGATTTCAGCCGATGCTCACTCAATGCCTGCCTCAGCGGAAAGTCTGATTAACATGTCCCAGAGACAAAATACCACAGTTTCCAAAGTGTTTTACGTCTAATCACAACCACTGAGTCTTGATTATGATATAAACACTTAAAGTTTTTTAAAACTTTTTCCATCTTTTGTTTCAACTTGATTAATAAAAGGACAAGGTTTTGGAGCGGGGATCCTTTTGATTTGATTTGCTTTTTGTAACTCCTGAAGGAACTGTTACTCTGAATTAGTTTAACAGCAATCAAGTTTTTCCATCTGGAGAAATTTTAAAGAACCTCACTGAAGTGCATGTGGCATCATGTGCATGCCATGCTTCAGGCAGGAGACCAACAGAACTGTAAGGAATAAGGTAAATTCAGTTCTTTAGTATGGTTTGGGAATACAGTATAATGCTAGGCTCAGGGAAGAATATCATTAGCATCAGACAGAAGCAACACCTTTCATTTCTACTGAAACCAGTCATTCAGATAACAGAATACATGTTTTTTCTCACCTTGCTTCACTGGTGTAGATTTACTCCTAATTGGTCTACTTTTCCCTGGATCAATGGTATTTCCACTTCGGTTCTGTGCATTTGAGCCTGAGGAAGATGGCTGACCTTCCATCTCTTCACCAGTGGCTGAACCCAGAGGTTCTTCTGCTGTATCTGAAACTTTAGAGAGGACACCGCTAATGTGACAGAGTAATTTTTATCCTCCGTTTACAGGGTTGTAAGGGAAGGCATTCTGGGGAGGTTTTGGTTCATCTGAGTTAACAACCCAAGTCAGGAGGTTAAATCTCACCAAGCTGCCTCTGCCGTCATGAAGAGACAGATTCCTCCAGGGTGTAATTGCTGCATGAGAGAAGCCAGCATACAGGAATTCCAAGCTCTTGTCACTAGATTAATTCTTACCAAGGACAGACCCAGGTTCCCTATTCTCTGACCCTTAGCAATAACCTACCAATAGCTGGAGGGCCAGGTTCAGCTAATGCAATCTACAGACAACATATTTCCATGGCATTGCTACTTGCTCTTTCAACAGGCAAGTGTTGGATGTGCCTCATGAATATAAGCTTTAATCTGCACATACGAGTTGCTGCAAGAGAAAGGATGCATTTTAGCAAATTTCTTCTCACCATGAGATGAAACTGAGGAACTAGTCCTAGTCAAAGGCAGTGAGGTATTCTGGTTGGGTTTAGGTTGAATCTTCATTTGCTTCTGTTTCCCTTTTGGGCTAAAGACACAAAATATCCCAAAGAGATAAAACTGTTAGCACGAAAAGACTCAAAACACAAAACTAATTTCCCCTGCAAAGTGCCTTGTTCTCTGCAGCAAATGCATAATGCAAATGATGTCTTTTTCCCAGGGCTTGTACAGATGTAGTAAACAATAAAAATAGTTACAATATCATTCTGTTTGCTAAAGGCACGTAAGTTTGCAAGAACAAGATTCTAATCTCACCTTTAAAAAAAACACAACTGAGTTTACCTAGATAATGTAACATACAGAAGTCAGGAAAGTGTTATACAACGCCTTTTTCAACTGTTACTAAACAAAGGCAAAAAGAAACTTGGTCTTCCATTTCCTCCAGAGGGAATACTTCTAATTATATAGTTTTTACTTACAAGAATTATGCACATTCTTGTAATACATACAAATTGAACATGGAATTTGGATTTTATCACCCAAAAGAGCAACTGCATTAGGAAATGTGCAACACTGTTGCTTACTCATGAAGGCATGTCTACCACTGTCATCTCAAATGACACTGACAGCAAGTCTCACTACCATTACATTACCTAGATGCTCTGCTAGTTGAGGGTGAACTGCTACTGCTTCTTAGCCGTTTTCGGTACCGTGGCCTTCTCCTCTTCTGACACTGCATTGCTGACTTATACTCAGAGATGATATTTTTCATATGATTTTCAAATAAGGCAGATAGTCGAAGTGTCATGCTGTAAATCTGAGGTGAGAAAGCACAGTCATACTTATTAGAAGGTGAGTAACTAGAAGATCAATCAGAAAAAAAACATAAAAATCACAGACGCCCAGATTTTGTAGCACAAAAGAAAAATTCATGGGGACATTCAACTACAAGGTTCTTTACAGATAATTTCCTTCCACGGCATGTGCGTATTCTCACAAAAAGTATTTTCATAAAAGAATTTAAATACCCACAGTACAAGATATTTACAGAGATAAAGGAAGATTATTATCTAGATTACTGAAATATAGCCTCCTTTTTTTAATTTCCACAAAGAATGGAAGCACACCACAAGATAACCTGAAATACCAAGTGAAAAACAACCGAACTTTGCTGCTCCCTCACCTTTGCTTTTTGCTTTCATTCCCTAGTGATGAGTCCTTACACCACCTCTACAGAGGTGCACACAGAAGCCAACTAAAATGTCCTCACTCCTCATTTCCGTAAGCCAGATGTCAAAATCCTTAAACCATTTTCCTATCCTCTTTTTCTAGGCCTTGCCTCTGTGTAGCCTCATCCACAAACTCAGTCTCCGTGTTTCAGACTGTATTCACTTCCGTTCAAGATTTTACCTTGGATGTGTTTTGAGTTATGACAAACTAATAGTTCAAATTCAACATACAAAACCAAGCTCTTGGTTCCTTACTCACACCTATCCCCTTCTGAAAATTATGTAAACACTATCAAGAAGATGTTATCATCGTCTTATACTCGCTCTTTCCATTTTTGGCAATCTGAATACAAAATCTCTTTGATGTAGAGTTTTCTTTACATTCATATAACTTAATTTTTTTGCCCAGACCCTTGTATTTTAGCAATGTTTTTTTCCTTAGCTCTGGTATGTAGCAGCCTGCCCTTCTCGCCTCCATTCAGGATGCTGTTGCAAAGATAGCAAAATGGGCTAGAAAACCTCAGGTTGTTGGCACACATTTGGCAGTAGACAAACCTGCAGTGGCAGGAGGCCCAGCTGCGTGCCCCAGCCCTCCACCAAGGATCAAGGATCACCTCACTGAGGCACTAAACAGTATTTAAGCAAATGGATATTGATGGGCCACTCTATTAAAGTAATTTGGGAGTTGACTCACAAGCTGTTCAGTTATTAATACACAGGGAAGTTCCCAGGGAGCATGCAGCAGTAAATAACTCACCAAGATTACTCTGATGTCAAGCACACATAAAATACCATCAAATCACTTGCCTCGTTCAATCCTCTATTGATTTCCCTGCTATTCAAGTGAGCAAAAGTTACCGGTCTTTATCTTCAGCGCTTGCCTGCAGCCCCCCTTTCAGCCCTTATTCAACACCAAGAGTTCAATCTACCTTCAGCGATGGCAACTTTGTGCCTTCCCTCACTAACGCTTGGCTGGAGCTCCCCTCTCTCACAGCAATATCCTACTTCAAGCTTACTCTCATGGTCCTGCTTACATAAAACACAGTAGTTGTTATTCCACTGATGAGCTAAGACTTACTCCTCAAGCGACAAGTAAGGTCACACAACCTCCTGCTTCCTCCCATCCAGCACCATTTACACATGCACTGAGAGCTCTTTGGAGCACACTCTGCTCCTTTTCCTGCCTGACAGCACCTAGCATCATGCAGTCCTGTGTCACACCATGTTAGGTGCCACATGACAATTTTACAGTAATATTAAATTCTATGTATTATTGTGCTTTAAGTAACAGTATCTCAGGCTACTCCCAAATGGCATGCATTTCTTAATCACTTATAAGTGCTCCTGTTTCTACAGAAGAAATACTAGGCAGCTTTGTGACCAGCACTCTTATCTATGCTAAATGACATGTTTCAGTGACGTGATTTTGTCACAACTTAAGCACTTCATTGAATATGCAGCTTTTCGTTATAATAATAAGGTCACTACAGTTTAATGCCTGGAAACACGGTCAAAATTCTGTCTACTTGTATTTTATGAAGATGTAAACCACTCAAATTCTATTTTGCATCAACAGTGGTAAAAACTGCATCTGTGTCCTCATGCCAACTTGTGATTTTCTGAGCATAACCAATATATCATTAAAGCATTTGAAAATTTTAGTATCGTTTGGACATTTAGCAGTTTAGGAAAAGCCCACAGGCAACGTACTGCACAGGAACCCATACCAAACATAGCCATGTTTACATGATCAAGTCATACACTTAACAGTGATTTTACCTAGCTTTTACACAAATATCTATATTCTAACATTTTGAACTTCTCTTTCCCTCTTGCCATATCCTGTTTAGGGCTCCAATCCAATCCATTTTTTCTGCCTAAG
This sequence comes from Falco rusticolus, assembly GCF_015220075.1. Taxonomy (NCBI): domain Eukaryota; kingdom Metazoa; phylum Chordata; class Aves; order Falconiformes; family Falconidae; genus Falco; species Falco rusticolus. The sequence goes on along the minus strand of NC_051200.1, from coordinate 21,922,739 downwards.
TAGATTCCTATTCCTGCATGCAGGAAAAAGCAAGATTAGCACCTGCGAAACACAGGCAACATTGTGCTAACATCCTGCCAAGTATACTAAGTCAACTAGAAAAAAATTAAGTATCATAATGTTCTTATCTCCTCAGCTAGTAGAAATATTGCATAATAGTTACATTAATAGTAGATTTTTAAAAGAACCTTTTTTAAAAATATATATGTATATATGCATGCAGTCATCAAGCTGATAACCTGTTTCTGGAAACGAGGCTATTGAAAAAATGAAAGCAACTGGTGTTCAGTTTTCCACTACAAATATTTGAAGAAACAGTTGCAACAATAACCATACAGCCTCTCAGAAGCTTTAAGTTCAGAAAGTTCAGATGAAAATTAAATTCAGAAGTAATCTGCATGAGCAGAAAAAAGTAAATCTATAACCCCAGGTCCCAGAATTGACATATACTACGTATTTTTATTTCACAGTGCAGCGCTTTGCTCTTCAGATACAGTCCTTATTTCGCACACTGTATTCATGCAGGCCCAGGGTCTTTGTAAAGAAGTCATTAACAGTTATTACTTACTCGAGACTTTTTATTAGGAGTGTAAGCTTTAGAGTTGCAGAATATTAAACGAATATCTTTGTAGAATTCCAAGGGACTAGTGTAGTTTCCTGCTTCCAAGGTTTCTTTCACAGTGCTGAAGTCCATAGGAGTGTCTACAATATCTCGATAATCCTGTAAGAATACAAAGGAAAATAATAAAGGCTGTCAAATCCTACAGCAATAAAAACACCTAAGTGTTAATCCACAACAGTGGTGCTCAAGTAATTATTTATACTTGAGAGTTACTGCAGATAATTCTCTGAAAACACCAGTGCGCAGAACATGGTGTTCCAGCTCATAAAGGGAGAGGTTAGAAACATGCCCAGCATGGATGTTTTGCCAAAGGATGAACAATAGGCTTTTTTAATTTGAAATATGGAAGTTGCACTTACAGGATAGGAAAAGAGATCAACTGGCTGTCTAAAAGGCTCAGAGTCCTCTCTTTCATAAATCAGGTTTAACAACTGCTTGCACTGCTCTTTCCAAGCATTGGGACTTGCTTTCATGGGCTGTCTTTTTATTCGCCGTCTTACCTGAAGCAAAACAGATGTATTTCATAATTTTTTCATAGTATTCAAATTTTTCACTTTAAGTTCCTATTAATTTAGCAGTGTTCTCATTCAAAGCAGATTTCCACAATTAAAACCAGAATTTCTGTAAGATTAAAGCATAGCTGATGGCACAACAATATGTCGTACGCAAATTGCAGAAATATGTCTTTTCTGGTAATATATAAACATTCAGACCCATGAGAGGTACACAGTATTTCAGATCCAGCCTTGCTATTTTTATCAGCTTTCACCCAAATTTGACAGAAAACTGAATCTGTTCTGGGTATCTTTCAAATCAAATAATGGTAATAATTAAAATAAAGATTATTCAGCAATTCAGTAAATTTTCCTGCACAATAACTTCCTTAGTCTGCCAGCACATACATACATACGCATACAACTGCATTCACACCGCTAGTCCTACAGACTCTCGGCTGACAGATTCAAACCATTCCAGCCCGAAACGAGAGGTTCAGTCCCTGGTCTGTCTCCCTTCACCAGCCAGACCAAGCAGAAATGTCTCTACTCACTCGTCTTTTTCCAGAGGAAGTTCCTGGAGCGTCTGAATCTACATCTACTTCTGCCACCTAAAGGCAAAGGTAACGATTACACACGTGGGCTTGGAGGGACACTCAGCAATGGGAAACGGGTTAGAAACCGGACAGCCAACAACAAACACAATTTTAAACTACTCAAATGCAATGAATGGTTCAAGCAAAACAGAAACTAGTTTCAAACTATAACTTGCATAACTTAAAAAAACAAAGGTGGGTAAGCTGTTTCATCTCTTTTCCAAACTTGCTTCCATAAAAATTATATATAAACATGTGAGAAATATGAATGGCTTAGCTTCAGTCCGTAAGACTCAGCTAAGTCCCAGTACTGCAGAGCTGTATACCCCTGCCTAAATGTTCATGTTCTGAGCAGCTGTATTGAGTTTATAGAGGTTTCATATAGTGCCTTACATCAAGTGTACGTAATACTCTTTTCAGAACCTGGATTTAGAAATGACAACAGAACTCCTTTGTGCACAGCTTTCTACCAGTAATTAAAGATAAATAATTTTGAGAGGACATGAAAATTCCTACAAAGAATGTGAAAGCAATTTCTTTCTTATTTTAAAATATATTATAAACCAGATCAAGGAAAGCGATACAGTAGCAATTTTGGATACTTCTGACCACTGCTTAACATGGAACAGGTGAGATTCAGAACTGACACAAGAAGGTGGAGCTGGGAAAAGAGGGTCTGCTATGTGATTCATAGAAATCTCTCATTTTCTTCAAAATAGTCTTTTAATAGTCTGTGAAAATAGATGCTGTTATAACTTCAGTTTTATGAAAGTAAATACGTTATTACATTGTAGTATAGATTTTAAGTTTCAATGCAATTTTAAGGCTTCAATCTAAGACCAGCTTATGGCACCAGCCACAAGCAGACAGATGTTCAAGTAGCACTAGGCTTAACTTCACTATTTCAAAACTACTACAACAACCGAGTATACCCTGGGGAAGGGAGGAGGGAAGAAACCTCCTAACTAAATCTTACGCTAGCTCATGTATTAGAAAGCAACACTGAAAAAGTAAAACAATGTGACTTAGGTTATAACAGGTCACTTTGCAACAGAAACTACAGTACACTTCAAAATGTTTACAAACTGCATTAAAGGGGAGAAGGTGTAAGGACAGAGAAAAAGTTAAAGGAAGTCATATGTAACCCGGCTTCTACCTGTCGTTTCGCTCCACAGTAAACTGACGGGAAATGACACCGAATTACACAAGAAAACCAGCTCTGCTGCCTTGCTGACAATAGGAGAGCTGTTGTCCTTCTGGTTTGGCAGACTGAGTAACAGCTCCAGCTTCCCCTACTTACTAATACTTCCTCACATAACAAAACATCTATGTACTGAGAGAAGATTAAAGATAGGCAGTTTCAAGAATCATTTTTACTTAAGGGAGCTTATTGTTCCAGGTGAGCAGCACGAATGGCCTAAATAGGCTCATCTCAAAATCTCAGTGCAATTACCCATGAAATAAAAACGCAACAAAAATATTTGCTCAAATTTCTTCCAAGTGCTGAATTTAAAAAGGCAAGAAGTTCTGACAATCAGACTTAATGGTCTTACCTCCTCTTCTTCGTCAGTACTGCTTAGGTCTTCTGCTTTCACCTTGTTATATATTTCTAATATATCAATACAACTCTGATCCCTGCAGGACAGTAACAAAAGCCAAAATACATAATCAAATATCTCAGAAACTCAAGATGTCAGGTCTATAAAGTAAAAAAACATGCCTACCCAATGAAGCGGAGTAAGACATCTGTTACTATTTTGGCTGCTTTGACTATAGGACTATCTGGCTCGTTGAAAGTCCTGGCATTATGCTCAATGTATCGTACCTCCCACATCAGTGCAGAGATTCTCCTGAAAAAAAAAAAAAAAAAAAAAAAAAAAAAAAAAAAAAAAAAAGGAAAGGGATGGAGAGGAGAGGAAGATGTACATTATTTTCCTTGAGTTCAGTAGGATTCCTCAGTAAAAAAAGGAATCGGGTAATTCAGATCCAGGAGAAACAGGCTGCTAGAGACCAAGGTAAGTAATTTCTGCTCACATACTGCTGACTGCCCCAATGCACCAGACCGTAACAGCTGTGTGCAAAAAAGAGATGTCCCTCTTCAAATCAGCAATGAATGGAACGAAAAGTGGAAACAAGCCTACTGAAGAAGACTACTGACTGCTCCCCTTAGAGAAAGCCACCTACAGTGGTCCTCAGAGGGGAAAAAAAAAAAAGAAAAAGAAAAAAACCAAAAGAACAGGACATTATTTAACCCCAAGTTAACTGGAAAACCGAGATTTCTAGTTTACAGCACTATTTAGGTCACTTCTGGCAACTGCAATACAAGCAAAGCATCTGGTTCAAAGGCAGTAGAGATACAGATGAAGCAAATGTGCTTCCAGAGAGTAAAGGTCAGTACGTTAAACAAAAGAGACACTCCAGAACCAGATATACCAGCTTTTTCGCCTTAACAGTGTGGCCGAAGGAAATTATTATTCAGGAAGACTCAACTTGTCCAAGGCCAAACAGAATCTGACCTTATGCTGTTGGCTTATTAAAGCAATATATTGCTGAAGCAGCATTACACAGTGTTCAGCTAAACATATTGTCCTCGATTGGGCTACAGTAAATGCAGATTACAAAGAAATAAAAACCCAACTGACCGATAAAACCTGTTTTCAAGTCTCCTTCTGATTGTGGCGAGGTCTGTTGGATAAGCAACAACAGTGCAATACATGGGATAGGCACTAAGGTCCACCGGAACAGCAAAGGGATTAGAAATGTCTGAAAGGTAAAAGATCGAAATAATTTAGACACCTCAGAAAACACCAGAAGAGAAGTTATAAGATAACTAGATTCCTTATATGGTTTCTGGGCTTTCTTTCTAAGAATTCAGCAAAAGCAAAACAGATCTACAGCTGGATACATCATTACCCAAAGGGTAGGATTCTTTCTTTTGTACCATGTTAACTACCCTTGAAAAAACGTTTTTTGTTTAATGCATCCAAGATTTGCATGCCAGTAGCCAAGTGTATTGCTATAAAGCAACATGGCATATGCACTCAGAACAGCAGTAGTGCAACAAGCAACATAAACTAAGAATACAGACAAGGCCTGTGTTTAAATACAGGATATAATTTAAATCACGTCATGCTATTAAATGGCCACAAACTAGTTACAAGGTATTTGTTGGCGAGGATGTTTGGTGAGGATTTGTTGGTTGTTTTTTGAAGGCTTTAATTCAATGTTTTGCTCATTTGTATTTAGATATAACCCACTGAAAACCTCCATTAATTTGAAAAGAAGCAGGTCAAGCCCCAGAAAAAAGGGAGTATCACTGAAAAAGACACCATATGAAATTTAATATACTCTTTCCAATGATTTAGTTGAGCACATTTCAAATACTCCACACCAACTCCCGATGCTCCATCCTATCTACTCTTCACCACCACATTGATATTCTTAATCCTTCCACCTTTTCTCTCCAAACATACCAAGGGAAAGAAGTTGCTCAATCCCCCGGATTACTCGTTCACATTCTTCATCTCTGGAATGGGCCCCCCATTCTCCTTCCTGGGGTTTGTAGAGAAGAGCTGTCAGCTCATCTGGAGTCACAGGAACTCCAGCACCAACCTCCTCCGGATAAGCAGCTAGATATCAAGAATTCAACAACAGTAAGTACTAGCAGTGGCAAAAAACTATTTACATTGTACGCATACATGAATTCAACACACACTTACTTCCTTCTGGAATTGGTTCCATGTCCCATGGACTCATCCTCTCTCTTTCATTATTGTCCCAGCTATTAAAAAAAACACACATTCCAATGCCTAAGTTAGAGCTGAATATAAGAATACACCTTTTCTCTACCAGACTTAAATCAAAAAGGTCATGCCTATTAAAAACAAGATATGTCACTAGCTACAATCCACCTCCTTATTTTTCTCTTGTATGTCCTATATACTCACAGCACTGCTGTTTACACCAAAAGTGCTCTTTTATGAACAGGTTAATAATTAAATAAACAAAACCAAAGGGGCTGGTTATGTGTTTAAATGGAAAAAAGGATCCTAGTTCTTGAGGTACACATTTAAGTTGCATGCAAACATCTAGGAGACCTAGAGCATGTAAACATGTGTGATACATCAGCTATGTAAATACTTACTGAACACAGTAGCACTGGAAGGAACTATCGGGGTATTCTGCCTGGAAAGGTTGCTGACTCTCCACAGTTCCAAACCACCAAGCATCATCTATTATACTGCGAAATCTATCCCCTATAAGAAAAAAAGATGGCATTCAGCAGAACACCACCACAAATAATTGTTAAATACTTTCTTTTAGAGAATCAACTTCATCTTTCATAAACGCACTACTTGAATTCTTGCATTTTGCGCTATAGGAATCAAGTCTTTCCCCTAAAGGGAGGGCTTGCACATCTCTAGTGATTAGTCACAGCTGCCTCAAATCACAATATAACAGTAGATTCTTCTGCTATCACAGGCCTTGTAAGAGTTTATCTCATTTCTCTCTTTTTTCTGCTACAGGAATTGCAGCAAACATCAAATAAAAGTTTTCAATGATCGCTATAATATCACGTGTGGTAGTCCTTTACATCACGTAATAAAGACGCTATATCCTATTAAACAGCTCCAGGTATGTTGTGAAACATATGGAAGTGGAAAAAAAAAAGCAGTCACCTATTTGCCAGTTCCTTTCTTTGGCTTCATTATAAAACTGATGCAGCACGAGGAAGTCAATAACATCTGGCATATCATGGTACCTTCGTGAAACAGACAAAAAAATTGCTCCTATTACCCATAAATAGGTACAATACAGACAGGCTCCAAACACAAAATTTCATGCATTTTGTTTTCAAGTTTGGTGTAATAACTAATTAATACCATAATTATGCCTTGCAAGAGAAAAAAGAAAGGGCAGGGTCGGGGGAAGCTTTGAAACTCTTAAGAAAATCTCTTGAAGAATATCCTCAGCATTTCAGTTACTTACTTTATGGAAAATGATTCTCCTGTCATTTTGCCTGTGATTGGATCTAGAAATGCAAGCTTCAAGCAGCAGAGCGTAGGAGGCCCAACTTCATATTTAATTCCTACAGTCTTCACAAATTCTTGTTCCTATTTATCAGTAAGCATGGAACAGTATTATTTTAACTCACTACCAACAAAATCATCCATGTTAAAGGACCATATTCTTAAAAACCAATTTCCACTCCATAACCCAGGTAATTTCACCCATAAAATTTTTCTTTCCCAAATACGGAAAATCAGTCACAGACACCTTAAAAAGAAAATCGAAAGAGATATAAGGTCCTCATTCCCTTGGTAGATTTGTGAGCAGGATGCCCACAAATTATTTAACTTTTGTAATAAGTTTCAAAGGAACATACCCACTCTGGTTTTAATCACACTGATGGCACTAAAGGCTGTACTTGACCAAACCCAGGGCCTCTCACAATTGCACAGCAACATACGTGGGAAATAAAAGGAAATTCTTCCTCTTAAAGGGGAAATTCAACAATAGCCTTTATGTTCACATCCTGCCAAACACCAGCTGCTAGTAAGTTCTCTATCCTAAGTGAAATGCTATTTCCGTATAAACTGATGACGCCTTTGAAGATTACAGCTGGAATCACTGAATACCTAGGACTAGTAACTGACTATTGTCCAGTAAAGCAATTATTTTCATTAATAGAACCACTGGCATAGACATCTACAAATATTAGCACAGATATGTGCTCTTCTCTTGGTATGAAATCTGAGTAAAGCAGGAAAAAAAATACAGTAACACTGTGGAGACTCCATGGTTCAAAGCAAAAGGATAAGTAAAATCAACAAAATATGTAAACCTAGCATGTACCCACACAATTCATAATACTCTTATTTTGTAAAAACATGTTTGAAGTTATTGTCTTGCCCTTCCAAGAGTTTAAGAACATACACAATTATATGCATAGCTAGATCCACAGTTTAACAGAGTATGTGCATACATTTAGGTCTTCACACCATGATGTCTTACTTCTTAGCACAGCTTTAAAAACAATAAACAGAACCTAGACATTCCAGTCATTGTAGAGTGTTGGCAGAACCATAAACAACTGTTGAGTGGTGGGTTCTGAACTAATGAGTGGTGAGAAAAAAACCCAACAGTGTCATAAAATAATTTGGATTGAAAGTGACCTCTGAGAATCATCAAGTCCAAAATCCTGCTTACGGCAGGGCTGGTGTCTAATTTCGATCAAGCAACTCGGATCTTGCCCTATTGAGCTCTGAGAAGTCTTCATGGGTAGAGATTCCACACCCTCTCTGGGCAACCTGTTCCACTTCTTAACTACTGTGATGTTTTTTTATTTATTTAATATTCTACATGGTTTTTAATCTATCAGACAAGAATACCACACATTCTTTAATATCCTTCTGACTTCCTATTATCAGGACTGAACAGATGTAAAGCTTTGTGTTAATGGAAACAGTAATTTTAAAATTTACAATTTTAATTTTTATATTAACATTTTAAATTAATGCTTTCTTCACATTTTTCATAGTGGTTTTTAATGTCAGTTTAACATTACAGAGACATTCAGCTCTTTGAAGTATTTAACTTACCCTGAGTTCCATTTTGTTCCATGGTTGTTTTTGCATGTTAATACTATAAATTTTTGCTTTCCTTACTGCCCGCACATAAGCTTCATGGCCTTGCCTAAAGTATATGATCTTAAAAAAAAAATAAATAAAATATTATTTTACTGGTCGTTCTCTTCCGGTTTATTCTAAAATTTCTATGAACACGTCAGGGATCATCCCTTTCAGAAGATACAGCACACTTCTTTTTTCATTATAAGGCACTCCTCTTAAGAAGCCCCCGGAGTGGCACCTGCTATATGCTGTCAAACTCGGAATCGTTACGAAGTGTGCAGGTTTGTCTGAAGATACACAACTGATTCTTCCTGCTACTAAGTTACATGTGCACAAAGAGATACACAGGACAGCTATCTGTAAACAACTGATTGCCTGAGAATAAAAAGAAGTTATCAAAACTCAGCCTATCTCGAGCACAATCCACTGAAAATATTGCTAGATATAACAGTCCTGACCAAAACAAGCTCATCAGCCTAGGTAGAGATTTCATAATTGCTACATTCATTACCTCATCGCCCATTTGTGGGACAAAAGGTGAGCGGCGGGGTATAGTATCCAAGATCCACTGGGGAGCAAGCCATTCTTCACTGGGTTCACCTTCCATTGAAAGCAGTCCACTTGGTTTCTTAAATATATTACATTTAGAACGTAAGTTGTAATTACTATAGCAGAACATATGAAAAACTGATCACACAGCCATTATTGGAGTTAACTAGATGTAAGGCAAAGCAAATGCTGGAATGTCAACCTTCCCAAAACCTCAACTAAATAGTAAGGAATAAGACATGTTCGTTTTAAGTGTAATAGAAGATTAAAATGTTCATAAATAAAGAGATTCTATTTCTTTAGAAATATTCTAAATGTCTTCTTTAAAAAATACGAGGAAAAAGAAATCTGACGATGCAGCTACAATATAGATGCATTATGATTTTACAACAAAATCACCTTGGAGTAAATCTAACTGCAGTGAAGAGCATAAATCTGGGAGAAAACATGCCACTTGTAATGGAGGACCACCTGCATGAAACATGGCAGTACATCTACATCACAAAGCAACAAAACAAAAAAATTACGCTGGCACTACTGGTATTACAATTACTGTGATATCTATAGGTTCTTTCTTACCATATACTTGTTTGTGAGAAGTTTCACTTTTGAAACAACTCCTCAAAAACAAACACCTTACATTCATAAAGTAAAAAAGACATTAAAAAAATAAAAAACGCTGACCTTTTTTCTAGGCTGCTTGAGTTTCCTTCGTTTTGGCTCCAGTCCTTTTGTTCCCTTCATATTTTCATCTTCAGAACTACTACAGATTTTCCGAGCCGCCTGCCTGGTTTGTCTCTTTGGAGGCTGGAGATTAATTCCAGCATCTGCTGTCCAGTCAGAATATTCACTTGATGAATCACTGTAGATAATAAAAAGTTGTAAGAAAGAAAACAGCACTTCGGTTTTCACATAATGGAGTGAAAGGTCCAACATTCAACCTGCTCTTCCGGTTAGGTTTTAGGATTGTCAGGATTAGCACAAAATTTTATTCTCATATGAATTTAAAGAAAACCTAAATGTCCTCTAATCTGTGTATTTCAGAAATTATATATTTTTTAAACTCATTGGTAAAACTACAGTTATGGCTGATAATTAGTATAAAAATAAGTATCTCACTGATTCACAGACTGCCTTCGTAAGAACTGACTGCACAAAATGCAGGAAAAACTTAGAAAGCCAGAGTACTCTTCTAAAAATACAGCTCTGACTTCTTTAATATCCAAATAACACACATAGTGTATTTATATCAGCTCATGGCTCTTCCAGCCTTAAAAGCGTAACATTAAGAATAAGAAAAGAGACTGTAGAAATTGCACACAAATACATACTGACAAACAGAAAAATTAGGAAATGCTGAAGTATGGCCAGAAGATACGTGTGCACTTCTACCAGTATTCCTATTGCATACGGCAAACTGGCATTGATTTTTTCAAGCAGTTCTTAATTAAAGGCAAGATTTTCTTACAAATGGTCTTTCAAAACTGTTCTTGACTTTGAAATAAAAAAAAACCCCCCCCACACACACAAAAAAAATGCTTCATGAAGAACTGGAAATGTCAGTCTTCAAAACTAAGAAATTGTCACACTGGTTTTCTGTTAAATGCTGTTATAAAAACTTCCACAATTACTGAGTTATTCAAATATGTAAAAGTATTTGTCTTCACAGACACCACAAATTTTCTTGGTTAACATTTTAAACTACCTAAGTGTACTAAACACTTTGCTTCAATCTGTCACAAGGTGTACTGACTTGTAGTCATACTATCACATTGTCAATGGTCTTACTTAAATTATATAATAAACTAATGTCAACAATTAAAACCAGTAAAGCTACCTGGAACTGCTTTCACTTTGCCAGGCTGCCACAGGGTCATCCATAGATGCATC